>NC_136065.1:902233774-902643182 GCF_964261635.1 Lissotriton helveticus | reverse complement strand
TTCATCTCTCAGCCAATGCTGTTGGCTGTTTGGGTGTCCTTCCACTTCCATTTGAGGTGCTTGCATTGAATTCATCAAGGGCTTCTTTACAACTCTAGTCGCACTTTCTTCCATGCTGATTCCTTCCTGTGTGTCCCGCTCTAATGTGCAAACTCTGCATGAATTTGCATATTAAACCTAGATCTATTGGTTATTGCTTGTTCAATGGGGCTGCTCATTTTCCTTCTCTTTCCTTGTTGCTTAAGCACTCAGTCTTTTTGCTACGATCTTCCTTTATAAATCCAATGGTTGATGCCCTTCCACCTGCTTCACCTATCCATTTTCCTGGCCCCCTTATCCAATTTTGTCCTTCTCTCTCTCTTGTTCTCCTCCCTTTCAGTCTCCTACCGTCTCCTCCCTTTTTTGGGCTACTTTCCTGCCCAGCAAGGCTGTCCATCATTGATGACTCTTCTCACCCTTCCATTTTCTTCTGTTTTTCGATTGCTTATACGGTTGTCTCATTCTACATGACTATCTTCTCCTTCCAGATGTGTAACTATCCTCAGGCTTTTCTCTTTCCTGTCTGTTGTTTTCTATCACTTCCATTCACTTCCCATACCTTTAATCAACCAGGCTTCCCGTTATACAATTATTTGCCTCTTCCTTGGTTCAACTGTCTGCCCTCTCACCCCATCCATCTCTGTCCATCAGTTGTTTTTCTTCTCTACACTTCCATTATCTCTCCAAAGCCTGCACCCCATCTGGTTCTTTCCTTTTCTCTCCACTCTCATCTTCCTCTCACTCTTCCATTCCTTCTATTGATTGCTCCATTTTCCACACTTCCCTTTTCTTACTGCTGAGTCCTAAATCACTCAGTGAGATCAAATGTACATTGGCTTCTACACACTGTGTTATTCGATGTTTCACAAAGAATTTTATATATGCTTTGCACATTTTATTTTACACAAAATTAATCTTGTGAAAATTCTGATCATAGGGTTTAAATACTTTTCGTTTTTTTGGGATATTGAATACCCTTATTCCTGTTGTAATTTGGATTGCAGGCATTTGGGCCCAGATTTATTAATGCCTTGCAGCAGGTTTGCATCACTTTTGTTATGTAAATTAGGCATAAAGAGCTAGTTTGGTATTTCCTATCCAACGTAAATCAGGACTTGCATTGGGTGGTACCCCAAAGTAACGTAAAGTTGAGCTTAATGCTCTCTCGCGTTACTTTTCGTCAAAGAGGGGAGGGGGATTCCATGGGTGGTGCATTGGTGTTTCCATGCAACCATCCATGGGGTTTAATGCAAATCCCTGTCTGCAAAACATTGATAGACAGGGATTTGTGGCAATATATTATGCCTCCTTGAGGCATCACCTCTCGTTTTTCCAACTTTGAGTGTGTGCTGCATTGTACAATACACATACAAAGTGGGAAAAGCCTTAAGGCATAGGTTTTGTACTAGCTGGAAGGTACTCCTTCTAGTATAAAACGAGAATACACACACACTTGCAGTAAGCAAGGCTGTGCACATTGGCGCATGGCTGCCGAAACTGCTCTGGTGCTGGGGGGAAGAGAAAATGCACCATATCTTTATAGATATGGTCCTTTTCTTCTCTCTCTCTTTTTGACGAGATAGCACAGCACATTTTGTGCTGCATTGCCTTGTGTCAAAGAATAGTAAATTTGGGCCCGAAATCCATTTAAAAATGTGTTGTGTGAACTGTCAAAATGGATGAGCGCTACAGCCGCATAAGCTGCACAAGCAGGGTACACTGTGTAACGTTAGAAGGTGCATGTACAATACATTGGTGACTCAAGTGCCTTCTGTAGAAAAAGGCATAGATCAGCTACAATTTTCACCAGGGTGACCCCTCCACTTATAACTAGGGGTGGGTAGAAGTCGCGGAAGGGACTATTGCGGAGAGACACGGAGATTGAACCAATCTCCATGCCTCTCCGCAATATTTCCGTTACGCGAGCCCACCCACCGCCCGCCCGCCGCCCGCTTCCCACCCGCCTCCCGCCCGCCTTATTAAATTATATTTAAAGGCTAAAATACAACTTAAATGAAACTTACCTTATTGCGCGGCAAACTTCCCCATCGCGGCTTCATCTTGGAAACTGCGCATGCGCGGGAGCCTGCACATGCGCATTCCTCACCAGGACTGCGCAGGCTCCCGTGCATGCGCAGTTTCCAAGATGAAGCCACGATGGGGAAGTTTGCGGCGCAATAAGGTAAGTTTTATTTAAGTTGTATTTTAGCCTTTAAATATAATTTAATAAGGCGGGCGGGAGGCGGGCAGGCGGCCAACTTCCGTTTCGCCCGTGAATGTGTGGAAATTTGCCCCGTTTTTCCGCCTTCTTTGCGGAAGGAAGAAGGCGCAAATTTCCACCCATTCTGTGGGCAGAACAGAAATGTCTGCCCACCCCTACTTATAACACATGTAAAACATTAACATTAATGTTCATCAACCAAGAAAGAAACTTGCTTGTCGTACCTCCTGTTCAATGAAATTGTCACCTCTCATTTATAGCCTGCTATATGCACTGCTTTTTATTACATTTTAGCATCCAGTGGTGCAGCCATTTGATTTAATTTCTTATTGAAGGGAGAACGAAAAGTGCATTGGAGGACCAAAAGTGGCAAGCTGAATCACAGCATCCTCGACTCCAGGATGTCATGCGAAAGAGTATTTTGCAATACAGCCCCCGATGGTGGCATGGCGAGACATTACTAGACAGTGGGGGCAGGAAAGGCCTCTGATGCTGCATACATGGGAGTCCAATCTGAATTGGTTCATGAGAGCAGAAAAATTTGTGTTCCAAGCCCAGGGTTATCCAACAAAATTCGAGAAAGTACGGGGACTATGGAGAAATGCTGAGGAACCAGATCTCTGAGAGATATTATAGGAGGGAACCAAGGAAAGGGGGACATAACGAGATATGTTTTCATGAAACAGAAAATGTCGCAATATGTTTACACATTTATAGACATTGTACCTGCTGGCCCTATGGGGTGCAAGACAGGGAATCTGAGAATGTCCAAGGTATCGGGACCTGCATGCCTCATTATGTTGTAAGAGGAAGTGTGGACGCTCTAACAACTGGTTGTTCAAGCACTAATAAAAAGAGTTTATAAAAAAAGAGTGCAGGAGTTGCCCTCATTTTAATAATTCATCTAGTCACAGCCCCTCTTAGTGAAAACATGCCACGGTTTTACCTTTACCATCTGTAGTATCCCCCAAGGATCGTTCTTCAGCCCCACACTGTACAACACCTACTTGACACCACTCGTAGACATTGTCAGAACCCACAGACTCAACATCATATCCTACGCAGACGACACACATATCCTCTCACTCACGAAGACCCCTCGACCCCCAGAACAAACTTCTGCAACCATTGCTGACTGGATGAGGACCAACTTCTGGAAGCTCAACACGGACAAGACGGAAGTACTGATCTTTGGGAAAACACCTCCCAGTGGGACAACAGCTAGAGAACATAGAAGCTGGGACCCACCCCATCACTCACAGACCATGCCTACAACATTCACATAATCCACAACAGCAAACTCACCATGAAGCATCAAGTCAACGCAGTTGCCTCATCCTACTTCCACACACTGCGTGCTCTGAAAAATCTTCAAATGGATAAAAAAAATTCTAGCTATCGTGTCAAGAATTTTCAATTGTATAATGACACGAAGGCGAGGATTATGTTTCTCTTTCTTTACTAAAGTATCACAGCAGCCAATGAAAACTTTAAACTACATAACCCAGAAGGCTTTGCAACTCCTTCTCTACACCAATCACAGGTCACTTCATAGGGTATATATCACAGTCACACTAGTCCGTCCTCTTTCTTTGCCAACCAACAATTTAAGTCCATGAACATCGAACCCATAGAAACATCACTCGCTGGCCATCGGACTCCGTCCATGCACCAGCTCCCGTGAATGTAGACGAAACTCCTCCATCATCAACATATATGGAGGAATCCACACTTCAAGACCCTTCAGGTCGCATTGGTCTCAGATCCTGAAAAGAGAACGAAAGCCATATATCCCACTTCCAGGAAGTATATCACAAACACTAGAGGGAGGGGAAGAATATCAAATCACAACAATAATTGCTAACATAATAAAACGTGTATCCAATATATACAGATGCATAAAAGTCAAGGTTACGACTAATCATATCCTAACGTGGGATAATCCTCACCTCCATGTCCTTAATAGGGGAAACATCCTTTACAACGCAACTTTTACCACGCAGTGCTTTTATGACGCAACTTTTACAACGCAAACCATTACAACACATTGCGCTGGGGGGCGCTCTAGGATAGGGAATAGGTTTAATGTACTATCCAACACCTTCCCTACTATCCACGGGGACTGGAGTTGGAATAGTAAATTAAACTATTCACTATCCAGCGCCCCAAAGCACTATGCGTTGTAATGGTATGCGTTGTAAAACTCGCGATGTAAAAGCATGCGTGGTAAAAGCATGCGTTGTAATGTCGTACATCCCCTTAATAGAATTTAAAATTCTTGGCACAATAGCAAAATTGTTTTTTACTCAATTTTCAAGAACGGTGTCTTTGGATTATGCTAGTTTAAAGTTGAGCCACCACATTAGATGCAACATCAACAATTGGCTTATGATAAAATACTTTAAATGAAGAATCAGAGACCAATCAGCCGCAGCCATAATGTTCTCCAAGCGAGAACCTGTGATAAATGTTTTGAGACCATTGACCCCTCACTGAATGAGCCCCAAAGATGGAGACATCAATACCAGCATCAGACAACAACCATTTAACCCATTAGGCCAAGGTAGCTGAAGAGACCGGGAGGAAAGGTTTCTCCAAGGAATTCAACAGTTGACCTGCCACATCATTTTGCAGTTCAAGAGTACAATCCTTGTAACATTTTTAACATTTGACAATACATAGTTTCTGATGATGTGGAAAGGCAGGATGACTCACACATCCAGAATTAGTCTTAGTATGCTGAGATGTTGTAAAAGAGACCCAGAAGAATCCAAGACTCTTACATCAGAGACCTGTCTGCAGTAAATAAGGCACAACAGCAAAGTGTGTTTCGACAATAATTGCTTGCCTGAAAGATCTTCATTCACGGGCCAATTCCTGAGAAAACAGAGTACAACATCCACATCCCAGACAGTGGAATACTTAGGTTTTGGTGTCCGAACCAACCAAATCCCTCTCAGGAGTTTACAAACAAGTGGATGCTCTCCCACAGGTTCACCATCCAGATGAGGATGGCCTGCCGATATGGCAGAACAGAAATTACTGACCTGCGACAACATGGATCACCAAATTTGTAGTATTTACACATTTGTGTAATTGTATTGAAGATATCATATCAGCTTGTATGGAACAGAGAATGTCTGTTTGTTCCTGTGTCCAATGTCGAATTGAAAAATCAGGTCTGATTAGGTCGTAGAAAGGTTTTACTGCGTAATCCAAAATGTATGTTTTGCCAAAATTTAGGAATCCTAAAATGGATTGTAACCCTTTCAGAGTGTTTGGAGGTTGGAGCGGCGCACATTTTCCTAAACAAATAGCCGCCAGGCTTTTCTCTTCTCTTGAAAACTCATATCCCAAAAATAATACATTGAGGTAGCCAATTTTTGATTTTTTAAAGTAAAATTTGTAGCCCACTGTGGCAAATCCTAAAATTATCTTGTTCACCCTGTGCAAGTGATCCAATAACTCAGTGTCTATCAAACAAATATATTCTACATAGGACAATGCATCCTCATCACAATTTTGAAGAAACTCTGTTACTCTTGCTGAGAACAACCCAGGGCAATTTTTATACCCTTGGGGCAGGCTAAGAAATTGGCGCTGAGAGCCGAGAGCTGAAAATGCTGTCAAATGTCTGTTTCAGGCGTTACACTTTGGCAGAAAAATGCATTTGTGACATCTAAGGTTGTTTTGTATTTTTACCACACAATGTTATTCATTAATGCCGCACAGTGTGCATTCTGTACTGCAAATCTCTTTGTGCATGTGTTTACATGCCTTTAGTCTAAAACTAGACGGTATGAATTGTCGGGTTTCATTATGGGAAACAAAGGTTTATTCATGGAAGAGGTGCCATTCTCAATAATACCTTGATATTCAAGTTGATCTAAGATCTCCCTGACTTGTTTCTTTGCCTCATGTTTTATTGGGTACTGCCTCTGTGGTGTAGGAGGAGTTTTAACTGGGATTTCAAGGTGAAGTGACTCAGCATCCCACCCTAAATGATTGGGGTAAAGTGCAGGAGGTAGTTCTAACGCCCACTCCTGTGAGTATGTATGTTTGAGTGACTCTGGAACGATGTCGGAGAAAGCTGGTAAAATTACCTCTTCCCCCTTTGAGCAATCCATGATGAGCTCAGGCGGCCAATCTCTTCCAACCCAAAGTATATTGTATCCAAAAGTCAGGTTGCCCCAAAAGAGACCCTTCACTATACTCGGTAGGTCCCCCTCCATTTGGAACATTATTTAGTATAACTGATGTGGGACACTTACCCTTGTATCAGGTGTTTCACCGTGATTTGTTCATTCAACACTGCTGTCAACAGAAATTCCAGCAGGTTCTGGTAAACTATTGTTACTTCTAATACACTGTCTATCATCGTCAGAGCCCATTGCCCATTCAATAGTAGAGTCCTCAGTAGCATGTGCATTTTGTATTTTAAGGCCAGCAACTTTCTTCTTTTTTAAATGGAGGTTTGCTTTCAGGTTTATAATCTTATTTGATAATGTAGTCTGAAGTGCGATGTGTGTCTCTTCGCTTTGCTTGCTCTTATGATCTGCGTTCTGACTATCCTTCCCTCTCAGAGTTTTTTGATGAACCCTGAAAGGAATGAGAGGCACATGTATCAGTATCCTGAAACCTATGAGGTTTTTTAATGTTATCACGGTTCCTAAGATTATATTTTCTTTCAGAGGGCTCCTGTTGAGGAGACTCACCCCGTGATTGTGATGCATTCTGTTTATTATTTTTTGATTGTTTGTTGTCCCATTTCTTTTTTAGAAGAATCAGGTGCTGGCTTTGAGTTGTCCTTATCCGGATTACTCGTCAACTAAGGTTTTACAGGTCTAGTTCCCAAGTTATCTCTACCCAGCAAGGCATAGGTATCTTCGATAATCATAGGTAGTTCTCGCTCCTGGAGTGCATTCCCTCAGGCGCTGGCGTATAGCCACCTCTGCTGCCTCCCCATTTAGGTTAGCTTGCATAATTGTTGATACCTGGGCAAAATTGCTAATCAATTTCATCCCCAAGTCCAGGACAGGTTCTGCCCCGTACTCATTCTGTATTTATTTCAATACTTCTGGTAGAACCGCTATTGAGGGGATACCATGAGTTCTGGTGTAAACTGCAGCGAAAACTGTACCCCAAGTGGGACAATCCTCTATTTTATTTATTTATTTAAAGGTTTTATATAGTGCGAATAAGACCCTTCCGGGTATCAGAGCGCTTTACAGGGGATGTTGGAAACAAGTACAAGCATAGCGAGAAAAAAAACGAAAATAAAAATATAGGTAATTCAAATACAAAGTGATTACTAGTACAATCTAATAATTATATTATATTGATAAGTAAGTAATTCAAGTGAATTTAGCCATGAGAATCGATTTCACTTCTTTTTTGAAGTAGGGAGTAGAAGGGTTCAGCCTTGTTATTGTGGGCAAAGCATTCCGGATCCTGGACGCCATTCCTGAGAAGGTCCGGTTGTAAGTGTTACTCTTGGCGAATCGCTGAGGGTTCAGTTGAAGATTCCTGGAGCTCCTGGAGGATCTATTACCACAGGAGAGGACCAGTTTCTGAGCTAGATATCTCAGAGTATTGTGATGTGATGCCTTGCATGTCATACAAGCGATTTTTTGATGAATTCTAGCCTCGAACGGTAGCCAGTTGAGGGCTCTAAGGTCTGTGGAGATGTGACAGTTTCTTTTTGAGCCCGTGATGATTCTTGCAGCTGAGTTGATTGAGGCTCTTAGAGGGCCGTCGTCGATCTGGGGAGGCTGCATAGGGTAACACTCCCATATTCCACTCTTGGGATTACTAGGGATTGCACTGCCTGCTTGTAATCGTATGCTGTCAGGAAGGGTTTCAGTTTTCTCAGAGTGCTCATGTGGAAGTTTGTTCCTTTTGTAGTGGCGCTGATATGTTTTTGCATACTTAGGTATCTGGCCAGCGTCAATCCCACAAATTTTCTGAGTCGACCATGAGAGGTTGCCCTTTGAGTGCTGTTAGGTGAGTTAGCCAGTCGAGGATGGTGGTCGATTGGCTTGGGGGGTGCGATTAAGAGGAATTCAGTTTCTGGGGTGTTTAGTTTCAAATGGTTTTCAGCCAGCCATGTTTGAGTTTTTTGTAGCGTTGAGTTGAGAGATTTGATGTCCTCAAGTGAGTGGATCTTTAAGTTGAGTTGGGTGTCATCTGCTGCGTACATGTGAAAGTGGACCTTGGAGAGACTGAGAAGTTCAGTGAGTGGTTCTATGAAAAGGTTGTAGAGTGTGGGTAAGAGGGAGGATCCCTACAGTGCTCCTAAAGTGACTGGGACCGATTGGATAGAGATTGATTAACCTTGAATCTCTGAGATCTATTTTGGAAGAAAGAGGTAAACCAAGTAAGCACATATCCAGATAATCCCATTCTGTATTTCAGGAGCTCTAACAGGTAGTCATGTTTGACGGTGTCAAATGCTGATCAAAGGTCAAGTAAGATTAATAAACAGGCTTCGTTTCTCTATCGGGGGACCTATTCCCATTGGCAAGCAAATAGTCAGTATTCTGTTTTTTCTTGCAGTCCCATATGTGGAAATACAACCTTAAACTGGGCTATTTTCTGTGCTATCCAGAATGGCATTTGCACATGTCTAGTGGGCATTCTTCCCATAATCACGTTCAGTGTTTATGGGGTGATTTTTGTTGCAGTCCCTTGTGGTTGACCAGCTTGAGTGACCCTTAAAGGTTGAATTGTGAATGTTCTTATTATGAACAGTGTAAGATTTCTGTATAGTTTTATTATTTCTTTGTGAAGTGGACATAAATCCACTGCTGGCAATGTATCTATCTCTGGATGTAGTGTGTAGGCAGCTGGGACCGGCCAAGTCGCTACCTCTCAGCTGAGCGGACCGAGTCTCACTTTGTCTGTGGTTTGGGGAGGGCACCTTTAAATCAATGAATATGCTCTTGGTAAGTTAACGGCTTCTATGTTCTCGTATGGAAAGTATCCTTATGGTAGTTCATCTGAAGTGTAAGAATGAAATGTATGTGTGCGTACAGTGGGAATTTAACCCCAGAACAGAATACCTCTGTTCTGAATGCCTCGTGTGCCTCAATCACGAAGGTTACGGTCCCACTCAATGCTGTGACCCCAAAGACAAATAATTTCATAGTAAGTGCATGTCTGTAATTTTCTGAAATGTTAAGAGCACCTTCCTGTTCAGCTTCCTCTGCACTAGTACCACACATACCAGCATCTGCAGTCTGAGACATTATGAGAAGTACTTACAGAAATAGATAAGGTTTATGCACAATGAGGGAACTATAATCCTTCAAGCTTGAACAAACCTACAGCCAATACATAGTATTTACCTACTCAGCCATGGCAGATTTCTCCCTTCCCACCCCAGACATTTCTGGGCAAATGTGAGTAGGGGTCTCTGAGAAAGCACAAACAAACTACACAGATTTGACTGTTAAATAGGAACCAAACCAACGTTGGTGGCGCTTGTCATGTAGTTCCTAATAATACATATTATTTGTGTGTTTAGACCACATAAACTAAGGGATTGGTGTCCAAACTGATTCTAGACACCCCCAAAGGATATGTTATCCTTCAGACCAGCTAGCTCACAGTGCCACCATAAGCCCCCCTAACTTTACCATAGAGCAAATAGTCTCTGGCAACTATCGAACATGAAAACCCTTGATCCTTCAAGGATCATGGAAACAGTGAAGTACTTTTTGCTCAGTTATTTATACCCCCTTACTCTTAGAGAGATATGCAGAATAAACGATGGGGACGTATTCAATAAGTATTTATTGACCCAGCTTCATTCTAGTTTAAAACATGTTTGCTGCAACAATCATTAGACAGATATATAAGATTATTAGCACTGACAGAGTAAATAAAAGGTGCAATTCTACTATGGTGCTAAAACAGTAAATATATGCAGGCATATCGATACATGGCAGTAATCAAGCATACTCCTATGATGTAAACCCTATCGAAGTGTACCTAAGTATATCGAGCATGTATGGAAGTGTAAAGCCAAGAAGCCCCTAGGAAAGAGCCAACCCCATTACCTGATGGGTGAGATCGAAGGAATCTGTCTTGGTCTTGAGTTGGACATCCCACAAGGGTTTTCAGACCACTGCATGTTGGAGCTTCTGCAGGCCGGGACCTCAGCTTCTTGTGTCAGCGTGGAAACTTCTCCTCTGATACCCCGGGGAAGATGTGGTTCTTTTATTATACCAACAAAATGCCCTCAGGGGCTCTACCTAGTTATGTAATGGCTTGCCATTATGCATAGTGGAACTGTCGTCCAAGGATGGTGTTAGCGGTGACTTTTGTAGAGTTATTATACAGAGACGGTAATCCTGATGTGTACGTCCTGGGCAGGGGATTAATATATCATACTAGGAATCCTCATGCATAATAAATTAGGCTAGTTTCAGAAAAAACTGATGGACATTTATTCAGCACATAACTTGGTAAAAGGTCAGTGCCAGAACTGTTATGTAGAGCAGGGTAGGACGAATGTAGGTAAAAGGTTGGGTAGCTACCTAGGCCTATATTGGGGTACATTGGGCCTCATAATAGATCCACCTCTCATTCACCACACCAGCCTACCTACCTACACCAAACTGATTCATAATGTTTCAGCGTAGATGGAGCCCAAGATTGTGACATGAAAAACACTGTGTTCTGCGAAACTCCCAGCACTTGCCAGGTTCACATGAAAGTCTCCAGGCCATGAGGGACAACTGCCCTTGTGTCACTAGCAGAAGTAGTAACTTGATTGGACCCGGAAGAAGATCCAGGAACGAGAGAAGTCACACCAGCGGTGCACATGACATGGTTAACGTAATTGGAAATCATGATTGCACTTTCCAATAGGGAATGATCAAGACAATCTCTGCACCTTGACGGCAAACTTGCGCCAGCACTCACTGAATCATGACGAATGGGGGAAACACATAAAGCCTGCCCGTCGACCTAGACTGAACTGAGTGCTCTGGGATCTCGCCTCCAGCTGTAAAATAGGCGTAGCTGCATGTTCAATCAGGATGCAAAGAGGTCTATTGTGCACAGACCCACTTCAAGTCAAGCTGTTGAAACACCCTGGGGTGAATATTCCAATCGCTAGAATCCCAAAGAAACAAGAGTTCCAGTCTGCCATCACATTGGAACTGCCCAGAATGTAGTCCGCTGTCACTGATATGTGATGTTGAAGGCAATAATGCTTAAAATCCTTGGACATTTCTGCCAGGAGACGAGACCTAGTGCCCCCCAAACGATTGATGTACTTTACATCCGACACATTGTCCATCCGCACTATGATGCAACAACTTGTTTTCCTCAGGGATAAAGTCCGAATAGCACAAGAACCTGCTAGGAGTTCCAGTCAGTTGATATGAAAGTGAAGTTCTTCCGGTGATCATCTGCCCCTTGTTGCCACTGAGCCGCAATGGGCTCCCGAGCCCCATTGACTGGCATCTGTTTCTATCACTTACTCCGGCACTGATGCAAAAATGGCTTTGCCGTTCTATGCACTTGTGTGATCGGATGTATGATGGTACAACGCGTACCGTTTCAACGCGTGCCTTTACAACGCGTCTTTAACAACGCAAGTCGTTACAACGACTTGCGTTGTTGGGCGCGGATAGTGAATAGTATAATTTACTATTCTAACACCAGTCCCGGTGGATATTAGGGAAGGTGTTGGAATAGTAAATATACTATTCTTTATCCTTTAGCGCCCTCCAGCGCAAGTCGTGGTTACAACTTGCGTTGTAAAGGACGCGCCGTAAAAGCACTGCGGGGTGACATCCGCGTTGAAAAGGATGTTCCCCATGTGATCTAGCCACCAGGACATTTGCGTCCTGGCTTCCATGAACACAACAATCTATTCCAAATAGGCTAAACCCCAGCAAAGATGTAACATCTTCAACCATTGCAGGGCCCGACAATGCAGAGGTCCCAGAAATACCACCTGAATCGAAGAGGCCAAAAGACCCACCAGGTGAGCCAGAATCCTCAAGAATATAGTCGGAGAGGCAAGCACTCTCCTCAACTCTTTTTAGATTGAAATCCACTTTTTTAATGGAAGCAACAGTTTTGCCCGAATTAATGACGAACCCCAGATCCTGAAGGAGCTGTGTCGTCCAAGACAGATGGAGTAAGACCACCCCTACGCTCTGCACCATGACTTGAATGTCATCTAAATAAATAATCAGACGAACTCCCCGTTCCCTGAGAAACTGTACAACCGGTCTAAGCAATTTGGCAAAGCACAACAGAGCGGAGGAAAGACCGAAGGGCATGGCGATAAACGCGAGCCATCGATGGCACCACTGAAATTGCAGAAACCTCCGATGAGGCAGGAAAATAGGAACCGCCAAATAAGCATCCTTGATGTCGAGACGAACCATCCAGTCTCCCTCCAATAACAGATCTCTCAACAAGTGTATGCCCTCCATCTTGAAGTGGTGATACACAATCCACAAGTTGAATTACTTGAGATTTATAACAAGACAGATCCCTCTGGTCCTTTTTTGGAATTAGAAAAATGGTGCTGATGAACCTGTGAGGGTGTGGACTTGATTCGATAATTGCCCCTTTCTGTATCAGCAACGAAACCTTGTCGTCTCTGAAAATGCTCTCTGTTAGGAAAAAATGGAGAGTACTCAGCCTCTGCACTTGGGACGAGGAGGAATAAAATTCCAGGTGGAAACCCTGAACCTTTTGAAGCACCCATGGTTCTTGAGTTATCATCTCACTGTGTGGTGAAACAAACATATCCTTCCTCCCACCAAAATGTCGGAGGACTGAACAATCTTAACCTAAATATGAGGCATCCCTGGAGTTGTGTCCTCCTTTGTATCCTGCACGGTTTTGTCTACTTCTACCACCTCGATTGTGGGTGGGATAAAAATTAGAACAGGGGCTCCACCACGTCCTCTGGGAACATATCCTCTTAAGGCCTGATAAAATCTATGGCCAGGTGCGCAATTCCTAAATCATCCATCCCTGGCAAAAACCTTTTGGAATAAAGTTTGGGTCTTAACCAGGGCAGAAAAAGTGGATACAAATTTTCCCAGGTCCTTAAAGAATTTGTCACCAAGCGATAGACGATTGACTGGGTGTCCGCCTGGGTGGAGGCTAAATCCACCAATTGAGGATCAATACTCATAAGAAAAGATTTACGTAGCTCTGTAGACAGGGTACAGTTTGCATACACTAAAAAGCACATGACTCTTTCTGCCCATTCTAGGACTTCAGTCAGGTCAAGAGGGGAGTCGGAATCTTTAGCCCAGACAGCCATATTTAAAATCTTGGTGAGGGATCCCGACACATCCAGAAGCTTGTCTTGTCATCCCCTACAAGCTCTGCCAAGCCCTTTCTTCGAGTCCTTAGCATACTTTGTTTTAAATGTGGATATGTTGGGGTCTAGTTCTGGAGGCACTATTACTTTGCCCAGAAGGTTAGGAAGAGGGCATTTTGATTTTAAAGTATTACGAACCTCATGCTAAAAACCCTGCCTCATATTCTCTTGCACTTAGTGTGCGACCACTATGTAGGGTATCCATTCTGTAGATCTCATGTGCACAATATTTTTGGGGTCAAAAAGAAGGTTCTTGTTGGGAGGAATGTTCGATCCCAAAAAATGTGTCTTTCGTTTGCGCTGAGTTGCTGAAAGCAGTTTGTTCTGCACCTCCTCGGAATCCAAAGTCTCAGGTAAGGAAGGAGAAGACACACCCACCATCCTTCGGGTGGAAATTGAGTAGGTACCCAAAGCACCCAGTACAAATGAACTTCCATACCTATGGTCTCTAAGGACCAAAGATGCCTCCTGCGGCTTTACTTATGCTGAGGAATTTAGGGAAGGCACTTTTTGAGCAATACTCTGATCATCCTTCTTCACTTCTGTGACAGAGGATTCTCCCAAAGGTCCTCCCAAAACACATTTGCTATAATTCTTTAAGATTTGGGTAAAAGGCTGCCAGGCCTTAATCAATGCCCTATTCACTGAGGCTTGTGTGTGTGAATCTAGAGCTTCAACAAGCTGCTCTTCCATATAGTGCACCTCTTCATATTCAGCATATCAAGTGTATTCATCTCCCTCTTCGACTAGGTACCTCATCGTAGTAATGGAGGGGTGGAAGAGGTTCAGGGGGAGAATATACCGTGTTGGTGTGTTGGCAAAAAATACCTAGACTGGAGCACTACTCTCACAGTTGGTGAGCAGTATATCAAAGTTATTCTGAAGAGTACAAGGAAGCACACCTGCAATTTTTTTTTTTATTTAATCCTGGACTTTAACAGTTTTTGCGTTTGTGGTTAGACTTTTATTCTCCCCTTCTTGCCATTTTGTTTAAGGAAAAATACCCCAAAAAATAAAAAAAGAAGAAAAAAGGTTCTTGATAGAACCGTCTTTCATGGTTAAAAAAATATAAACTGTATGTCTGTGTACATATGAAGAGGAGTGGCTGTGTAAGTCTCAGACATTGGGGCCGATTATGATAGAGGATTTTCCGCCTCCTCCGGGCCGGCGGAAGTCACCGCCGGCCCGGAGGAGGCGGAAAATCCTCTGCGGAGTCACCAAAGACCCACCGCCGCACTACGATGGCTGGTGGGTCTTGGATTCTGTCCGCTGCTTTTCCGCCGCGGTCGGATTACAACCGTGGCGGAAAAGCTCTCCTTTGGCTGGCAGTGTCTATCAGACACCGTCAGCCAAATTAGGAAGCATTAGTAAACATGCTTTTCCGCGGCGGTTTTTCCGCCGTGGAAAAGCATGTGTACTTTTGCTTTTGGGGGCCCGTTGCGGGCCCCCAGGGCGTAGGCGGGTGGGTGGTGCACATGGGGGGTACCTATGGTACCCCCCAGCATTTACATGCACAAAGCGGCAGGCACCGCGCGGTGCCTGCCGCTTTGTGCATGTAAATGTTACACATGCACTTTTAACATTGCGGCGGGTGCTGCTTGAAGCAGCACCTGCCGCAATGTTAAATATCCAGGATGTGACCGCCAGGGTGGCGGTCACATCCTGATTTGCACGGAGGGACCTCCGCAGTCCATGCGGACGGTCCCTCCACCTCTGGGATGGCGGACGGACGCAAGTCCGTCCGCCATCCTAATCGGCCCCTAAGTGTGTTAGTTGCTGAGTGCCTGTATTAGTGTGTAAGGGACTGTATGAGTGAGTGAGTGAGCGTATGAGTGGGTTTAGGAGTGAACGAGTGGGTGTATGAGTGGCTGTATGAGTGAGATAGTGTATGTGTAAGTGGCAGTATAAGTGTCTAAGTGTCTATATGAGTGAATGAGAGGTAGAATGAGAGGATGTATCAGTGAGTGAGTGAATGAATGCATGACTGCCTTGGTGGGTATGTGAGTGGCTGTTAGTATGAGTGAGTGGGTGCGTGAGGGCATGTATGGGTGAGTGAGTGGGTGTCAGAATGGTTGTATGAGTGAGTGAATGGTTGTATAAGTGGGTGCCTGGGGGAGTGAATGGGCGTTTTGACTGTGTGTTTGGTTAAGTGAATTGGTATGTGAGTGGCTGTATTGGAGAGTGAGTGTCTGTGTGAATAGCTGTATGGGTGAGTGAGCGGATGTGGGAGTACTTGCATGGATATGTGATTGTGTATGTAAGTGGGTGTGTGAGTCTGTGAGTGCCTGTATGGGTGAGTAAGTGGCTGTGTTGGGAAGCTGTATGAGTCAGTGAATGCTTGTATAGATGCATGGATGTATATGTAAGTGGTTGTGTGAGAGTGGGTGGTTGAATGGGTGGTTGAATGGGTGAGTGAGAGGCTCTGTTGAGAGGCTGTGTGAGAGAGTGAGTGGGTGTGTGAAGGGCTGGATAGGTGATTAAGTGGGTGTGTGAGTAGCTGTATGGGTGAGTGTGTGAGTAGCTCTATGGGTGAGCGAATGGGTGTGTGAGTGGTTGTCTGAATGACTAAGAGGGTGGATGACTTGGTCTATGGGTGAGTGAGTGGGTGTTTGAGTGGCTGTCTGGGTGAGTGAGGGTGTGTGAGTGGCTGAATGGGTGAATACCTGGGTGGGTGAGTAGCTGTGTGCATGAGTGAGTGCTTGTGACAGTAGCTGTATGAGTGAGTGAATAGATGTGTGAGTGCTGTGTAAGGGAGAGAGTGGGTGTATGAGTAGCTGTATGGGTGAGTGAGTGCTAGTGTCAGTGACTGTATGGGTCAGTGAGTGGCTGTGTGAGTGGCTGTATGGGTGAGTGACTGCCATTGTGAGTGGCTGTATGGATAAGTTAGTCAGTCTGGAAAATAGTTTTGAGATCCTCGAGGAACCACAGGCAACCCAGCATCTCACAATTTTCCAGACCTCCACTTTTCTTCTACCAGCGCCCCCATGCTTACAATTACTGGCATTGCTTACCTTGCTTATGACGTCTTTACTCCAAGCCTCTTCCATGGCTATATTACATTCCTTAACCTGATGTGTCCTTATTCAAGCGAAGTTGCCCCTGTTTGATTACGCTTCCTTTGGTGTCAATCTACTCTCCCATCCCTCGTTATCTTATGCCTTGACCCAGCCGTACTTGTGCTCCTCGTTGGTACAACGCACTCCTACAAACTCCTAACCTGGTCCTGAAGATGACCGGAATTCTGTACAGGTCAAAATGCCATCGACCCTTCAGCACAATTTTTGGCGCTACCTTTGTGGTTCTATAAAAATAATTGTACTCCTAAAAAATGTACTAATGTATGGGAACCACCAAGAGTCTTCAATATTTGTTTATGTCTCTTTCTTGCACCACTTTATCGCTGTATATATTTTTTCACTTGCGCCGTTCACTTTATTTCTCATGAGCACTAAGATGCATAAGTCTGTACAGGTTTCATGCACATTTAATGAACTAGGTGCTGATATTTATTTCCTCCGTTGTTTATGTCATTTCTGCTCAATACAGACTAATTGTTGCATTTACTGGTTATTAGTGTTTTAGTCCCCGTGTTTCCCTCTCCTTGCAACTCTTATGTAAAAACATCGTTGAAAGTGAAATTGCCTTCTAGTAATACCTGTTAAGACAGTGTTGTTTGCTATACATATTATTTACCCAGGTCTCAACTGGGTTTTTGGGTACCCTCCTGCTGTTTGTTTCTAACTACCCACCATATCCAGTCATTACCGGTTCAGTCCAGGGCCTTGCCCAAGAGGACACATCGAAATCACACGCCCTCTATATGCAACAGAGCCAAGAGCAGCGTACCATAATTCCCCAAAACAGCAAACAGTTAGTAACGCAATACCCTCCCAACTCCCCCCACCACATGGGCAGCATTGACAAATTGCCTGATCCAACAACAGACAAGTCAGGACATAGCATCCACCAACCCAGTCCCATGAATCAAAGAAAAAAAAAAGCCTTTTGCTTCACTAGAGGCTATGGCTCAGAGGGGGCTGCAAATCAGAGGCACTCAAGCTCCTCCCCTATGTACACACACCTCTCCTTATTCCCTCTCGCTGGCATATTATATTGTGCAGCAAGCATAATCACAATTAATCTCAATTAACCACCCCACCCATTACCTAGGAGCAATGCAAGCAACAATGGCCATCACATGGAAGCCCTCAGTCCAAGTGTCTCCAGGCCAAGTCAGCAGCTCAGCCAGGGGACCTCAATAATTGCATATACAACCTTACACCACTTGGGCAGTTTTAGTGCTCAATGGTAGATGGACGCAGTTTAGGATAGTCCAACATCAATGCAGTCACTGCCAGTTCTAGGATCACTCCTCCTTCTCTGAAATGATTCCCTTGAGACCAGCACAATGGCAGTGTCTAGGAGAGTGCTGTCCGGGCAGACTACTGTCCTTTCCGTTTGACACATGTCATACAGACTATTTGTTTGCCCACTATGGTTCTGTAGACGGGCTAAGTGTCTCAATGTATTTGGCAGCTCCGCTCCTTTCTCCACAGTACCTAGGTAAGGTCGCCCGGCCAGGGTATCTAACCAGTTATTTGCCTCCTCCGGGGGGAAAAGAACAGTACCCTCCCCCAAAGCAGAACGTGCAGCTTTGCTGAGAACATTAGGCCTTATTTCAGGTTAAGGTCCCTCATACGCCTCTTGACATCTAGGAATGTTTTTCGTTGGTTTTGTACTTTTTGTGCATAATCCAGGAATATTGAAATAGGTTTCTCTTCAACCTGCAGGGGGCCATGCACTTGGATGTATTGTAGAATAGCATCACAGTCCCGAAAATAACACAGTCGTGTGATAAGGGCTCTTGGCAGAGTCCCAGGCTTCGGCGGTGGACCAGCACCTGGTGGGCATACTCAGTTGTGAAGAATTTGCCAGCCTTTTGGGGAGCAGGGTATTAGCCATCCAGTCCTCTAAGAACAGTTCTGCCGATTGCCCCTTTGACCTCTCTGGGAACACTATGAACCTTAAATTATTTCTTCAGTAGTGCTCCTTGCAATCTTCCATCCATTCGTCCAGCTGGGCGTCAGTTTTTGCAGGGTTGACACTGTGTTGACACGGTGTTGCGCAGAGTCCACACTTATTACTGCAGGACCCCCACATGCTCCTCTGCTGTGGTTAACCAATCCGCCATCTTTCGCAAGTCCACATGCAACAGATTGACCTTGATTGTGACTGAGTCTATACTAGTGGCCAGATCATCCTGAAAGCCCAGCATTGGCGTTATCAAGTATATAAGTGTTGGGGCAGATTCCACTGGCCCTCCTCCACAATCCCCCAGGTCTTTTGTTGTGTGCGTAATTAACAATTTTATTAGTCTTGGCTGATTTGGCTGTCTTGTACTTCCCCATGTTGGTGACTGACACAACCACATTTCCAATATTCGTTCACATTCCCAACGCGGATAGGGCAATTCCTTCTAAGGGGTATCAAAGGGTCATGTTCTATGTATATCGCCCCCAACCTGCATCCAGTAATCCAGGGTTTCAGGGCCACCACTTCTCCTCTATTCAGTCCAGGAGTCCAGGGACCAGCATTTATGCCCTACACAAAGTTAATTAGGCCTGCCGGGGAAGCACCGCAAACACTCTGAGAGCAGTGCATGTCATATGCTGACTGCATCCCTAAAAAGAGTCCTCTGCTTTTCAGGGCCACCATAGCAGAAGGTGGAAGGGGCCAATCACCCTTGCTTTTTCAGCCCAGTCCCACCACTAGTCATGCTCCTGCTTGCCTCACTATGCGTCACTTACTTGATCCCAGTGTCGATCAGGCCTACCGGGAGGCACAACAATCATGCTTCCGCTGCCCCAGAGGACCGCAGGAATGACAGGCCCCCCAGTAACATCCACTGGACATCTGAGCAACTGAAGGGGAAAGCCGTGGGGGCCCAAACATCCACGTGTTGTCAGCTAGGCCGGGGCCACCAGTCACTCACAGAGCGGTCGCTGTCAGAGCTGCTCACCAGGCCCGCAACATCTCCTACCACCATCCCAGTGCCCTGCTCCATTCAACTATGTCCTCAGGCCTGGTCCAGGTCACTTACCTGCCCAGCTGGGCCAACAACACCTTCCCAGAGCACCAGGGACAACAACGCTCACCTGAAGTCCCTCGTCCCTCATGGTCTGGCCTGGCCGGGCAGTCCCGGCACAATCTTGACCTCCAGGGTGCACTCATTGGCCCTTAGCGCCTCAAAAGTAAGCCCCTCTGCTCCATACTTGATTCCAAGGTAGGTGGGGGCAGTCTCAACCTTAGATGGCACCTAATTAAGGGGCCCATTAGGATGGCAGTTGAAAAACCACCCTGATCGCCATGGTAGCAGAAATCAACCACCCGCCTGTACCGCTGTAGAACCGGTGGTACAATTAGGATCAACCGCCCAAAATATCCGCAGCGATACGAGGCAACAAAAAACACCCGTAGCGGGCAGAGAAGGCTAAAATACATCCGCGGCAGTCAGATTTGTGGTGGAAAATCCTCAAACCGCCGCCATACCAGCGGAGACACCGCACAGAAAATTAGGATGTCCCCGATGTGACCGCGGAACATTCCGTTGTTTCCGACCGCCGCGTTCGCAAAGAGTGATGAATGAGAGAGCCGGCAGAAGAGCTGTAGCTCAGCCACCACTGCGTACGCTCCGTGACAAATATGGAGGTCGACAGAAAAAACTCACAACAAGGCCATAAAGTGCACACAGCAAACTAGCCATGCCCTCAAAAACACAGAACACACTCCAATGACACAACCACATGGCAACTACAAAAATACAAATCCCAGGACAACCCACACAACACACCTGACAGCAATACCCCATTTGGACACAACCACAGAGCTGAGTATAAAACCAGCCCCTTCCCTGACCAGAATCCTTTGCAATACTCCGCAACTAAAGGGCCCAACAACAGAGCACAAAGGAGAGGCAAATCAACACACCACCACTACTCACACCACACACTGCACCATCACCACCTCACCACATGCACCTTTAACTCCTCAGTACCTCACACACCATACACATCACCCCCCTTACACACCTGCACCTCTAACCCCTTTCCGCATCACACTCCATGGCACCACAGAAAATGCCCAAATTCACAGAGAGTAAGTTGACAGTCATGGTAGATGGGACAATCAGAGTAGAACCACAACTGTTTGGTAACCTCGTCCAACAGACACCATTAGCCACAAGAAATCCAATGTGGGTAAGGATAGTTGACAAGGTCAATGAAGTCGGGACCAGCCCGCACAACAGACATGAAATCATGAAGTGGTGGCATGACCTGAAGAGTGTGTTAAAAAGAAGAGGAGCAAGAACCGTGAGCTGGCTCAGAGGACTGGCGATGGCCCTCCCATTCCACCAAGAACATTCACTGCATGGGAAGAGAAGGTGCTTGCCATACTGCATCCCGAGAGTCTCACAGGAATAGCCAGGGGAGTGCAGGCTGGTAAGTATAAACACATGTAGACCATTATACTGCTATGTACTGTCTAGTACAACTACAAAGCTACATCTCAGAGGCACAAGTACATCCATATGCTCCACATTATCCAACACACGTCCCACAGATGTAACATTCCCTACATCTGAATCACCCCAAAGGTAGCCAGCATTTACAGGGTTGTATGTGTCCAGGAAAACAGCACTACTACTCCCACCATGCCCCCTGTCCCACACCTGAGCAGGATGTAGCACTCCTCCACCCAGGAGCACCTGGAAGCCATTGTATCACCACAAACAAACATATACGTAGGTAGCCATCTTTCCTGGGAGAGCTGTTTGTGGGTGGGAGGCCTGCACTACAACTCCCACCATGCCCCCTGTCCCACCCCTGAGCAGGATGTAGCACTCCACACAACCCAGAAGCAGTTTGCAGTCATTTTATGGTTCACACTCACCTAACGGGTAGGTAGCCATCTTCCCTGGGAGGGCTGTTGTGGTTTAGAAGGCCTGCACTACTACTGCCACCACACCCCCTGTCCCACCCCTGAGCAGGATGTAGCACTCCACACCAATCCAGAAGCAGTTTGCAGTCATTGTATGGTTCACCCTCATCTAACAGGTAGGTATCCATCTTCCCTGGGAGGGCAGTTTGGGGGTGGGAGGCCTGACTACAACTTCCACCATGGCCCCTGTCCCACCCCTGAGCAGGATGTAGTACTCCACACCAACCGAGAAGCCGCTTGCAGCCATTGTATGGTTCGCTCTCACCTAACAGGTAGGAAGCCATCTTCCCTGGGAGGGTTGTTTAGGGGTGGGAGGCCTGCACTACTACTCCCACCATGCCCCATGTCCCACATATGAGCAGGATGTAGCACTCCCCCTCCCAGGAGCACTTGGAACCCGTTGTATCATCACAGACAAACGTACAGATAGGAAGTCATCTTCCCTGGGATGGCTTTTTGGTGGTGGAAGGCCTGCACTACAACTCCCACCATGCCCCCTGCCCACCCCTGAGCAGGATGTAGCACTCCACACCAACCCAGAAGCAGTTTGCAGCCATTGTATACTTCACCCTCACCTAAAAGGTAGGTAGCCATCTTCCCTGGGAGGGCTGTTTGGGTTTAGGAGGCCTGCACTGCTACTGCCATCATGCCCCCTGTCCCACACCTGAGCAGGATGCAGCACTCCCCCTCCCAGGAGCACTTGGAACCCGTTGTATCATCACAGACAAATGTACAGGTAGGAAGTCATCTTCCCTGGGATGGCTGTTTGGTGGTGGAAGGCCTGCACTACAACTACCATCATGCCCCCAGCCCCACCCCTGAGCAGGATGTAGCACTCCATAACAACCCAGAAGCAGTTTCAGCCATTGTATGGTTCACCCTCACTTAACAGGTAGGTAGCCATCTTCCCTGGGAGGGCTGTTTGGGTGTGGGAGGCCTGCACTACTACTCCCACCGTTCCCCCTGTCCCACAACTGAGCAGGATGTAGCACTCCCCTGCCCAGGAGCACTTGGAAGCCATTGTATCACCACAAACAAATTTACAGGTAGGTAGCCATCTTCCCTGGGAGGGCTGTTTGGGGGATGGGAGGCCTGCACTACAACTCCCACAATGCCCCCTGTCCCACACCTGAACAGGACGTAGCACTCCACACCAACCCAGAAGCAGAGTGCAGCCATTGTATGGTTCACCTTCACCTAACAGGTAGGTAGCCATCTTCACTGGGAGGGCTGTTTGGTGGTGGGAGGCCTGCACTACTACTCCCACCATGTCCCCTATCCCACCCCCGAGCAGGATGCTGCACTCCACACCAACCCAGAAGCAGTTTGCTGCCATTGTATGGTTCACCCTCACCTAATAGGTATGTAGCATCTTCCCTGGGAGGGCTGTTTGGGTGTGGGAGGCAAGTACTACTACTCCCACCATACCCCCGTCCCACACCTGAGCAGGATGTAGCATTACCCCACACAGGAGCAGTTGTAAGCCATTGTATCACCACAAATAAACTTACAGCCATTGTATGGTTCACCCTCATAATAATAATAATAATAATACGGTAGCTTATAAAGCGCCTGGTGACGCCATCCCGGCGTGTCCCCGCGCTGAAGAAGCAAGTTATCAGAGACATACAGACTTCCCACAAAAACACCCACCCCTTATCCCCCTGCTTATAGTTTATATAAGTGCGTTTTTAGCATTGTTCTAAATTTTGTTTCAGATTCTTCCAGTCTTAGGGATGTGGGGAGAGCATTCCAGTTTTTTGCTACTACATATCTAAAAGAGCGACCACCTAGCTTTGCTCTTTTTACACGGGGAATCGTCAGCAAACCCATCCCCTCTGATCAGAGGGCTCTGGTTGGCTGATACCTAAGTACTAGATCAAACAAATAGGGAGGGGCTTTCCGTTGGAGTATCCTGTGGCACATTAAGAGGGCTTTGAACATCACTCTCGTCTTGATAGGTAGCCAGTGTAGAGCCGCTAATGCTTGTTTGGATGCTGCTCTTCTGGGGAGTCGTAATACAAGACGAGCTGCTGTATTTTGGAGGACCTGTAGGCGCTTTAAACCGTGTTCTGTAGCACCCAGGAACAAAACATTCCCGTAGTCCATACGGGAGGTTACCAGCGCCTGGGTCATAGTGCGTCTGGTCTCCAGCGGGAGTAAATCCAGGGTGCGATTTAATGTTTTCAGGACTCCAAAACATTTTCCTACGAGGCAACGAATGTGGCCTTCGTAGGATAGAGTGTGGTCCATCCAAATACCCAGGTTTTTGGCTTCTTTACAGGGAACAGGTGTGGGACCCAGACCCGTCGGCCACCAATCTGGAGACCAACTCAAGTTGTTTCCTACCACCACCATTACCTCTGTTTTGGATCCATTTAGTTTTAGGCATCTAACAGGTAGGTATCCATCTTCCCTGGGAGGGCTGTTTGGGGTGGGAGGCCTGTACTACTACTTCCACCATGCCCCCTGTCCCACACCTGAGCAGGATGGAAGCCTCCAACACACACACACAGATGTGTCACAAATCCAAGGCAAATGTGAAAGCATAATAGGTAAGTAGCCAGTACATGCACCCAGCCATTCCTCTCAAAAAGCATGGTGCCATATGACAACACCAGACCTCTCATTGCACAAATATACACACCGATCCTATTGCCAGTAACAGTTTTCAGACATCTAAGCAAATTAAACTGTCACAGAAACCAAAGTGTGACACACCAATTCAAAATGTAGAAGAAAGTCTGTGCACAATCATGCACAGCACTGAATGCCATGTGAAAGTGCCATAGGGCAAGAGCAGCAAGGACCACATGATGACAAAGAAAGTAGGATTGCTGGTACAAATTCAGATATACACATGACATGACAAAGGTATGCATGAGATGATAATGGACAGCTCATGGTCAGATTTAACGTCTGCCAGGGCATAGTAATCAACAAAGAGTCTTCACCAAAATATATGTTTCGCTAGTCGTTAGATGACATGTCCCTGTATTCACAAAATATGCATGTGGCACATTGTATATATTGATATCTCACACCATGGACAAGTAATGAATGTACCTCAACATCATGTCAGTAGGCAAAGTAGTGCACATACAAACAATGTGATGATTAGTCAACTGTCTGGTATACAAACAGTGAATAATACACAGCTAACACAAAGCTTGTGGGGTGCACTACAATGACCATTTCCCATCTGACCCACAGATGACCAAGAACTGACTGCAGAGGACAACACCAGCAACCTGCAGAGCCAGTCTCCACCCCCGGAACATGGACTCTCGGATGTTGACTCCCAGGATTCTTTGGACGAGGAACTCGGAGCCGGTCCGTCTGGTGTGCCAGAGCACAACAGGCCCCAGGACCTCATCTTCCCCCCACCACATCTGCTGCAACACCAACCTTTCTGCAGACCTCTGCTGTTACGGCCTGTGCATCCTCCACCACCACCACCACCAGTGCTGCCTGCAACTCTCTCCCTGTAACTGAGGATGAACACCCCACACCTACAACTGAGGAGGGCAGGGAGAGGATACGGGGGCACACAGCGGTAAGGCAACAGGTCCGTGGCAGCAGGGCAGGTGGGAGGGGCAGGGTCAGTCACAGTCTACGAGAACCTGGGACCGAAGCCCGGGACAACATAATCAGAGTCCTTGGGACCTATGACCGGGCCCAGGAACAAACGGGATGGTCAGAAGAAGATTCCTGCGAGCTCCTCCTGCTGATGAGGTCCATGGACACCTGCATGGGCCAAAATGAGGACCTCTTGGGCCAGCTAGTGGCGGTACTGAGGGACAGGACTGCCCCACAAACAACACCTCCCCCTCCTGCTGGTGGTCCACAGGATGACAGTTCAATATCTTCCCCTGCGGCAACAGAGAGAGGTGAGTCTTCAGACCCCACTGGCCCTACAGCAGAGACCCCCTCTGCCAAGCGACGAAGGGGCTGTCCCAAGAAATCCCTGGGAGTAACCCGTGGCAAACCACCTGCCAAACATCAGTCACGGAGCCAGCCATGATGGCAACACTCTTCACTGCTGCATTGACTCTTTTGGACTGTCCTTACCCACACTGCCTTGTGAACAGTATCTGTTTGTTGGAGTGGGTCACCACATCAATGTGGTGACAACTCAATTCTTCTATTTACCATAACTGTCAACTCACTGCTTCACGAATCACCTCAATGTAAATGTTCACCCCCTCACATGTCACCATTGACAATGAATAATCTTTACACACATGCCGTTGTTTTTGTTCTGTGTTTATTCCAGGATGTGCAGTCTCCACTATGATTGCAATGTACCAGGAGTATTGAATATATGTAGGCAAGGAGAGGCTGAAGGTACCTAGGAAAACAGAACAGAACAATATTCAACAGTCTGGGTGTGGCATCACAGACATCACACAACACTAACCATCAATCCAATCCATCATGCACACATCACAATGAGCAACAGTGCCAACATACACAAACTGTTGATGTACCAAACTACCCTGTCCAAGAAACATTGTCAGCCACCACTGGGTCAACAACTGGCTGCAGTCACATAGCTCATGTACACCCTGACAACAACAGCAACATCATCATACAATAGGTCCATTGTACATCGTCACTCACCTTCAAGTGAAGTAGCGGGTGATGAGCTGTAGACGCAGGTCAACACCTTCCGCCTCTCCACTACCCTCGTCACTGGACATGGGTTGGTTTGCAGGCGGGGTCCTTGGCTGCTCGTCCGCATCTAGTAGCAGGGAGATCTCCTTGCGAATGGCCAGGTTGTGGAGCATGCAGCATGCCACCACAATCTGACACACCTTCCTGGGCGAGTACATCAGTGCACCTCCGGTCTTGTCCAGGCAGTGAAATCGTGACTTCAAGAGACCAAAAGTACGCTCCACCACACAACGTGGCCTCCCATGGGCATCATTGTAGCATCATTGTAGCATACTTTAGCTGGTTTCCTGGGATTCCGCAGTGGGCTCAGCAACCAAGGATGGTTGTGATATGCAGAGTCACGTAGGTGTGAGAAACACAGAGAAACCTTGTAATGTTACTGTGGCAGAGGACAGAAATGTTTACGATTTCTGTAGATGTGCTCACATGCCTGTGTTGGAACAAGCCCAGCATGTGTGCAATGAATGGCACAAACAACATGGGGGATGTGTCCAAGGGCATCAAAATCTCCCTTCACAGCTGCCAATTCACCCCCCCCCACCCCCTGGAAAAATGGATATATCTGTCCTTGTAGATCATCATAGCGGACAGGACATCACGCAGCACCATGTTGAACATAGGTTGCGACATCCCAACTCCGTGTGCTGGAATGATCCAGTGGCAAAAAAATGCAGGGCTGCCATCAACTTAGACGTGGGGGTGAAAGCAGTTAGATATGTCCTGCGAGTCTGCATGTGGAACTCCAACATAGCACGTAGGTTTTGTAGGGTGGCTCTATCCAGACAAAATTTATGGTTGACCTCCTCATTCTCCATGTCTGCCAGCACTGTAAAGGTACGATGCAGATTTGGTCTCCTCCTAGTTGAGATCAAAGTGAACACATATCAATGCAATACACCAAGAGATGTGTACAACAACTTACGTTTTACTGACACAACTCCAACAATGACTGTTTCCACATTTGAGTCACAGACAAGCTTATATGTCGGGACACCTTCAGCTACACAACTCGTACACTTGTCCTCTTTCACACAGCAAGTACCTCTGAAACAACATCTGACTATCAGAATGCACAAAGGGATATGGCCACATCTAACATGAGCAGGCCTGAGAATATCTCATTTAGCATATATGTGAAACTGCTACACCACTGTCTCACACCTAGCTGCTGTACATGCCACACATTCATGCGTAAATTGAACATGGCACACATCAACAACGCAATGACAACAGGCTGTGCGTAAACAACAAGTGTGTGCATTAGCCAAGAAAGGTAGACCGTCAAATCTGCACATTATTCATTGAGACATACATCACTTAGATTTTCCAAGCACTTTCACACATTGACAAGTGTAACCATTGGAGAGTCCATCACAATACTGTTCTGTGTACATTGTGATGCCCATCAATATTACAAGTGACATGTGAGGGAGTACATACCAATGTCCCAAATCACATACACAAACATGTCATGTGTAGTCAGCCATGGGGTAAATGTTACATAGGCAATGTGTGCACAAAGATGTGACATTAATCATGTGGCCACTGTGCACTGTTGATAACTGCCCATTGGCCATTGACACAGCATGATGTGTCCATAGGTGCTGTCACTGTGCTCCGCCATCCAAATCCCAGTCACTCATGTTAATGTATGGCACACAAATCTCGGTAGCTACTGCCTGGCACCAGCGGTGTGTCACCACCAATCCCCAAAACGCAAGTGCGGTAGTGATAGCCATATACACATGCCCAAATTGCAGTTGGCATGCTCCGCCACCCAAATCGCGGTCACTCATGTTAATGTATGTCACACAAATTGCAGTAGCTACCATCTGGCACCAGAAGTGTGTCACCACAAATCCCAAAACGCAAGTGCGGTAGTGATAGCCATATACACATGCCCAAATGGCGGTTTGCATGCTCCGCCACCAAAATTGTGGTAGCTACCGCCTGGCACCAGCGGAGTGTCACCACCCATCCTCAAAACACAAGTGCGGTAGTGATAGCCATATACATATGCCCAAATGGTGGTTGGCATGCTCCGTCAACCAAATTGCGGTCACTCATGTTAATGTATGGCACACAAATCGTGGTAGCTTCTGCCTGGCACCAGTGGTGTGACACCACCAAACCCCAAAGTGCAAGTGCGCTAGTGATAGCCATATACACATGCCCAAATGGCGGTTGACATGCTCCACCACCCAAATTGTGGTCACTCATATTAATGTATGGCACACGAATCGCGGCAGCTACCGCCTGGCACCAGCAGTGTGTCAGCACCAGTCCCCAAAATGCAAGTGTGGTAGTGATAGCCATATACACATGCCCAACTGGCGTTTGGCAGGTCCGCTACCCAAATTGCAGTAGCTTCCGCCTGGCACCAGCAGTGTGTCAGCACCAGTCCCCAAAACGCAAGTGCAGTAGTGATAGCCATATACACATGCCCAACTGGCGTTTGGCAGGTCTGCTACCCAAGTTGCAGTAGCTTCCGCCTGGCACCAGCGGTGTGTCACCACCAAACCCCAAAGGGTAAGTGCGGTAGTGATAGCCATATACACATGCCCAAATGGCAGTTGACATGCTCTGCCACCCAAATCCCTTTTCTCTCTAATTTCTCTTCGCTGAGTTCACATTGTTTGTTTCGAGGTGAAGAATATATATTGATATGGTTAAGTTTAAAGAAAGAAGGATATATAAGATATCTGTGATGCATGTCGTAATAATTGAATCATTGTGTGCAATGTCCTTGAAAATGATTTCACAAATGATTTGCAGGTCCTATCGTATCCAATAGAATTTTCTCATTAAAAATCCGTTTATTCAGAAATCCTCAGAATGATTATCATGTGTATCATTAGCTTTTTGTTTAGCAGCTACTCCAGTCGATAAATATATAAATGTTGCACTGTTGATGTAAAAACAATGACCATGTAAAAAGGTGTCTTTTGTAGCAATATACACTATATACAAAGATTGTACACAACTATATTCTTGACTTATGTTTTTATGTATATTCTTCTAGTGATTCTTCTTCTTTTCTCTGTTCTGATGCAAATGACGGTCTCCTGATGAAGGCAGTGGCCGAAACGCGCGTAGTTCACAACCCACCGCATTGCCATCTTCAATAGCCCTTTAAACCAACTAGTCATTTGAAGTTTTTGTTTGTGCTTTTCTTTCTTGCTTGTATATTTAAGTTTTTTGTAAATTGTTGATAATAATGATCTAAAAATGACATCAAATATATCCAAAATTGAAAAAATAAAATAAACAACATTTATTTTTATAATTATCAGTTAGTAACTAGATTTTTTACATGTTGTGTGCACTGTTACAGATTTTCACCTTTTGGCATTTATGATATAATTTGTTTTGCTACTGGTCTCTCTTTCACAAGTGATAGCCATATACACATGCCCAAATGGCGGTTGGCATGCACCGTCACCCAAACTGCAGTAACTACCGCCTGGCACCAGCGGTGTGTCACCACCAATCCCCAAAACGCAAGTGTGGTGGTGATAACCAAATACACATGCCCAAACAGCGGTTGGCATGCTCCGCCACCCAAATCGCGGTCATTCATGTTAATGTATGGCATGCAAATCATGGTAGCTACTGCCTGGCACCAGCGGTGTGTCACCACCAATCCCCAAAATGCAAGTGCGGTAGTGATAGCCATATACACATGCCCAAATGGTGGTTGGCATGCTACGTCAACCAAATCACGGTCACTCATGTTAATGTATGGCACACAAATCGTGGTAGCTTCCGCCTGGCACCAGCGGTGTGTCACCACCAAACCCCAAAGCGCAAGTGCGGTAGTGATAGCCATATACACATGCCCAAATGGCGGTTGACATGCTCCACCACCCACATCGCGGTCACTCATGTTAATGTATGGCACACGAATCGCGGTAGCTACCACCTGGCACCAGCAGTGTGTCACCACCACTCCCCAAAATGCAAGTGTGGTGGCGGTTGGCATGCTCCGCCACCCAAATCGCGGCAGCTACCGCCTGGCACCAGCAGTGTGTCAGCATCAGTCCCCAAAACGCAAGTGCAGTAGTGATAGCCATATACACATGCCCAACTGGCGTTTGACAGGTCCGCTACCCAAATTGCAGTGGCTTCCGCCTGGCACCAGCGGTGTCACCACCAAACCCCAAAGGGCAAGTGCGGTAGTGATAGCATATACACATGCCCAAATGGCGGTTGACATGCTCTGCCCCCCAAATCGCGGTCACTCATGTTAATGTATGGCACACGAATTGCGGTAGCTACTGCCTGGCACCAGCGGTGTGTCACCACCACTCCCCAAAATGCAAGTGTGGTAGTGATAGCCATATACACATGCCCAAATGGCGGTTGGCATGCTCCGTCACCCAAATCGTGGCAGCTACCGCCTGGCACCAGTGGTGTATCAGCACCAGTCCCCAAAACCCAAGTGCAGTAGTGATAGCCATATACAAATGCCCAACTGGCGTTTGGCAGGTCCGCTACCCAAACTGCAGTAGCTACGGCCTGGCACCAGCGGTGTGTCACCCGCAATCCCCAAAACGCAAGTGTGGTGGTGATAACCAAATACACATGCCCAAATGGTGGTTGGCATGCTCCTCCACCCAAATCGCAGTCATTCATGTTAATGTATGGCATGAAAATCGCGGTAGCTACTGCCTGGCACCAGCAGTGTGTCACCCGCAATCCCCAAAACGCAAGTGTGGTGGTGATAACCAAATACACATGCCCAAATGGCGGTTGGCATGCTCTGCCACTCAAATCTCAGTCACTCATGTTAATGTGTGGCACACAAATTACGGTAGCTACTGCCTGGCACCAGCGGTGTGTCACCACCAATCCCTAAAATACAAGTGCGGTAGTGAAAGCCATATCCACATGCCCAAATGGTGGTTGGCATGCTCCGCCACCCAAATCGCGGTCATTCATGTTAATGAATGGCACACAAATCGCGGTATCTACCGCCTGGCACCAGCGGTGTGTCACCACCAATCCCCAAAACGCAAGTGCGCTAGTGATAGATATATGCACATGCCCAAATGACGGTTGACCTGCTCCGCCACCCAAATCACGGTAGCTACAGCCCGGCACCAGCGGTGTGTCACCACCAATCCCCAAAACGCAAGTGCGGTAGTGATAGCCAGTCAGTCAGTCACACAGCTTTATTCGATCTTTTTAAAACGGATCATAAAAGCACAAGTTATCTAAAAATTCCAACACAATATATACACATATATACACATTTAAATAAAAATTAAACAGTTGCAGTGATCCGGGTAAATTCATATAAAAACGTTTATGAAAAAAGCAGGTTAGAATTTAAAATTAATTAATTAGTTGTTGCTACTAAAATGTTGTTCCACCTTTTTCCTCTTCCTAAGACAAGCCCACAAAAATGAGGCCACAGCACAGCATACAAAAAATAGTGATAGCCATATACACATGGCTATATGGGGATTGGCATGCTCCGCCACCCAAATCGTGGTCACTCATGTTAATGTATGGCACACAAATCGCGGTAACTACCGTCTGGCACCAGCGGTGTGTCTCCGCCATGGAGCATGCCCTTACAGCCAATGGGAACCGCAATTGCGATAAACTAATGCAATTTTGAAATTCGCGGTAGGCGTGCTCCGCCATTGCAGGGTCGGTATTTGGATGCAATTGAAAGATGCACCACCGCAGTAGCATCCACCTGGCCCCTGCGGTGTGTCACCGCCATGGACCATGCCCTTACAGCCAATGTGAACTGCAATCGCGTAGACTAATGCAATTTTGAAAATCGCAGTAGGCGTGCTCCGGCGGAGCCGGTCATTGGATGCATTTGAAAAAGGTTGACCTGGATCACCAATTGCAGCAGCTTAGAGCCATTGAAACAACCTCAGAGGGCTATATATATGTGGGGGAAAGAACCCCTCATTTCCACAGCTCACAGTGCCTGCTGCCTGAGACCCCTCACCATCAACTGCAGCTGCTGCTCCTATCTTCAGGGACTGCTGCCTGAGACACCTCACCACCAACTGCAACTGCTGCTCCTGTCTCCACGGACTGCTGCCTGTGACCCCTCACCACCAACTGCAGCTGCTGCTCCTGTCTCCAGTCACTGCTGCCTGAGACCCCTCACCACCAACTGCTGCTGCTCCTGTCTCCTGGCCACAGTGATGTCAAGGACTGAGAAGATCCGTGCCAGTCCCTTCACCAGCGAGGAGATTGAGGTCCTGGTGGACGAGGTGATCACACAGTATCTGAGGCTATATGGTGCTCCAAATATTCTGGTAAGTCTACCAGAGTAGGAGTGAGAGAGCTGGGGGGCACACAAATGAAGTTGAACTGCTGCAGTATGTTCTGGAGAGTGTGGGGTTGTGTCATGCAGTGCCTGGCATGCTGAATCCTGGGGAAAGGAGTGTGCAGCCATTTTCACATGTCTCTCTGCCTGCACATCAAGATTGGAGGGACATGTATTGCCTTGTCAGCCATACAGTGATGCAGCACTTTGGTAATGCAGCAGTCAGGGCAGTGACTGCTTGTGTAAATGGCTGTGTGGGTCCCTGATGTCCTTCATAGGCCCATCAGTGGCCTTACCTTGGGTTTTCGTATGGAGGGTAGTGATGGAATTGTGACTGACTCCTAATTGTACATCATCTCCAGTTCAGCACTATGCTCAGGACTTCCTAACCCAAGGACAACACTATTGGTGGTCATTCATCAATGACACAGCAGATTGCCGTACCATTGTGCTCAGCACCCTCCATTCCTACCAGCATGTGTACTGACTGGCATGTTTAGGCATGGTAACCACTCTCAATTTTTCCCTTCATGTGTCATTTCCGATCCCCCATATTGGACCTCAGTGTTAGCCCACCTGGCCTACACAGTCACTGCCCAATCTGGCAAGTACACATCACTGAATGTACCTAGTGTTACATGTGGGTATTTATCGGGAGTCTCCATCAATGAGTCATCTCAGCCCTGTAGATTGCACACGACAACCCTTGTGAGGAGGGTGTGGGTTTGTAAGATCATGCCCCTCAATGTGACATCCATGACACAGTGAGCCATTCACAGGGATAGGAGGTTATTGGCTGCACAGTGTGGGCTTCAGGTCTCGTCAGCATTAGGTCAGTGTGGGTAATCCCATGTAAGGGCACGGAAGTGTGCAAAAATCTGAGTGTGATTTCATCAATGCGTGCATTGCCTGACCTCAGTATGTTGATGTTTAGACATCTGACACCAATGTGCAACAGTAGTTGTGCCCCATAGTACAACATGGTGTATGGCATAAGCTCATGGCAAGTGTTGCCTGTTATGTTGTCGTCTGTATCTGTTGTCCCCTTCTGCTTCACTCAGATATGGCAGTGGCAACATGTGGTGGGGTACATCTTTGCTCCCTTCAGGGCCCTAGGTGTGCTCACAGCTATGTGTGTGTCTGGTTGAACGCAGACCCTACAGCACGCTTACAAAGAACCATAGCCCTAATGGTTGAAGAAGCGGAAGCCAACAATTGGCTGTCTAAAAAAGATGCTGACTATCTGGAAACAAAAGCAGCAGTAATACCGTACTTTTACTCTCTGCCTAAGACACATAAAGGCAGAATGCCACCACCAGGAAGACCAATTGTTTCTGGAATTAATTCTATCCTACAGCCCCTCTCTGAATTCGCAGACCAATACTTGAGACCATTGGTCCAAACAACACCTACCTACATAAAAGACACACGAGATCTTATCAACATGCTACTCAATTTTGAATACTCAGAGAACACTATGCTCTTAGTAGGGTTAGACGTTGAGAGCCTCTATACCAGCCTGCCACAACAGAAAACACTAGAGACCTTAGAAACAATACTCTTTAGTACTGACTGGCCTTACAAAACTCCAAGGCACTTCGTACTAGAGTGCTGCAGACTGGCCCTTACGGAAAACTTTTTCCAGTACAAAGATAACCTCTTCCTCCAGCGACATGGAACGTCAATGGGAAGTACTTTTGTGCCGAGCGTAGCTGGTCTGTATGTCAGCACCTTTGAGCAGGCCTATGTACACAATGAAAACAACCCTTTCAATCGTCATATACTCTTTTGGAAGAGATATATTGACGACATTCTGCTAATCTGGCAGGGAGACACTACATCCCTAAAAGATTTTCACGTTTGGCTGAACAGCCAAGACGAATGCCTCAAGTTCACATACACAGCCAACGAAAAAAGTCTGGACTTTTTGGATATTACCATTTTCTCAGAGGGAAATACATTACAAACAAGAACGTTTTTTAAACCTACAGCAAAAAATAGTCTGTTGTCTTTTAATAGCTTCCATCCCCGGCCATTAAGAGAAAACCTCCCGTACAGTCAATTCCTGCGATTGTGGAGGAATTGCAGCTCCGTGGCAGACTACAAGATCCAAGCCACTGATCTGTGTGAAAAGCTCACAGTCCGAAACTACCCTAGAAAGGTAATCAATTCTTGCAAAAAACGTGCTCGCAACCAACCGAGAGAGTCTCTACTTGAAACTCATCCAAAACCTAATGATGACAGGACTACATGCGTCACTACCTACAGTCCTATCACGAACCAAGTTAAGAAAATAATCAACCGGAACTGGAAAATCATAACATCCAATACCCTGACCTGGCCAAAACCAAGATTTGCCAATAGGAGAAGTAGGAACATCAAGGACCTATTGGTCCACACCAGACCACCACCAAAGAAAAAGAAAGAGCAACCAGGATTATGGAATACTACCCCAGTAACCGGACATTATCCATGCGGGACATGTACCGCATGTGCAACTACAGAACCCACTAAAGAATTGCAGTTACTCCCAAACTTCATTTGGAAGTTAAGACGCCACACTAACTGCAACACAAGTCACGTCATTTATATGATCACCTGTCCCTGCCAGATGCGGTACATAGGGATGACGTGCCGTAAGGCAAAACAACGACTCTGCGAGCACCGGAGCAATGTCAATTGCAAGAAAACTACTACCAAGATGTCAACCCACTACAAAGAACAAGGACACACAGTTGACGACCTTCACTGGGTAATCCTAGAGACCCTGGAAACAGTGGACAGAAATGCGGCAAAAATCCTTTTTGAGAAGGAGCAACGTTGGGTCCATAGACTCAAAACCGATACCCAGGGCCTCAACGACTCCATTCCTTGTTTATCTCTTAACAGATAACCCCATAATAGAACTTCACTTCCTTAACTCTATTACTACCAAGTATGAACTCTATACATATATGTGCTCTACACAAATAACGTGATGTAAACCAAGATGGTCTATAACATCAGGCTTATGCCCCTGAACAAGATCCATTCTTATGTTGACCAAATATGTTGATTTTTCATAAATGAGATTTTATCCCATAATTCCAATTGTAGCCTTCCCTCTCTCACCATGAGTGGTTACCAGAAAAGTGCTCGATAATGGCCTTGCGATTTTTGAGTCTCTGAGCCCATAAATTCTAATTTCTTAAATTACAGGTCTCCAGACGTTAAATTAAATGAGGCTTTAGATTACATACTAAATTAAATCCACACCGCAAAACGTAACTTGCACAATAGTATTTCATCCATCTCTATCTAGGTTTGGAGTACTAATCTACCCGGAAATGAATGCTCGCGCATTTCCGGGCGATCTTTGGCAGAGACAGCACAAGCTGCCAGGACTGAGAAGAAGGACCGGAGGTATCAGGCAACACCGCGTCTTCGCTTAAAAGCGCAACCGCAAGTATCATAACTCATTTAAAACTGCTACCCCGTTTTTTTGACTCTCTGCAGTGAGGCCTCTCTCTTTCCTGCCATATCCCCGAGGAAGTACTTCTTCCACATTGTAGAGGTACGCAGATAGAACTTTAATCCCCGACCTTTTTAAATATGCACTTCTCATAAGTACATCGCGCCATTACGTCCAGGAGCTTACCTAAAAGCGGCTCAGTAGACATAAACTTCGCATAATAATATCGCAGAACATAGTAACAACTATCACTAATAGTAGCACTTGTAGATAAGCGCCATTGTAACAATTACGATCACAATTGCTTAATAAAACACGCATCGAAGTGAATTGACACCCGATCACTGGTTGTGTGCAGCGTAATAAACGCAATTCACGAGGCATTTTCCGAATACCACCACGTTATTCCACCTTAGACCACGCATCAAATTAATTAAGTCACAGAGAATTGTAGAACTATGGGCACAGCACTACAGTATAGCTTGAATCACCTCCCTCCGCCGAAGCATAATAATGGGAGAGTTGACGCCAGAAATGAGTGTGGTTCATTGAAAAGCATTGCCATTTTCTAGTTACTTTTCGAAATCATTTGATTTCGTGAAAGTACCTTTGTACATAACTGTATGTTTTCCCTACCCCATCTCCCTACATGTTGTATGTATGTCTGTTTATTTTACAGGTACAATGATGCCTTCTACTCCCTGAAGAATCAGGTTACAATTCACCTATTCTTTATTCTTTCACGTTTTTCACCCCTAATGGTCCTGATGAAAGCCTATTGACCTGTTGGCAACTTAAGGCTGAAACATGTTGACCTTTTTAACTCACGAATGAAGTGCGCTCGAAACCCTAACTCATTCTAAAGCTGCACGAATTATCTTATTAATTGTCCGAATCCAGAATCATTAAAACTTCCTTCTCTGGCTGTCCGGACTTTTTTTTTTAAATCACCACTTACCTCACCACTTATCGATGATCACTACTGCCTTAAACCAAAGGTAAAACCTCCTGGTGGAGGGTGCACACACAACAAAAAAACGACCCGATGATTACGCACGCACGTATAAACAAAAGCGGGGACACATTATATACCGCTACGAGATTATTCCAACATACACATGTATGAGGGTCTTTTTTTGGGAGATACCTACTTACCGACCTGCAAAACCTTGGTTCAAGCAGGACTAGTGCTCCTTTCCCCCCCCCTGATTATGAGATATCACAACGGAGACTGAAAGGATTCATACTCTGACTCCCCCCTCCTATTGATTATATCTGGTTGAACGCAGCCATAGAAAGGATAGAGTGCTATGTGGTCATCACCTGCCTGGCTTGTGCCCCGTTAGCTTGTTGACAGGCAAAGGGTTAAGTTGCACAATGTTTGTGCACAGGGTGGTGTGTAACAGGGACACTTCATCATCTTTAGTGATGCTTTGCTTGCATATGAATGTTCTGTTGATGTCAATGAACTGACCCAACATCCCTCTCTCTCATGCAGCATCTCCCGTGGGCACGGAAGGACAGGGGACGGACACCAGTTGTGAGGCATCAAGCACAACTGCTGCACACGAGCACAGTGACACAGATGTGACTAGCGCCTCGGAGGGAGACCGGAGTCTGCTTGAGGAATCACAGCCAGAGACACCAACCTCAACGTCATCAGACGCCAGCGGTGATGCATCTATGTTGCGGTGCACAGGGAACGGGGACTCAGCCTCCTCTTCCACCGCAGCGTACAGTGAGTTCCATCCTCCCACCTACTTCCAGTAGCGCTGCCCGTGTTCGCACCAGTAAGAAGGGAAGAGTGTCCTTCACCCTTGGCACTGCTGCCCTTGCCCCTGTCCCCCCTGTTACCATCAGTGGTGAGTCTGTGGACCTTTTGCACCAGCTGTGTGTGGACCAGACAGCTCTCCTCAATGGCTTTGTAGACCACGACAAAAAGTTGGCACAGGTGGTTGTTTTCAAGGAGGGTATTCATTCAGACGTGGGTGGGCTACACCAGACTGTCCAGTCTTTGTCCTCTGCTGTGACTGCAGCCCTTCAACTGGCACAATCTCAGAGTACAGCTCCAGTCCCTTTGTCCACCCCCTGCCGGTGGCCACATCTGACGATAGTGACCACACACCACAGACTTAAAGGGCTAGATACAGTACACATAGCACAAAGCAGTAGCAGCCAAAGAGGTCCAGGGCACAGACACCATCCCACAGAAAATTAAAGCCACCCAGAGCGCAAAGATAAAAGCCCGTCATGCGACACTAATGGCCACAAAGGCAAGAAGCAGGCCTCAGGGTCATATGCCTCAGAGGCATCCCCAGCCCAGGACTCTCCTATCCCAAAAGCGTCTCGCAGAGACAAGCAGACAGTTTCCATGCATGCTGAGAAGTTGATGCCAGCTAAGAGTACACATAAGAAGAGCTCCAAGGCAGGTTCACCCACAACTTCAACTCCCATCCAAAGCCCTGCGAAGCAGGGAAAGGAGGGCACTGTAGGGGGTACACCTGGTAAACAGGGGATGGAGGGGCATAGGCAAGGCAAGGCCAGGCCAATCATCCTGCTGGATCCAGCATGTCCCATGAGGGAGGGGCACTGTCAGCACCTGATGAATCTTTGGTGGTGTATGTGCCTGTTGTGCCCAAACCACTTTCCATTAATCCCAAGACAGGGAAGCCCTTTCAAATCCCAAAGAAGTGGAAAGGCACCCCTCCACAATCTCCCACCCATACTGTGTCTCACAGCAGCATGGTTCCACCTCCACGTGCAACTACATCACCTGGTCCAAGCAGCCCTCTAGCTTCCCAGGCCACTGATGCCTCAGCTTCAGCTTGAACTCTCTCTCCCCGGTCCAGTCCTCTGACTTACCCCGACACACAGCCACCTCCCAGTCAGACCGGCAGCCAAGTCTGAGTGCAAGTCCCCCTCACACATTTGTCTCACCCACAGCGGTGCCTGTACTGCCCATTGTTATCACCCTGACTGTGTTGCTGACCATGGCCGGGTACAGTCACACACATTCCCTGTGCAGGATCTCGTGCAACTACTCTGAGCATTGGACTGGCCACTGGCCTTGATGTGTGCCCCTTACCTGGGCAGCTTCTCATGGACATGCTCTGCACTTTGCCCTGGACACTGGCCTTGTTGTTGCCTGCTGTTTGCCACTTGCCTGTGCAGGATCTCATGTACCTCAACTGCACTTTGCCCTGGCCACTGGCCTTGTTGTTCCCTACTGTTTGCACCTTGCCTGTGCAGGGTCTCATGCAACTACTCTGAGCACTGGACTGGCCACTGGCCTTGATGTGTGCCCCTTACCTGTGCAGCTTCTCATGAACACACTCTGCACTTTGCCCTGGACACCGGCCTTGTTGTTCCCTGCTGTTTGCCACTTGCCTGTGCAGGATCTCATGTACCTCAACTGTTATTTGCCCCGGCCACACACCTTGTTGTTCCGTGCTGTTTGCACTTTGCCTGTGTAGGGTCTCATGCAACTAGTCTAAGCATTCGACTGGCCACTGGCCTTGATGTGTGCCTCTTACCTGTGCAGCTTCTCATGGACATACTCTGCACTTTGCCCTGGACACTGGCCTTGTTGTTCCCTGCTGTTTGCTACTTGCCTGTGCAGAATCTCATGTGCCTCGACTGCACTTTGCCCTGGCCACTGGCCTTGTTGTTCCCTGCTGTTTGCCACTTGCCTGTGCAGGATCTCATGTACCTCAACTGCACTTTGTCCTGGCCACTGGCCTTGTTGTTCCCTGCTGTTTGAACCTTGCCTGTGCAGGATCTCATGTTCCTCAACTGCCCTTTGTCCTGGCCACTGGCCTTGCTCTTGTCTAATTTTGGTGCCTATCTGTGTCATGTGTGAATAAAAAGAAGTTACTCCATTTGTCTGCCTTGTCAGTGTACTTGCTAAATAAAATGTTATCTTTGTGGGTATGGTTTACTGTGACACATGCACTATATGCCACTTTAACATTATCTATGGCTTGTTTCCTCTGGTCCTCTTTTACCCACTTTGGGGTCTCATACTTGTGCATCAGTGGGTGTTGGGTTAGCTGTATGTGTGTTTGCTGCAGGACTGCTTGACTTTCTGGCTGTGGTGTTGTCTGTGTGCTGTTTTGATTGTTGTTGTGGGTGTTCATGGTGTGTCACTCATATCTCTGTGGAACAGGTATGTTTGTTGTGCACATACTGCTTGGTGTGCATGCAGTGCTGTGAGTGTATGTTGCCTTGTCCTTGCTTGGTGTGCATCCCTGATGTGCTGCTGTGTTTGCTATGTGATTTCTTGGCATGTGCATCTGTTATGTGTTTGATGTGGCTGTGTGCAGTATTTGGGCTGTGTTGTCTCTTGCAGTTGACAGGTGCTCTGCGTGTGGTGTTGTATTTGCATGCTAGTGTGTGTGTTTTGTTGGTGTGTTTCATTCAGATGTGTTTTGCCAGTGTGTTGTGCCTTACTTGTGTGCCTGTAACATGTACTTAGGTCAATTCTAGTACCTGTGTTGTGTTTGGTGTATCCTTGGTGTTTTCTCTTCTCGTATTTAAGCTGTCTCTTGTCATTCATGTGCATGTGCATGCTTGTGGTACACTATGACACCATGTTGACTTGATGGGTGGTGTGGTATATATATCTGTGTGTCTTTGTAGACCAATGTCTCCCAGTTTGTGTCCATGATTGTTTTGTGTTGATACACTTCTTGTCTGTGTTGTGGTATGTTGTCTGTGCATTGGTCCTGACTGATGAGGTTTTGTACTGCTGTGTCTGCGCTTCCATTGCCTTTCCACAGTTTTGCTGCACAGGTCATGTTTGGTCTTGTTGTGGTTCTTGTGTGTTTGTATTGAGTTATGTGTTTGGTTGCTGTTTTTGTTCACACATTGGTTCAGGCTTCCCTGTGTGTGTGTGATGTTTGTGGATCCCCCCTAGGGTGTCTAATTGTTTGTCAGTGCATTGACTGGACATTATTGGCAGGCTTCTGTGTGCTTGTAACTGGTGTTGTGTGCAGCAGGTGTGAGGGGGTATGTGTGAAGGTTCATACTTCTGTTTCAACGTTATTATTTAGCTTGTTCACTGGAAAACATATAACAGTCAGGAAACACAGTAGAAAAACTAGACGATCTTTAAACACATAGCCAAAGGAATAACAACAAAACAAAACTGAAAGAATAACAAGAAAATGTGACAACAGACACAGCAATCTATTTGACATGACTGCTACCTTGACATTGAGTCGATGACCAAACAAGCAAAATAGTAGTTGCACATTAATGTGTTTGAATGGTTAAATTGGCAACAACTGGAAAACTACATTCCCACAATTTCCAATGGCGGATCTACATTGGTATAACAAATGTGATGTAAAGGAGTGCACGAGGAGATGTGATTCATTCTCTGCTCATGTGATATCATATTCCTCATTTTAACATTATAGTAGAACCAGTATGTTTTCTTGTGCAAGAAACCCTTGTCATAAGTATCCTGACAACCTTTGGTGCTAAGGTAAATCCAGCCTATTAATGCAATTTCCATTTAAATGAATGGGGACATCATGACGAGTTGACCTTGTCATTAGCATCCAAGTGGTTACAATGATTTTGATGTTGCTCACCAAGAGAGTTCTATACTCTACTGAGTAATAGGCCTATTGGCTTTCCCTTCTAATCATGTGTAGTATGTAATTACTGGATCCTTTGGTTTACCCTGATTGAATCTTGAGTGCATGAGAGTGCTTGGGTACATGAGAAGTTAGGGACCTCTGGGTGGGAATTCCCGCTGGATATAAGTAGCCACTAAAGTTATAAAGTTGAGTGGTTTTCATGTCTGCTGTTTCACTATATGGCCCCTGTGCTGATGCTCTGATCACCACCAAGTTTGGAGATAAACCTGTGAGCTGCCTCCAGCAACCCTTATTGTTACCAAATATTCTATAGAAGGGAAAGCATGTTTCCTGGTCGTTCAAATGAAAATAGTTTATTATACAAAAGTGTTGGACATAGGCCTTGCATCCCAGAATCAGTCCGTCCTAATTCCAACACAATTAGAAAACGAGATACATTGATCATAAACATTGGTCAAATAGCATCTCCCAAACCATGAATCAATTGCACAGATTACCACAGTATATTTCATTATAAAATACCTCTTAGGTGCCCATAATTCACTATTCATTCAATAACTCACTTTTGTATGCAACAAATAGCCCTTTTTCTTTTTTTACATATTTTTATTCTATTTAAAGTTAAGGCATAACAAACAAAAATAAAAGAGCGAGCCACATACATCCAATAAATCTCCATGTCCAAACCTGGCGTGAAAATAAACAGTTACATAGAAAAGCATGAGAACAAAACATACATCCTCAGACTGGAGGGCGCAACAATCAGAAAAGCACTTTACCATATCATCAAAAGATCCATCCTTGCCTACTTATCCGACCAAATGTCTGAATATTATGCAATCATGTGGGGGTGCTGATCATCCCTCGCCTCCAGGTTCCTGAAATATGTATTCCATACCATGCTCCCTGTCCTGTCACTCCCATGTCTGCGAGCTTCCACAGGGACATCCAGCCATCCGCATGCCCATTTAAGCAGTGCCCATAGCCAGCACAGATTTTCAGGGAAGGCCTGTGATTTCCAAGACATGGCAATTAAGCGTTTGAACACTGCAAATGTTTATGAGTGTCGTTGTCAACTACTGCGGAGTTCACTCCAACAATCACTGCCCAAATGTCTGCTAGCACTGGGCATTCCCATACCATATGATTAAAGCCAGCGTCCATGGTCCCACACATTGGACAGGCTGATGAAGTGGCTGGGAACATATGACCAATTACATTGTCTGAAGATGAAGCGTTGGTTGGGCGACACGTCGAACCTGGCTCGGGGCTGATCCCATTGTTTATCTGTGTTGTGTGTGCTTCTGATCCTTCTGCTGTGTCTCGCGGGGATGGAGTGTTTACCTTGGAATCTACTCTGAGAGTCCACGAGGACACAACATTCCTGGTGAGACGGTTGATGAGAACAGCAGCCTGGGATGCCGGTCCTGTTGGAGAGCTTAGAAATAAATACTTACTTCAACTTACCTGATCGTGTCTTCCGTATTCTATTACAGGACCGGAGGCTTCAGATTATGCTTCTCAATCTTTACTGCACTAAACACAGCAGCCAATGAAAATATATATTTTCATAAATAACAGTAAAACAAACTACATTTCCCATGAGTACACATGAGTATAGGCACGCCCCCATAGTCCATAAGAACCCCTTGCGTGCTCCCATCATCCTCTTTCTTTGCTGCTCACAGCAAGAGTTAAGTGCACCTATTTACTAGTCCCCTTAATCTGCTGTAGCATGGGGTATTTTATGATCTAATGTTCTAATGTGACTCTGCGCTTTATTGCCTGATTAACGGAGTAATGTATTAATAGGGCTGTTTGTAGCTTACTTTGTGACATTGAATTGTTCGTGTGGGGCATTCTAACGGAGCCGGTCTTCACGCTCCGAGGCGGCCGAATTCTTCGGTTTTCATTATCGGTGGCCTGGCGCCGGTTTCTTTCATCTTATTCACACTCGCGCTGTTTGCGCGTCCAGTCACGGTCTCTGACCGGCAGGGAGCCGGTCGCTTTCACCAGAAGAGCTCGTTCTCTGGTGGCGTCTCGGCGCGAGTTGGGCATCCCTGATACGCCCTTCACGTTTGGACCGGGAGGCTCACGGCAGACGCGCGTGCCCAAAACATGACCAAATTGGGCTGTTTTTTGGTTGGTTTTTGGTCGCGTTGGGTTGCGCGCCTCGGCACGATCCCCAGGCTGATAGGAAACGCATTTACTTAGCGTTTTGCACACCGGCAGGCTCCCTGTGTGATCGCCTTGCACCACACGAGTGTAGAGGTTGTAAAATACGAGGCTAACGAGTGTGCACACGCTCCTGAGATAATTTAGCCAAGGTCTCTGACATTATTGATTACAGCTTTGCTGAGGGAGTTTGGGTAACGTTTCAGGATTAATTGTGTGCTGTGGGCTGACCCCCTCCCCCCATTATCCCTCCTGATTGTGGACAGTAAGGGACTGTCACTGAATATATATATACTCCAAGTTTTGGCAATATGGAAGAGTGGGCCAAGACCCTGAGGAGTATTATGGAGGTGAGGAGGAAGATGGAGATGGACAGCAGGCGGCTGTGCTAGAGGACAATATCGTTGAGGCTTTGGATGCCTCAGTCCAGGCTTCTGTGAACAAAGCCATGGAGACTAAAGTTCCTCAAACGGTGCAGCAAGTACTAGCTGTGGCCCTTCGTCCTATCAGGAAGCAACTAGAAGGGTTTGCCAAGCGTCATGGGTATGACAAACCTAAGAAACAGAAGAAGGAGCAAGCCCCTTCCACCGCCACTGCTTCACAGCGCCAAGATCAGTCCCAAGATCAGTGGCCGCACACTCAGACACTAGCATCTTTACCAGCGTCAGGTGCGTCGGACCACGCTTACACAAGCGGGAAGGCGAAAGCTAAGCGCCCGGCTCCAGTGGATACGGACACCACTACCACCAACACAGACAGGGACACTGATACTTCAGAGGAACCTCCTCCTCAGAAGAAAGCCAAAGTGGCCCCTAAGGCTGCGGAGGACAAGGTCAGCACTCCTTTCACCTATGACCCATCAGACATTATGCACCCCCGGTCCTCAGACTGGGTTCCACCCCCTGCGGTGTCTGCATATCTTCATGACAACCTGCGAAAGAGCTTCTCTAGAGAAGTCCGTAATCGTTTAAAATCCGAGTGTCCCCGCCCAGACCTGCCTGACAGCGTGGCGGAAACTCCAGAAATCGATGCCAGTATGCTGACCTTCCTGAAAAAATTCTCAAAAGACCCCAAACGTGGGCTCGACCGTGCTGGGCGGGGCTGCCAAGATAAAATGCTCGACGTTGTGGGTCCCCTAGCAAAGATACTAGAGATAGCTCTGGCGGCCAAGGAAGGTGCCACTCCCGTTGATCCGGACATTTTGGCAGGCTGGACTCAGCGCGCTATCTGCCTCATCGGCAATGCAAACTGTGCGATATCCGCAGAAAGGCGCAAATCCTTGCTATTTAGAATGGACAGCAACCTGACGGAACTAGCAGAAGCAGAACCAGGCACCCTGGCTGATGGTCACTTGTTCGGAGACCGATTTGTCAAGGATGTGTCCAAATACGTTGGGACATTCACTGCTCTAGATAAAGCTCAGAGCGGTATTAAGCAAGCCCTTACCAGGGCCGGACTGGCAATGCCGGGCACCGGGCAATCCCCCGGTAGGCTGGACGGGGTGGCGGCCGGTTTGGTGACAGGGGGCCGGTTTTGTGTTGCTGGGGCCGATTTGGGCCCTGAGGCATGACTGAGCAAACACATGCAGCTGCTGGAGCTGCATGCACCGCCCGGGACCGTGTCTGACGTGATATCACTCACCCGACTTTATTTTATTAATTAAAAATGCACCTGTGACCTGGGCTGGGTGGGTGTACTGTGATGCGCAGCGCGTAGTGACGTCTACTCTTAATCTGCGCGCCGCGCTATAGTAATCACCCGTAGGGTGGAGTGTGGAGACAGCGCAAGCGCATTGGGGGTAGCGCTCCGCAATACAGACAGACAGACAGACAGACTGGCATGGAGCGGAGCCTGCTCCCGTGTCTGCCGCCCCGGCGCCCGCAGCCAAAGGTGAGTGACAGGCCGTCCCCTGCGTGAGTTTCCTGGCCAGGTGTGGGGCATATGGTGGGGGGTGTTAGAGTGAGCGTGATAATTGTGACAGGGCCCGGGCCGCAATTTAAAGCAAAAGCCATTAGGCCCCGGCCTACCCATGATGATCGGCAATGAGGGCAGCGCTGGGTGAAGGAGCAGGTTGTGATTGCAAATCATGAAGGTCCGATCTGTGAACTCAGTACCAGATCCCTGGTCTTTCAAAAATGCTGTGGCGCTTTACTTTTGGATGGACCAGCAGCTTCCTAATGATCACGAGCGACGGTGTTGGGCCCTTTCTGATCATGCAATGAGGGCAAAATTAAGGTTTTGGACCCTTGTCACCCACTTTGATTTCGAGAATCATTGCGATTGCTTTGTAGTGACACACTCTGGAGAAGGCACTGTGGTAGTGAGGGACGTGATCGCTCTACATCAGCAGTGGATACAGCAAAGATATTGCAGCGCAGGGGTGGAAGCTTGATCTGTAATTAATATTTGTAAAATGCGAACACATCAACCCTTAAGGGTTTATAGGCACTTTGGGCCGTTGAGGCCATGAGTATTGCCCAGAGCGACATGATGCTGATCTGAGCTGCCGCCGGCGATCGAACTGTGAGCCCGTGCTCGGAGTCAGCCGCTCGAGGTGCTGCGCCACACCTCTCCCTTATTATTATGACCAAGAACAAAATGTGTCAATACAAAGTAAGCTGTTTTACTTTTTGATCTTTTCTGTTACAGCAGCTATATACTAACTATGATTACATTTCTTAAAATAAGTGATTTTGAGAATCTTTGGTATTTTACTACCATGTGACCAGTACAGTGCATGAATAATGCAGCATTATTAAAAAAGTGATGCTGGCACGATCCCTCATTGCCTGACTTTTTAGGGCATCGAAGAAAGATACAATGTATATTACATAGTGCCTAATTTTACAAGCTTTAACTTCTAGAACATAGATCTGAGGCACAGGTAGACAAAATGGATTGTCTCGAATAATAGAGTCCATTTTGTCATTCTGTTTCCCAACCGACAGATTGCCAACTAGAACAAATCCCCTATCCTAAACTATTGAAGGTAGGAAAGTGGCAGGCTATCTAAATCCAGTATTCTACTGACGGTCTATGTTTCTATTTTCCTTGCTATTTTAGGAAATGTTTATTCTTTTTGTTTTCCCTGAGGCAATTCTAGGTAATTGTCTGAATAGGTGATCTGTGTGGTTCAATAAGTTAACTTTTATGTGCCGCATCATTATTTTACCTAGCTGATTCTTTATTATCACGTTTTCAAAATCTAACGGTCCAGCTGGTACACAGTCCATGGGAATTTATCAGAGTGTGTTTGCTAAACAGCCTGCCAGAGCTTGGCCTTAACCCAGCCTTGCAACCATGGGCCACTTTACAGACAATGTGACTGTGTTTACAAACCGTATGTGGGTAATGCACACACATACCTCACAGGCTCTTAGGCAGTGGATTTTACTATCACTCAACTTTATGGTGCTGAGTTATGTGTGCCTAGTCGCAGGGGGATGATGTGGCCTTACAGCCGATTGATTGACAGAGGTCTGCATGGCTGAACCACGCGTGCCTCTACAATGCCATCCTCACCACGCATGATTATACCATGTGATTTTGTGGTAAACGCATGATTGGTAAAAGGATATGCGTGGAAAAGATTACCACCACTACCCTCCCACTCCCCTCCCTCAGCCCTAAAATCCTATCTCCCTCCCCCCGCCCTTAGGCCTAAAACCTACCCTGATCCTAAAACTACCCCTTACCCTGAGGCCTAAAACCCTGCCCCCACCAAAAACTCCCCCGACCCCAGCCTCCCTAAAACTCCCTAAGCCAGCCCTAAAATTTACCCCGCGTTGTCCTTAAAACTACCCCCTCCACTGCCCTGATGCCTAAAACTCTGCCCCCCATTAAATAAACTACCAGGACCCCCTGAGCCCTAAAACCGACTCACACCCCTAAAACTTCCTCCAAAACCCAGCTCTTAAAACTATCCCAACCCCCTCCCCGTCCTAAAACCCTGCTCTCTTAAAAAAACTACACCGACTGCCCCACCCCGAGGCCTAAAACCAAACCCCACCCCTAAAAACTATCCCACCCGGCCCCAGCTCCAGTTATCTGTCTGGAGCTTCCTCTTCTTCTCCCCATCCATCTGAACACTAGACGCTATCTGCCTTAACCATGCATATGTGTGCTTAAGGCAGATACGTGGTTCAGGCAAGCACGGTTGCGCTTGCGGGGAAACGGCACATGTGGCTCAGCCCGAGTTTTAAAGGCCATTTCCCCTTACAACCAGTTTGAGTCTTGGCGTCGGCTCAAAATCCTGTGAGTGTCGCTGGATCACTTAATCTTCCCTGCTTTAAAAAAATTAATGTGACGTTGTGTAATGTAACTGGTGCACATGTAAAGTGATCCAATACCTTCGGGTCAAGTTTGCACTATATAAGAAACACAGCAAACTGCACAGATACGCTCCTGAGCCGTTGGCTAAGTGAGGCGAGACCTGTGTGCTAAGAAACACTGGACCACCACCTCTGGGATTTGCTGTCATAACAGTCTGCCACTTTAAATCTCCTCACATGGGCAAAATGCAGGTCACCAAGATGCCACTGAACACACCAGGGAATGTTGAGTCATATGCGGTAATTCCTCATGGCTCTATATATTTTTGGGCTTGTTGAGGCAGTTTTGGATTGTTGTTTGCCATTTTTGCAAGCCGAGTGGCTTAATTCATGAAAAGCTTTCCCATATATTGATACCACCTACCTTTCTGCTCAGCTTTACAACTTTACCTAAACATGCTAGAAATAAATATATAGTTTTCTAAATTTGGGAAGAGACCAGAACAGAGTGACATTTCCCTGGAAACCTGAGCGCTTTGCATCAGAATTGCTACCACTTCAGTCATTCTATTTGGCCCGTTGAAGTTGTGGAATCAGAAGACATGGTTTTTAATCTTGTAGTAAATGTGTGGTCATAAAGACTGGACTGGCTATCCTGTGGGGGAGGGAAGACAGTACCCAGTCCAACTGTATAGTACCCCCAAATGCAGTGGTTTAAATGTATAGCCTTTGGAGCAAGTAGCAGTGTACTGCAGTTTTGGGTCTCCTACTTTAACAAACTGTTTGATCCTAGGAAAATTATTGTCTCCCTGTGTCATTGTCTGACAATACAAGAGTACTTTTAAACAGGCCTATTTGAATAAATAAACATCAATGCCGAGTTCCATGCAAAGGACTCCAGTATGGTCTTCATTCACACACATGACTGGGCATCCTGGTGCACTGTAAAGGCATCATTTCAGCTATAAAAGCTAATTACATTGGAATATATAATGAGAAATGTGTTGTAGGATGCACCACAATAGACATTTTTTTCCAAATGTACTCTTCAGTGATTAGGCCTACTCGCTGCACTTGCTATGCACCATACGGGGGCTGGTCTGACAAAATTTGCCAGGGCTGCTTTGGGTTCCCAGTCCGGCCCTGGCCCTTACCCAGGGTGTTTTCAACAGGGCCGGGCGAGTCGGGGGCCGCTCGTCAGGCCGGGGCTATCAGCAAGGCTCCCAGAGAGGTGACTATGGCCGCGGAAGAGGAGAGTGGGATTCCACCCGCGGTGGTACCTTTTACCCATCCCGCAGAGGCTTCAACAGAGGCCGTTTCCAATCGGGAAACAACAGGGCGAATTTCAAGTCCCAGCAAAAGACAGGTGAGTGTTACAGATCTTTCTCTGCTTCCACTGGGGGGGTCGCACGCGCCATTGTCTTCCACAGTGGCAAACCTTGACTCAGGACGCTTGGGTTCTGCAGACTGTACAAGGGTTTCAGTTGGACTTTTATTCTCATCCGACACAAGTGTCCCCTCCTCGCCCTCTCCTTTTTTTCCCACAAAATCGCAGTTTCATAGACAAAGAAATTGCAGACTTGCTGCAGAAACATGCGATTGTACAATGCCAGGGCGGACCTCGCGGTTTCTGCAGCAACGTCTTTATTGTTCAGAAGAAGGGAGGTGGCAACAGGTTAGTGCTCAACCTCAAGGATTTCAACCAGTACCTTACGTACAACCATTTCAAAATGGAAGGTATTCACCTGTTAGCGGATTTGTTACAAGACGGAGATTGGTTAGTCCGTCTGGACCTCAAAGACGCATATCTGTCCATACCAATTTTTCCTCCACACCGCAGGTTCCTGCAGTTTCTTTGGAACGGCCAGTGTTACGAATATTTGGCTCTTCCTTTCGGGCTCTCCTCAGCTACCTGGTGCTTCACCAAGGTGATGAAGCCAGTGGTGGCTCATCTCAGGGAGAGGGGGATCAGACTTATAATTTACCTAGACGACATACTGATCATGGCGCAGAGCCAGTCCACGCTCAAACAGCACTTAGACATGACAAGGTCGCTGCTGCAGAGCTTAGGTTTTGTTATCAATCAGAAGAAGTTGGTGATGGTTCCGACACAGGTGATAGACTTTCTAGGGTTCACGATAGACTCCCAGGCAGCACAACTGTGCTTTCCTCAGGCGAAGTTGAGAGACTTGAAGAAGGAAATTCTGAAGTTACTGGACAGCCAGACGGTTACACTCAGGGCGATTGCCAGAGTGGTGGGGATATTGGCCTCATCCATTCAAGCAATATTCCCGGGCCCTCTTCATTACAGGGCTCTTCAACGCCTGAAGTTCAAACATCTTCAGAGAGGCCTGTCGTACACGGACTCCATTCCACTGTCGGAGGAGTTCCGAATCGAGTTACAGTGGTGGCTCGGACATGTAGAGGCCTGGAACGGCAGAGCGATCTTCGGATCACATCCAGAGGTGGTAATCGAGTCAGACGCCAGCAGATGGGGCTGGGGCGCGTGCTGCGGAGATATCTCCACAGGCGGCAGATGGTCAACGCAAGAGCTGGATCTACACATAAACTGCTTAGAGCTGCTCGCAGGATCGTTTGCGATCCGCACGTTATCCCCGAAGCAGACATCTTGTTGTATCCTACTGCGTTTGGACAATGTGTCCGCAGTGAGATATATCAACAAGTTAGGCAGCACAAGGTCGTCACTTCTTGTTCAAATGGCCAAGGACTTTTGGCATTATTGCCTCGAGAATCAGATCTCGGTGATAGCGGAGTACATTCCGGGGCAATCCAACCAGGTAGCGGACTGGAATTCCAGGTACCTCCGGGACTACAGCGACTGGAAGCTTCTTCCCCAGGTATTTCAGTGGTTACAGACAATTTGGGGTCCGTTTCAGACGGACCTATTCGCCTCCAGGCTGACCTATCAGATTCCCAGGTTCTTCAGCTGGAGGCCAGATCCGATGGCGACTGCAACCAATGCCTTTCTCCAGGATTGGTCGCAAGGGATTCAGTATGCCTTTCCCCCGTTCTTATTGATCCCCAGGGTTATGACACAGGTGATCAGACAACGGGCGGAAGTGGTCATGGTGACACCGTGGTGGACGTCTCAAGCTTGGTTTCCCAAGTTGTTGCAGTGGAGCTGCGATTGCCCACGGTTGCTGCCGGACTCGGAGTGGCTATTGCAGGACCCTCGTTAGGAGCAGCACCCTCTGCTGTTGGAAGGCAGACTAACCCTGATGGCATGGCGGCTTTCAGGGAACAGTGGCACCTGCCAGGAGTTTCGAGCGAGACTTCGGAATTCATTAAGCAGGCATGGGCACCATCTTCCAGGAAGCGTTACTCCGCGGCCTGGAAGGACTGGGTGGATTGGTGCATGGGAAGACAGGTGGATCCCGTGGGGGCAGAGCTATCCCACGTGTTAAATTTTTTGGCGAATAAGGCAGCTGGTGGCCTAGCCTATCAATCGGTAAACAATTTCCGTTTGGCCATTTCTGCAGGGCATGCCCAGATAGACGGGAAACCGGTAGGCATGCACCCGATGGTTTGTAAATTATTGAAGGGGATTAGGGTAGCTAATCCGCCTAAACCCAAGTATACGGGTTTGTGGGACGCTTCGTTAGTCCTCTCTTTGTTCAACAGATGGCCTGATAATACACTCTTGTCTAGGAAGAAATTATCAGCAAAGTTGGCCATGTTACTTTGCCTATCAGCATGCAGAAGATCCTCGGACGTGAGAGCACTCGACGTTACAGGTAGAGTGTTTACCCCAGAAGGGGTTTCTTTTACTATTACAGGTCGTACCAAAACGATGTCAAGACATATTGATTATAATGCATTCCCTGACAATGATAAAGTATGTGTAGTCAAATGTCTAAAAGCGTATGAAGAATGTACAAAGGCCTTGAGGCCTCAAGGTTGTTCTCAATTATTGATTGCTTTGCAAAAGCCATTTAAACCTGTGGCGACAGCCACAATTGCCAGATGGCTTCGCTTCATAATGAAGGAAGCAGGTATTGATACACAGATCTTTGGTGCTCATTCGGTGAGAGGCACTATGGCGTCAAAGTCTTATGGTTTAGGATCTAGTCTTCAAGACATTATGAGATGTGCAGATTGGTCTTCTGAATCGACGTTTAGAACATTTTATTACAAGCCGGTGGGAGATATTACTTCTGTGGTTTTTAAAGAGCGTTAAACTAGCATAATCTGAAGCCTCCGGTCCTGTAATAGAATAAAAAATTTGCTAGCATTCGCGCCAAGAATTTTCAATTCTATTAAGGACACGGAGGCGAGGATTATCCCACCCGGCTTAATTTACAGTGATAAGCTTGCCCACCCAATTATGCAGTGATTACGGTGGTGTTATTTCCTTTCTTTCAGGATCAGATAAGAAGTCTGATTGATCGACGACGGACGACAGGATGTTTGGCCTGAAACCTTGTTTTCTTCCATGTTGGAGGAGTTATTCATTATTCAAGTTATTGTTTGACTTGGTTCGCCTCAAAGAAAGAGGATGATGGGAGCACGCACGGGGTTCTTATGGACTAAGGGGGCGTGCCTATACTCATGTGTACTCATGGGAAATGTAGTTTGTTTTACTGTTATTTATGAAAATTTACATTTTCATTGGCTGCTGTGTTTATTGCAGTAAAGATTGAGAAGCATAATCCTCGCCTCCGTGTCCTTAATAGAATTGAAAATTCTTGGCGCGAATGCTAGCAAATTTTTGATTCATCTTCAACATTTTGGAGATGATTGCCTGCTCCAGCTCTCCACCAGAGGCGAATGAATTCATGCGTATCCTGCGTTTCTTCTATTTACGCCGTCTTCTCATCCAGCAAAGACATCGCCTTCACCCACGCAACAGGACTCCACTGGACAGACCACAGCTGCATCCACTTCACCTTCAAAAGAACGACGACCCACCACCACCAGCAACAGGTTGCCCGAAGAAGCTGGAACAAGATCACAGCTGACCAGCTCACCGCCTCCCTGAGCCAGCACCCTCAGGCCGGCTCAGCAAACCCCAGCCAGGCCGCCGACAACCTCACGAAGTGGATCAGCAACTGCGCGGACGAACTCGCCCCTCTGAGGACCCCGCCCAGCAGACCCGGCAGCAGAAAAGCCCCATGGTTCACCGACGAACTCAAGAGCTCCAAGAAGAACTGCCGAGCCCTCGAGAAAGTCTGGAGAAGGGAACCAACAATGGACAACATGACCACCCTCAAGCTCGCCACCCGGGAACACCACCAACTGATCCGCGCCACCAAGAAAAATGCATACAAGGACCGGCTGGACAACAAAGCGCACAACTGCAAGGAACTCTTCAACATCGTGAAAGAGCTCTCCAACCCCAACGCCGGAAACAACGACATCACCCCATCGCAAGACCTCTGCAACTCCCTCGCCTCCTACTTCCACAACAAGATCGCGGACATACACAACAGCTTCAGCATCCAACCGACGCACGCCACAGCCGCAGCAACGCCACCCACCGCCACCCTCCGCGCCTGGACTCCAATCAGCACCGAAGACACCGTCCGCACAATGAACTCCGTCCACTCCGGATCGCTGACCGACCCCTGCCCTCACCACGTCTTCAACAAAGCCGACGTTGTCATCGCACCCCACTTGCGGGACATTATCAACACCTCCTTCGACACCGCCACCTTCCCTGAGAGCTGGAAGCACGCCGAACTCAGCGCTCTACTCAAGAAACCAACAGCGGACCCCACCGAACTCAAGAATTACCGTCCCATCTCACTCCTCCCGTTTCCGGCCAAAGTCATCGAAAAGACCGTCAACAAACAGCTGGCCGCCTTCCTCGAGATGAATGGATCCCTCGACCCCTCACAGTCTGGCTTCCGAGCCAACCACAGCACCGAGACCGCCCTCATCGCCGCCACCGATGACATCCGAACCCTGATGGACAATGGAGAAACAGCGGCCCTCATCCTCCTGGACCTCTCCGCGGCATTCGACACTGTCTGCCACCGCACCCTAGTGCAACGCCTCGGCAACATCGGAATCCAGGAGAAGGCACTGGAATGGATCACCTCCTTCCTCGACGGAAGAACACAGAGAGTCCGCCTACCACCGTACAAGTCAGAGGCCACCGAAGTCATCTGCGGCGTCCCTCAAGGATCCTCGTTGAGTCCCACCCTCTTCAACGTCTACATGAGCCCCCTCGCGGCCATCGCACGCCAACACAACCTCAACATAATCTCCTACGCCGACGACACCCAGCTGATCCTCTCCCTGACCAACGACCCCGCCGCCGCCAGAGCCAACCTGCACAAAGGGATGAGAGATGTAGCCGATTGGATGACGACCAGCCGCCTGAAACTGAACTCAGACAAGACGGAGGTCCTCATCCTGGGCTCCTCGCCCTCCGCCTGGGACGACTCCTGGTGGCCCCCCGCCCTGGGCACCGCACCCAAACCGACGGACCACGCACGCAACCTGGGCTTCATCCTGGACTCCTCCCTCTCCATGACCAGACAAGTCAACGCCGTCTCCTCGTCATGCTTCAACATCCTGCGCATGCTACGGAAGATCTTCTGGTGGATCCCCACCGAGACCAGGAAGACTGTCACCCAGGCCCTCGTCACCAGCCGACTGGACTACGGCAACGCCCTCTACGCCGGAACCACCGCCAAGCTCCAGAAGAGACTCCAACGGATCCAGAACGCCTCAGCCAGACTCATCCTCGACATCCCACGAAACAGCCACATCTCCGGACATCTGAGAGACCTGCACTGGCTCCCCGTCAACAAAAGAATCACCTTCCGTCTCCTCACCCACGCACACAAAGCCCTACACGACCAAGGCCCGACCTACCTCAACAACCGAATCAACTTCTACGCCCCCAAGCGCCACCTCAGATCAACCAGCCACGCCCTCGCCGCCGTCCCCCGCATCCGGAGAGCGACAACAGGAGGAAGGTCCTTCTCCTACCTGGCCGCCAAGACCTGGAACTCCCTCCCGACCGACCTGCGCCTGACCCAAGACCACCTCTCCTTCAGGAAGAAGCTCAAGACCTGGCTATTCGAGCAGTAACGGCACCCCCCCCCCCCTCCTAGCGCCTTGAGACCCTACGGGTGAGTAGTGCGCTCTATAAATGTCTTGATTGATTGATTGATTGATTTTTCTGAGAGCAACAATGGACGTGCTACAGTGGGCTCCAGTCACTCAACCTTTCCTGAGGAACGTTTTGTGAGTGGCTTTATCGCCCCATTAAGGTACTGTTTCAATGTTTCATTAAAGCTTTTCTTTGTGGACTTTTCTGCACTCGAGCTGTTCAGGCTCACGCTACTTCACTGCGTTGCTTGGTTACGCGGTTGCCACCCTGAGCTTAAAGATTTCTTCGTTCACGTCAGCACGCATACGCGTACGCATACGCCGACGTGACACCATCTTGAATTCCAATCACTCTTCTTATTACTGCAGTCATTGTCAGCTGTACACTGTGAAAGTCAACGTAATTACACTTCTCTTCATATTATTAAATATTCATGCTGCGATTGTTGTTTCGATCCAAACACAGTTATTCTGTTATTGTCTACAATAGTTCGATTTCTCATCAGCTGCATACGGTATCCTGCACACCTTATTAGCAGATCATACATTTTAAGCTGCTCATGTTCATTATTGTGCAAGATCAAGCTGTATACGGTGATCTGCACTCCTCATTAGCACATCATACATTTTAAGCTGCTCATGTTCATTACTGTGCAGAGTCTTCACAATGATTTGCACACCTACATTGCAGATCATATATAATCAGCTGTTACTATTCCTTTTACAAAGTTCACGCGGTGATCTGAAAACTTTTCTAGCAAGTCATATCTGTTCTTATTGAAGTTTATACAGTGATTTCTACTTTTATCTGCAGATTACATTTCATTTTATATTACATTTTCATTTGTTGCTGATTTATTTATTTTTTATTTTCAACCAAGTATGGCTGCAAATCAGACCATTTCTCCTCCACCGCCGTTTTTAACTGATGGAGATACACCTTCCATTGAATGGGAGGAATGGATTGGTATTTTCGAACATTATTTACAAGCTATTGATGGTCTTAGGTTCCAAGCATCCAGGAAGAGGGCTATTTTAATAAATTCTTTAGGGAAAGCTGGTCAACATACTTTCACATTTCTTCCTGAAATTTTTGGTGCAGATGGTGAGCCTATTAAAAATCCCCATATTGAGACCAAACAAAGGCTGGCTAAGTACTTTGGTATGCAGGTTAATATTGTTATGCAATATCACAAATTTTACACAATACTTCAAAAAGATAAAGAATCTGTGGATCAAATGGTTACTCGTCTAAGGGAACTTGCCCTGAAATGTGCTTTTGGCACCATGACTGATCAATTAATTAGAGACCAACTAATTGTACAGTGCAAGAATAAAAGAATGCAAAAAAAACTATGGGCAGCCAAAAATCCAACACTATTTGAAGCTATCACCATTGACACAGTAGTTGAGGAATCTGATAAGTGTATGCAAGAAATGCATTCTTTGGAACTCAAAAAAGATGATATAGTGAATGTGGTTGTGAAGAAAGATACCCCTTCAAGTAGTGATGGCAAGGGTAAACAATTTACGAAAGCTAAACCAAGAGCACCTGCCGACCGCAAAAGTAAATTCCCAAGTTGTTACAGATGCACAGCGTTAATCATGCTGCAGACTTTGCTGGGGGTTATGCTACAGATAAGTCTTGTAGAAATGGTGGTAAAAAAGGTAATTTGGTCATTTGAGCTCTGTCTGTAACAATATCAAAAGAAATAGAGTTGCTTTTGTTGACGATGAGAGTGTTTCACCTGAAATGTCCTTGTGCATTGAGGATGATATTTCAGGTATTCTACAGAGACCTAAAGCAACTTTTACTTTGAATGGAGTCCCCTTATCCCTTATGGTCGATCCAGGCTCCATGCTTACTATTATTCCCTTTCGAATTTTCAAAGAATGTTGGTCTGATTTTATTTTGTCTACTAGTGATGTTTCTCCAAAGGGATATAGTGGTGAAGCCATTGACATCAAAGGTGTCATGGAGACACAATTTGAATTTAAAGGTAGAAGTGCTAATGGGAAAGTGTATGTCTCCAATGATGGACCAGCAATTCTTGGTTGGGTACAGCAACAGGATTTATATGTCATTATTAATCCTAGATCTCCAGAGCATGTATTAGTTATTGAAGATTATCCAAGTCTTGATTCTGTATTATCTAAATGTGAGAATATTTTTCACCTCAATTTAGGAAAATGAATGGGGTACAAACATGAAATTAAACTTAAGAAGAATGCCACTCCTGTTAGACATCTACTAAGGAAAATACCCATTTCTGTTCGTAATGAAGTCAAATAAATGTTAAATGACATGCAAGAGCAAGATATTATTGAACAAGTCGAGGTTTCAGAGTGGCTTTCTCCGATAGTCGTCACTAAAAAAAAGGATGGCAAACTTCATTTTTTGTGTGGGCCTCAGGTCTTTATATCAAAACATTATCGTAGATTGTTTTCCCCTCCTGAATATTTCGGAGATGGTTCTGTTAATGGATAAGGCAATGTATTTTACAAAACTTGACTAAGATCAGCCTACCATCAAGTAGTTTTACATCCCAATTCTAGGAAATTAACAGCTTTTCTTACTATGGAGGGAGTCTTTCAACTTAAGAGACTTCCCTTCGGCTAAGCTTCAGCCGCTGGCGTGTTCCAACATATGATGCATCAACTACTCAAAGGTATCACCAATGTTTATTATTTTCAAGATGATATTCTCATTACTGGGAAAAATCAGGCAGAGCACAATGTCACATTAGATAAGGTGTTAGGTTTGTTACAGAATGATGGTCTCACCTTGCCAAAGACAAATGTTTATTTCTAGGGAAAGAAGTAGATTATTTAGGGTACACTATCTCTGAAGGGGTGTGCAACCTAAGGAGGATTTGTTAAAGGCCGTCAGAGGTGCAGCCACACCGTCCACAAAGGAACAGTTAAAGTCCTTTATGGGACTGATAGATATTATTCTAAGTTTATAAATAATTTTACACATAAAACAGAGGCTCTGCGGTAGTTGTTGAGGAAAGGTGTACCATTTTCTTGGGATACTCTGCAAGACCATGCTTTTCATAGCATAAAAAATGAAATTACAGATGCCGGTATTCTCACACTATTCGAATCTGGCAGGGACACCTTTATCACTGTAGATGCCAGTGCTCATGGTCTTGGGGCTGTCTTATCACAAAATAAATTTAGAGTAGAAAACCTGTAGCTTTTGCTTCACATACACTCAATAGTTCTGAGCGAAACTAAGCTGTTATCGAGTGTGAGGCCTTAGCTGCAGCATGGGGTGTACACTATTTTCGTACATATTTGTGGGGTAATCATTTCACTCTCAAAACTGACCACAAACCGGAGGAGGAGCTACGACAGCAAGCAAGATGGCCGCATAGTCTCCCGGCTCCGCTGACCTCCGTCTTGCGCTTCAAGATCCTGCCACTTATCCTGATTTCCTGCCCCGGATCTGTGTGTGTGAACTAATCCGCACTCCGATGGTGTGATCCCGGGGTTTTTCTGACATTGTGGAGCTGAGTAACGTCGAGGACCGATTTGTGGCCTAACCCAGTCTGGAAGCCTGGGTCTTGAGTGCTGGCTTAGCCGGGTCTGAGTTGAACAACAGCGGACTGTTGAGGGCGGCAGGGTCCGGTCTCTGGTACTTTCGGAAATTTTTGGATTGCTTTGCTATCATCTGCAGCCTGGTGTTGTGTTGGAGGTGAGGAGACGAGTGACGCACGGTACAGTGTCGCGGGGGTCCCTGACCAGGAGGCCCGGCACTTGCATCGCCGGCGCACCTTGGGTTGGAGTCTCGTCGCGTACTAATGCATACTGACGGTTGGTCCCTCACCGCACAGTCCTGCTCCTGCTGATCTCACCCCGGAGAAGGCGCCTCTCCGTGGGGACCATTATGCCTGAGGAAATATGGAACCAGGCGGAGCAGGCCCAAAGGGGCCCGTCATTGCGGGAGGTGCTGGCGGCCCTAGAGGCACTTCAGGCGACTGTGGCAGCTCAGACCTGCGGCCTGTTGTCGGCGGCGGATGGACTTAAAGAACTGAGACCGGATCCTGACTCGATGCCCGAGACCCGGCAGCCAGCTTGCCTCTTGATCGACGCCCCAGTGGCGCAATTAGACCCAGTGCTGGAAGCTGTGCCTGCCCCTACAGAAGTGGATCTCCTTGAATGGGCTGTGATCGGTGACTTAACTAATTTTTTGGAATCCCCGGTTTTGCAGCTGTCGGAACATTCAACTGTTGTCCCTATCCTGGAACCTTTTAATTGGTACTGTGCACTGTTTTGGATTGTGTCGAACTCCCTCCCCAGTCAGTATATCAAGATGGCGGATGTGATAAGGCCTGGCTTCGGAGACGGGGAGGGACATCGTCGGTACCAGCTGCTTACTTTGGGATCTACTGTTCTTCTTCCATCTACTGAACTATGTTCCGACCACTTCTATGTATCTTTTGACATTTTGATGATGGGGCTTTATTCGTCTGAGGGACTCGGCAAATTCGATCGACGGGGCCAGGGCTGAGACTGTTGTTTGGGTTGTTCATTGTAGTCTTATCGGTAACGGGACTGCTTCATTAGCTTAACGGAGTCCGGGGCAGGGCTGGTGGTTCCCCCCGGGATGTTTTTTCAGTTTGGACTATTCAGATGTTACAGTTTCGGGGGGACCCCTTTGTTAGGGCGGGGGGGAGAGACCGGGAGCACGTAGAAGATAGCCCTCCTCCATTTCCCCTTTTTGGGTGGGGTTTAATTTCTTTCTGTCTTTCTCTGGGTCTTTCTATATTTCGGGTCTCAGTTCTTGGGTGACAGGCACGCTGCTGGGGGGTAGGCCGTAGTCATCTGCAGGGGTGCAGGGTGGGGGGTTAGTGGATGGGTGTTTTGTTTTCGTTTTATTTCTATGGCCTTTTTTCTTCATATCTTTCTTTGCCCTTTTCTTTTCTTCCTTTCCGGGTCAGTGTAATGGGTTCAATTTTATGGCCATCTCTGCTGTTTCATATGTGCCTCAATTCTCGCGATGTTTCAGTGCTACTGGGCGGGCATTCAGCTGGCGTGAACTGTATTTGTACGCTTGCTTACCATTAATAATATGTTTTAACGCCGCTGACTTACGCGAAGATGATTTAACTGTGGACATATGCTATTTCGCCCCCCCCCCCATTTTTTCGCAACTTGAGATATTGTTTGGCACCTGATCCTTCTATCTTATATTATAAAATGGAACCTTTTTATCCTGTTACCAACTTGGAATGTTTACAACCAGTACGTATATTGGACGTGGCGAATCTGCTCCCCGGGATGCTGAGTCTGGGTTTTGATTGTTTTATTGTGTTGCAACTGCTTAGCGGCCGCGGCCCTGGGGGTTGTGGGCCCGTGTTTGTACTTGGTTGAAATGTCAAATAAAGGTTTTCCAAATAAAAAAAATAAATAAATAAAAAAAAACTGACCACAAACCGTTGATTAGAATCCTTAGTCCTGGTGGTGACAATAACAGTCCACCTCGTTTGATGAGGTTTGCAGCTAAATTACAAGAATTCACGTATCAAATTGAATATATAACTGGTTGGAAAAATGTTCAAGCAGACTGTTTATCAAGACTTCATTTGCCAGTGAAAGAGCATTTGGACTTTGGTGAAGGAACAATTTGTCTAGTGGCCAGCGTCGAAGAGGCGTGTTTGGATTAATTTAAATCCATTTCTAAAGAAGAGTGGCATCAAGCTGTCATTGATGATCCTGAATATTTAGAATTAGTCAATTCCATCTGATCTGGTTGGAAACGTGAAGGATTGGTCAAACCTTCTTAACATACTTATGTTAAATTACAGGAAGAACTTTGTTAGACCTGTCATCCCTTTGGGTGGTCCCTCCTAGTATTTATTTATTTTTGCTCCCTTTCTGCCTCCTAACCTTTGTTTTTTTTTTGTCCACTGGAATTTTTAGGTGTTGTCCAAGGGGTTAGGTACTTCCTTGTCCCTATAATTTTTTAGGCCTAGGTGTCCCTCATTATGGTGAAAAAGTAGAGACGCAAAATGGTGGCTTGTAACTGCCACGACTGATTACCTCAGGAAATGGACCCATAGGATAACATAGGGAAACTCTAGAACCTTCCAGCTGGTTCTGGTAGCCTGAGGCCAGTCTATAAAAGGCCAGTATCAGGGCGGCCTTTTAGAATGACCAGGGGGAGTCTGGAGGGAACCTGGTGAGGAGTGAGGCAATAGCAGAGCGAGGAAGGCGCACTGATAGAGGCTAGATTGTCCCATGGGTCAGCTTTCTCTCCTGAAGATGTCACCCCCTAGTTGTTGACTGAGCCCTACCATCGGGTTATTGACTTTATACCGCATAACCTTGGTAGCGTCATTGAGCCCCCTGAGAGAAGTGGTTTCCCGTGGATCTGGGGAATACATCAGGGAAGTTTCCGATTTGGAAGAGACTGTTCCGCACTTTTCCCTTTCCCCTTTTTGAACGCGTGAGGAGGAATCCTGTACTTGGCCTGGGAGGTGAGGGACATCTGACCCGGGAGGAGAGTAGCCGGGTTGTTGCGGGATCAGGCTTTATAACCCCGCTCAGGGTCCTCGATATTTTGCTGCCGCCCGGAGTAGAGGGTCCCGTAACGGACAGGTTCTCCCCCTTTGCCACACTCTTAAGCGTACTGCGGACAAAGTACGAGAAGGGGGAGGAAGTCAGGTGTATCACCGCCACTGGCCCCAGAACTCTGCCTCACAGAACGCGGAGAGAAAATCAACCTTACCGTAGTGCGGCTGGCCCGCTGAGTTCCCCACCAACTGCAGACTGGCAGTATCCACGCCCCCCCCCCTTTTTCCGCTGTGGAGATCTGGAGGTAGAGAGGGGGCCCAGTTCTGCTCAGCGGTGCGTTGGTTCCTCTGAGGTGACGTCGCGGGAGGTCGTACGCTCTGCCAAGTGAGCGCCGAGAGAAAGGGGGCGGGAAGCAGAGGAGGCCGGCCTGTGTTCAACACCCACCCTCTTTGACAAGTGAGAAGGGGCGGGATTTAAGGCCGAGAACTACTCTGAGAGAAACGCTGCGCACTCCCGGCTCAGACAGCTGCTGAGTCCCTGAAGTGCGAGAGCGGGAGACCGATCGAAGTGACAGAGGTGTAAGCGAAGTGAGCGGACACCAATCCAACACCGCAATCACCTGGTAAGACTGTGGAAGTGTGGTTGGGAAGCCAGGTGTTTTGTGGGCCACATTTCCGCCTCCGGAGTCAGTAGAATCCTGATAAAAGTCCCGGTGAAGTACCGCAGAGAAAGAGGGGGGGGAGAGGCATTCAGAACTAAATTATTTTCCACACAGTACTAGGAGAGAGGAAAGTTAAGCGGCAGGAAGGTGGCCATTGAGTGAGAACTGCCGAATACACCAGGGCTTTATTAAATGACTGAGACAACTGATTGCCTAATTCCATGCCCTGGATGGGATAACTACTATAGTAATTTAGTCGCTCTCTCGCATGAAAACTTGTACTGATCTCCATATGTGTGATTAATCTAAGAATGCTAATGGTAGAGATCTAGCTGGTGACAGGATATATTAAAATTGCTTCGAACCTGTTTCTCTTTCAGAGGAGGAAGGGGGGATAGTAAATTGAGTTTAATTACACTGTTTACCTACTAACGAATGTTTTGACTAAACGGGAAGTGCCAGAGAATCCGAATTATATGAAATTAGGAAAGTTTACAGAAACAAGTAACTTAAATGCACTGACTTAATTGTAAATGTGGTACTGGTTTTGCAACTAAGAGAAATACAAGAAACTAACAAAAAGAGAATATAAAGATTTTCTACTTTTCTAAATACAGGTGTGGTGTTTACTTTTTGGTGGATGGGCATTGGGTTACTGTAAAGGCGCGATGCAAGCATAACACGATTGCTTCAGGATAGGTCTTTCCACTCAGTGCCAGGCTACCCTATGTGGACTGGTAACCCCAGGTCCAACAAACTTAATATTGGATTTTCGGATTATTTGGTTTTGAGAGGTGAGAAATGTATTCCTCCTAGTACACTTAGGAAAAAGCTGTTTTTATTAACTCATGAAGGGCATTTAGGCCAGACCAACACTGTTAAATAGATTGAGAATCATTTCTGGTGGCCAGGTGTTGATGAAGATGTTAGACATTGGTTGGAACGTTGTTCTCTATGTAGAGAGAGTGAAAAAAGATGGAAGATTAGCTCGAAAGGCATGGGTTCTAATTCTAGTACTAGTGGTGGCTCACCTTGGGAAAAAGTTTGTCTTGATTTTATTGGACCGTTGGATTTTATTCCTGGTGATAAACGTTTTGCAATGGTAATAGTGGATGTTTTCTCCAGATGGCTTGAGGTGATATTTTTATGGAATATTACCACCTCTACAGTTATTGAATGTCTATGTTCTGTTTTCATGAGAGAAGGTTTTCCACACACTTTGGTCATAGATAACAGAACACAACTAACCTCCCATATTATGCGTAGCTTTCTCTTGAATAATGGTATAAGGCATGTGTGTACTTCCTTGTACAACCCTCAAGGAAATGGTATGATGGAACGTATGAATAGAGTTGTTAAGTGTGCTATTCAATTGGCTATACCAGAAGGACAGAATGGTCAGAAGTGTGTTCAAGACATGGTGTGGGCTCACAATACCACAGTGTATAGCATTACCAATGAGATACCTTTTACAAGGATAAGAGGGAGGTCACCTAAAACTAAATTGACACCTTATTGTTTGCATGATAATGAAACAATCTCTACTAAAACTGAACATTTTGGTAAAATTGAGGTTGGTGACTTAATCAAAGTTAAGTGTGGAAGGAGAGAGAATGGTCCGAATATGTTTTCTGACCCCATGAAAGTAAAAGAAGTTCATAAATGACATGTTGTCTTAGAGAATGGGCAAAAATTGAATTTTAGGAGATTAGCTATGTATAAAAAAAATGATATATGTTTTGATAATTTTGACTCAAAGGTTGTTTCACCACCTGTTGTTAAGGAAAAGGGCGTGGGTGGTGGTTTTAGGGATATTGTTTTTAAACAACCAAGATCGCGTCATGTACCAAGAAGATTTAAAGATTTTGTTATGACTTGAAAGAATCGTATTTTGAATATTTAGTTTTGTCATGTACAGAATATTTACAGAGTGTGCATGACTTACTAGTCATGCTTTTATTTCTTGTTCATATCGATTGTTAGCTTCAGTTGCTATTAGTGCTTTGTTCTTCATTATTTTTATTCTTAGTATTTTGTTGTTTATACTAATGTATTGATGTTCTTTTTCTTCTTTTGTTTGTTCTAACGAAAGGGGATATGTTGTGTATGCTTCTGCTCCTTCTGCTGCGTCTCACTGGGATGGAGTGTTTACCGTGGAATCTACTCTGAGATTCTACGGAGACACGACATTCCTGGAGAGGCGGTTGATGAGAACAGCAGGCTGGGATCCCCGTCCTGTTGGAGAGCTTAGAAATAAATACTTACTTCAACTTACCTGATCGTCTCTTCCGTATTCATCTTCAACAATCTGACAATGGTGCTTGTAAGTCTTGTGACCAATGGTCACAAGCCCGATTGTCTTGCTGACAACTGTGAGTTAGTAAGGCCATGTAAAGGGCAGTTATGAGCCTGCGCGCACCCCCATGTGTGAGGGCTCTGTGAAGCTGGGGCACCGTGGGAGGCTCAACTAGATCCAGTGTGAGGGAACTGCTCCATATATTGCATATTATGTTTAGAACGTGTCCACCGGGAATTCCTGAGGTCCTGGAAGGAGAGACCAACCCCTCTTCAAAAAACATACCTGGCATGTGTCAGCCCGGCTTCCCTCCAGCTCTGGACCTCGTAGTAATAGATGACCCCCCTGGAGCAGCCCTTGCTGCCATAAAGGAATTAATGGGGCATATGCTGGAGAGCTTACCCCACCATTGACATACTGCAGCCAGCAATAGCGGGCAATCTGCAGTTGGCACAATAGGTGAGAGGGCTGCCGTCTCGAAGAGGACAACCGGGTATAAATAGGTACGCTGCACATTCCAAGCCATTGTAGATGAACTACAGCGCAGCAGAGTTCATAATTAAGGGCCCAAGCCACCCCTGATGGCTAGGCCTGAAAAGTCTAGAGAGCGCCGCCTTCCGACTACCGGGACATCATATAAATTTCACAAGGAGCTTGTTGCGTTCCACAATAAAGTGAGCTGGAAGCCTAATGAGCAGTGCTGCAAAAAAGATGCAACAGTTGAGGTAGAAGATGCATCTTGGGGATTGCCACTGTGTCCACAGGGGACAGAGGTAGCGATGTCCAGAATGGCAGGGATCTCCATATGGAGGACAAAGCACTGCCTAAATTTCCATTGAGGAGATCAGAATCAGTGTAATATTCCCTTATGCCCAGGTATTTAAATGTGGTGAACTGCCACATCAGCCTAGATATAGGCAGTCCACCTCTATCTTGTACTGGAATATGACAAAGAGGGAATAGGCAAGATAAGGTGGGCCAGTTTACTCTGAGGCCTGACATCATCCCAAAATCCTCTAGAACATCCATAAGGTCCGGCAGCAAAGCCCCAACATCACATAGGCACGCAAGGGCACCACTGGCATTAAGGGAAATCATGTGGCGCACCCTTTGCATCTCTGTACCCTATGAGCACGCTCGCAAGTGCAATGTATAGACCAACAGCTCTACGGATAAGTCTAAGCTCATTGAGGACAGAGGGCATCCCTTTCAAGTGCCCCTTTGTATGTCGAAGCTGCCGGATATCAACTGTCCTCACCTGCGCCACTGGTTGGGCGTATAAAGCACAAAGTCACCTCACGTAACCCTGGCCAAAACTCATCGCCTCCATGGGCATGAACAGATATCCCCATCCTAGTGTGTCAAAGACCTTCTCGACGTCTCATGAGACCGTATAAGTGACATCGGTTCCAGCCAGGGGGGCCCCAGCAAACTAATGAGTCTGTGAATATTAAGAAAGGTATTACAGCTCAGTATGAACCCCTTCTGATCTGCATGCACAAGATGTGCAACGATAGGCAACAGCCAGTTCGCCAGAACCTTACCCAGTATTTTATAGTTGAGCTTTAATAACGACAGCAGTCAGTAGGACCGGACATCCAGGGGGCCTCGGTATGGCTTGGTGAGCACCACTATGAGGTCTTCCCACAAGGAGTCCAGTAATTTGCCCCTATCCCATGCCTTGTACATCTGGTGTAGCTGGGGAGATAATGCAGCAAGAGGGCAGAGTAGTACTCTAATGGGAGCCCTTCCGTACCCACGGTTTAAGCATAGGAAATTTGAGTTATGGCCAGCTGTATCTCCTCAGTCTGCAGGGGGCAGAGATCTGCTCTTTGAAGTGAATCCAGGTGAAGTAGGGGGATCCCCCAAAAGAAATTCTGCAGCTCGTCCGCTGAGCGAGCAGTGGACTCCAAAGACAATAATGAATCCTAACAAAGGATATCAATACATACAATAAATAAAATTACAAAGAACCAAATTTAGCATCTGAAGAACATCAGCACAAAGAAAAAGGATAAGAAAAAAGTAGAAAAAGAGAGGCTTGAGGCCCACGTACAAATGGTTACAAATGTATTACAAATGTATTCAGTTCATTAAATATTAAAACATACAAGAAAATGGCGCTCAAAACAATACACTGGTAAGAAAAAAAGGAATAATAAACAATATAGAGCATAACCAGACAGGTGGCTGATGGAAAGAATTATACAAACAAGGGGAGTTCAGGACAAAACTGAAACAACACAAAGCAAAACAATGCGTCCTTCTTCAATTTTGGCCACATATGAGCGTCAACGACATTTAGACCATTGTGAAATACACGGTCATCATCAGGACAACAAATAAACATAAACACTGCAACACATAAAAAGCAAAATGTAAAATCAAGTCCAATGCAGTAGTCTGCGAAGTGTGGCAAGCAAGGTCCCACTAATACTGTCGCCAGACCCTTCATGATTGATGGGATAGCCGACCTCCATCTTAAACCCCTCTCACCCCTCATACCCCGAGTGGCACAAACAGTTATCACAGCAGATCATCCACCAGGCAAGTGTAAGATCTGGTCCAGGGTGGTCTCCCATTTCATTAGTGTCTTAGTCAGTGTGGCGGTGTGATTCACCTATAAGACAGCAAATGAATTAGGGCTCTGGTGCAGCATCTGTGCCACCACCTGTGCTTGTTCCCTGGTGGACTGGGCGGTGGAAGGACAATTCTGGTGTCTCAGAATGACGGTGAATCTGTCTCAGGGTCAGCAAGTCCTCCAATGGTGGAGCCCCCAGTGGTGTCGTCGCCATCCCTTTCATATGCAGCCATGTCCAAGCAACCTCAGGGGACAAGAAAAAAGGGGTGCTTGCAACCTCGATTAGCTTGAGCCGCGCCAGAAAAGGGGTGTGTACCTCAGTCTGAGGTTCCGAAGGTGCCATCTAACCAAAGAAAAGATGTTACGGTGAAGCTGCAAAAATGGTAAAGTTTGTTTAACACCTTCCGTGCTCATGACGAGCTCAGCTCGTCTTGAAGCACGGTGATGCTGTGCTCACCCGCGCGACGCTCACACGCGGGGATAATTCCCCTGCTGTGCTGAACGTTCCATGATAATAGGTGTGGTCATGACGAGCTCAGCTCGTCATGAGCACAGCGCCACCGTGCAGCGTGAAGAGCTGAGCTCATCACAAGCACCACGCACCCCCTCCCCCCCCAGCGCCACGGGGGAATTAGCCCCGCAGCGAAGGGGTTAAGCAGTGATGGTAGTGGCTTAGAATTGCGAGGGGCCCTTATGTAGTGTAGTTCCTATATTCCCAATAGGCTCTGCGCATTGGAATAATGTATCCTATAGATGTGACGTAGGACTTATGTCTACTAGGTCCCTATCGAATATATTAGACTTAATTGTGAGTGCCAGCTAGCTCAGAGGTCACTAGAAACTTTCTCGAATTCACAAGAAGGGATTAGTCTCTGACAACCGCATAAACATGACAACTTTGTTTCCCCAAGATAAAACTGATCTTCAGAGTCGTGGAAACAATAGATGGATATTTCACTCAGTCAATCGTGCATGCTTCGTTTCACCAGAGGTGCAGAGAAAATAGAAAGACTAGGGTTTTCAATAAAAGGAAATTATTGAACAGTCTTCTTTCTCCAGCATAACAAATGAACTGCTACAATCGTAAAACTGGTTGCAAAATATAATGCATACAGTAAAAAGAGTAGAATAAAATAATACTGTAAGAGCATTGTATGGTTCCTAAACCATAAATAAATACATGCATAAATAACAGAGGCTAAAAGAACTCAACTGGTGCTTCTAAAATACGCCTACCCCGGTATACCTAACCTAATCTTGGTACGAGGGAAGAAGTAAGTGAGGTGTAAAATAAAGAGATTATTCTTTTGCCAAGAATCTGTCCATGAGTTCTCTTAGGTTCTAATCAGCTCCGTACCTTAATTTGGAATGAAGAAGGTCAGGCTCAGGACTTGATTTCTCAACAACCCGCAAGGGTAGCTTGGAAACACTGGTGCTGGATTTCTCGGCAGGAGAAAAGACAGCGTCTCTCTCAGTGCGTCTGGTGGAGGGTCGGCTTCCTTCGGCACTTGCAGTAGCAGGGCGCGTCGGGCAAGTAGATAGTCGAACTGCTCCAAACCACCGTGTGTTTGCAATGGCAAGTGTGGGCATAGTTATACCTTGAAGTTGCAGAGTTTGACGTAAAGGTGGACATAATAAAGTCATTAAAGACTCTCATTTCTTTGAGAACACCATGAGTTCTTGGACAAGTCACTATTCGAAAGGGGAAGTCCCTAGTCGTTGAAGCTGAGTTTTACAAGAATTTGTTGTAGATTTTCGGAACTAGCGGAAGTAGCCCTGCCGTATTTGGACAGCATGAGCTATGTCTAAATATGGTTATGATTCTTATGCCTGTATAAGGACATAGTGATTTATACCTATATAAGGGCATGAATCAGGAAATTCACAATAGTGTCCTAAAATGGTTCGCAACATCCTCTCCACGTTATCATGTTCATCTAAGATAAAGTACTTAAAACATATAAGCTAGAGCATGTGTTTTTACAATCCCACCCAAAAATACATGAAATGTATTTAAAAAATGGTTGTACACAAAAATGAGCATTTGTACAGTATGCAGGGGTGCGACTCGCGGCTCGAGGTCTGCCGGGATTGTGACCCTTTGGGAGACCGGAGGAATCTCTTGCCCATCTGGGGACTGTTTGCTCCTGTTTGCTGCCGTTTGCTGACTCTGGAGATTCGGCGGGTGCGGCGGCCAGGGACTGCGAGTACCAGCATTCCCTGTCACTACCAACAGCTGGTACTCTTCCCCAGCCGGCCCCGCCTACCTGACCTATTTATACACTCCTTGTTTCTGTCCCGTGGGACGTGCGCGGGTCAAAGCGCGGAGCTAAGCCCGGGCAAAGGGCAGGCCCTCTAAGGCCCTCAGAGGACAGAAGAGGACGGGACGGGCTACCCCACCTGACTTTTTTCCAAGGAGAAGGTATAGAGTCGCTTCTTACTATTAGACTCCCATTGTACTGCTTATTGTCGCTTCTTTGGTATTCTGCTTACTAATCACGTCTATCTGGGAAGAGCTCAATGCCCTGTGTGGCACCAAGTATGTCCCGGACGTTTCATCCCCCCCTATTACGGACAATGACTTTGACAATTTAAACGGCACTACGCGGGATGTACCTCTACCCTTAAATAAAGACCAAACTCAAGTCAATGCACTGCCCCGGGGTCTTATTACCAAAAGGAAGCATGATGGGGAAAATGTCAATGAGAGCCTACCTAAAATTCAGAAATTGTGCACCAGCCTTACGGCTTCCCCCTCTAACCCTATCGCATCAATGGTGGATAAGGCTGTGGATAGAACAGAGGACCCTGTATCGCCCCTTCAACTGACTTTACTGGTTCAGTTCGAGCAATTGCTAATATCTGCCATTTCACCTCTGGTTATAAAAATTCATGACCTGGGGGACAGGCTCACCAGCATTGAAAAAATACTCAAAAGGAATTCTCCATCAACCATTAGAAAAGCTACACCTATTTGCCCTAATCCTCCTATCAACCCTGAAAAGTCTAAGCCCATTACATGTAAGAATGCCCAAACCCAATCACCACCTCTTAATACATCTACCTCAACTGGCTCTAAAACAACATTAAAACCCGCGTTAATAACTTACACAGTCGCTAGAGCCGCTCCTGAAAGATCATTTTGTCCACCATAAGCGTGGAAGGGTATACTCAGACGTGAGTCCCTTTCTCATTGCACCATCAGGATTCAAGCAAGCCGGGCCGACGACGGCTGAAATGCCAGAAACCGGTCCCCGGAAGCTTGTTTCCTTCCCAGTATAAGAATTGGCTTGGTAGTTTGGTTTGCCCTGTTCCCATCATGCACTGGGACAGGAACAGACTCATTTGCATATAGCCAGGTTCTGAGCTGGGATGGTGCAGTGAGCTAAAAAACGGTGATGGATCAAGCCCTGATCTTTGGACTGGGTAAGAGTGGTCTGCTTAATTCAGACACTCTGTTCATCACCACCCCCTTTTCTGAATCATTTTGTCCACCATAAGCGTGGAAGGGTATACTCAGATGTGAGTCCCTTTCTCATTGCACCATCAGGATTCAAGCAAGCCGGGCCGACGACGGCTGAAATGCCAGAAACCGGTCCCCGGAAGCTTGTTTCCTTCCCAGTATAAGAATTGGCTTGGTAGTTTGGTTTGCCCTGTTCCCATCATGCACTGGGACAGGAACAGACTCATTTGCATATAGCCAGGTTCTGAGCTGGGATGGTGCAGTGAGCTAAAAAACGGTGATGGATCAAGCCCTGATCTTTGGACTGGGTAAGAGTGGTCTGCTTAATTCAGACACTCTGTTCATCACCACCCCCTTTTCTGAATCATTTTGTCCACCATAAGCGTGGAAGGGTATACTCAGATGTGAGTCCCTTGCTCATTGCACCATCAGGATTCAAGCAAGCCGGGCCGACGACGCCTGAAATGCCAGAAACCGGTCCCCGGAAGCTTGTTTCCTTCCCAGTATAAGAATTGGCTTGGTAGTTTGGTTTGCCCTGTTCCCATCATGCACTGGGACAGGAACAGACTAATTTGCATATAGCCAGGTTCTGAGCTGGGATGGTGCAGTGAGCTAAAAAACGGTGATGGATCAAGCCCTGATCTTTGGACTGGGTAAGAGTGGTCTGCTTAATTCAGACACTCTGTTCATCACCACCCCCTTTTCTGAATCATTTTGTCCACCATAAGCGTGGAAGGGTATACTCAGATGTGAGTCCCTTGCTCATTGCACCATCAGGATTCAAGCAAGCCGGGCCGACGATGGCTGAAATGCCAGAAACCGGTCCCCGGAAGCTTGTTTCCTTCCCAGTATAAGAATTGGCTTGGTAGTTTGGTTTGCCCTGTTCCCATCATGCACTGGGACAGGAACAGACTAATTTGCATATAGCCAGGTTCTGAGCTGGGATGGTGCAGTGAGCTAAAAAAACGGTGATGGATCAAGCCCTGATCTTTGGACTGGGTAAGAGTGGTCTGCTTAATTCAGACACTCTGTTCATCACCACCCCCTTTTCTGAATCATTTTGTCCACCATAAGCGTGGAAGGGTATACTCAGATGTGAGTCCCTTGCTCATTGCACCATCAGGATTTAAGCAAGCCGGGCCGACGACGGCTGAAATGCCAGAAACTGGTCCCCGAAAGCTTGTTTCCTTCCCAGTATAAGAATTGGCTTGGTAGTTTGGTTTGCCCTGTTCCCATCATGCACTGGGACAGGAACAGACTAATTTGCATATAGCCAGGTTCTGAGCTGGGATGGTGCAGTGAGCTAAAAAACGGTGATGGATCAAGCCCTGATCTTTGGACTGGGTAAGAGTGGTCTGCTTAATTCAGACACTCTGTTCATCACCACCCCCTTTTCTGAATCATTTTGTCCACCATAAGCGTGGAAGGGTATACTCAGATGTGAGTCCCTTGCTCATTGCACCATCAGGATTCAAGCAAGCCGGGCCGACGACGGCTGAAATGCCAGAAACCGGTCCCCGGAACTTTGTTTCCTTCCCTGTATAAGAATTGGCTTGGTAGTTTGGTTTGCCCTGTTCCCATCATGCACTGGGACAGGAACAGACTAATTTGCATATAGCCAGGTTCTGAGCTGGGATGGTGCAGTGAGCTAAAAAACGGTGATGGATCAAGCCCTGATATTTGGACTGGGTAAGAGTGGTCTGCTTAATTCAGACACTCTGTTCATCACCACCCCCTTTTCTGAATCCTGAAAGAACGCCACGTATTAATTTACCCCCTGAAGCCGCCCCATATGTGACTGTCCTCTCTGGGGTCCCTGCACTTAGCCAGGGGAAACACGAAACTCAACAGGACCTGCTAAATAAGGTTATTTTTTGGCTACAGATCAACAGACCTTTGCCACCTGACCTTGATGGTGGAATCTTGAGCGTCAGGAGGGTGGGGTGGCTAGGTACGCTGCCCAAAGACACCTCGGGGGACTTGGTGTTAATTAAATTTAAGAATAGGAACATCGTCCCCTACCTACGATCTAGCCAGCCCAAAGAAGGAGATGGCCCCATTTGCGTTTGGGACTTGCATGATTTCTACCCGAGCATGGAGAAGGGGATCCTGTGCACCTTGCGCCATTAACCCCCTAGCCTATAATAGATTTGTTCCTTTGTTTAAAAATTGAACTTTGGGAGAACCAATCACAAAGAGGCAACCCACGAGCTTTAGCCTCTGACAGGGTAGTATGTACATTATATTCCTAAAAATGTGTTTTCAGAAGAAGGAAACATTTATTATGTTCTTAATTCTATTGTATTCATAGTTATTTTCTTCTTCTATGTATTGCTACATTTGTGTATTTTATGTAATGTTTTATGATGATGTTGCTTTTATGATTTTTTATTCAACAAAAATCGAATAAAGCTTTCTATACACTCCAGTATGCATTAAAAGCAATGCTAACCAAATTAATCACGAAATTTACATTTTATAAAATGGCTCTAGATACAGTAAAGAAAGAAGTCGAGACATCCCATAGCAGAATATACAAGCTATTTTGGTCTGTGCATTAGGTCAATATTGTTTCTAGGAAGTAGTCAAAGAATTCTTGTACTCTAAGAATAGTTCTACTTTAAGCAGATCACTTTGTGCTAAAGTTTAGTTAGTTTTGGAAAAAAGTCAAATTAAATCGAAGTGAAATAGAGTTCCAAACTTGGAAGCTTTTGTTTTGAAAAAGTGAAGGTCGAATTTCAGAGTTCGAAAGAAAGCTGTATACTTATTTCAAAAGTTATTCTCGGTGTCAGGAGAAAACATTAAATCATCAAGGCTGGCAAAGAAATCGTCTACCAGAGTAGATGAAAGTTCAACCACTTCATCAAGAAGGTCAATTGTACACAGATGTGAAGCATCACCGTCACCGTCAGCCGCATTAGCAATGTTCATTGCAGATGGTACCTGTGTGCCTGTTGGTCCACGTATCTCACCTCCAGTTGGATTTGCCGGTGAGATCTCAATGAATGCTGTCATCAGGATTGGTAACCGTTGGGAGCAACACAAAACATGAGCCGTTACCGGACTCAGTAATGCTTCAACATCCGTTGGCAACGCCGATAGTAGTGTTAGACAGATATCTAACATGCATTCCTCTCCACAAAGCAGGCATCGTAGAACAGGTAAGATGCAATCTTGCCAGATTGGTCTCAATGACAGGATCCATGTGGTATTCAGATCTCTCAAACAAGCCAAGCCAAGGATCTGTGTTATTATGTCACGATACCGCATGGCCCGGAGTGCATTCTCCATGCTGACTTGGGTATCGCTGGTGACAGAATTTGCCATGACGGAGCAGGAGGAATAAAAATAAGATCCCTGCTACAAGTCCCAAAATGAGAAGCAGGCCACCAAACACAGAGTGTACGAAGTTAGGAAAAACGCCCAGGACTGCTTCAAAGGGTGCTAACAGTCCCGAAAAAATTGTCTTGAATACATGTACAATACCGCTGGTATCAGACATGTTTAAGATACGACCTAACATTTCTGCGAAATGTACTGGGCAGTTTGTTGATAATAATGCATGTATCTCTGCAGAAGTCCTTACAACTTGCAGATCATACATCTCTCTGGACGAAGTCAGTGGCACAGTTTTTTGCAAAAGAATGGCTTTCATTCTGCTTAAAGTATCAATTCGTATAGAAGAGATGTTCAGTGAAGGCCATAGTGGCGACTCCCCGTCTGTCTTGGTTTTTGAAAACAATACTTGCATACAACATGTGACCCTGGCTGACACACTAACGAGATAGACTATTCCTGGCATCACTCCACAACAGCTGTGATCATTTAACATAATGTAGCTACCATTGGAAAGCTGCCTAAAAATTGGATCTATCGCCGCTGCGGGCGAACCTTGCAGGTGGCAAAAAAGGTTATTAGAAGAACCCTCGCAGGTTCCCTGCAAATTAACACCTTGACATAATAGTGTATCGCTTAGTGAGTTTTTATAATTTTTACCACTAAGAAATACCTCCATTCCCCAACTCCAACATTTGTGTATATGGTAAATTCCAGGTCGACTTAATGTATTCTTTACCCAACCTTTCATACAGGCCTGCTGGTATGTGTTTTAAGCAATACTGAAACTGGAAAAACATCACTGGTATCGTGATGGTACTATGTATTATCCATTCAACTGATGGTTTCTCAGAAACGGTCAATGGTAATCTCTTCAGTTTTTCTATGGTCAGCACCGTGTAGTCTGCTCCCCTCTGTGCCAACGAGATTTGTTTATCTGTAAGGTTAAATACAGTAAACAATGACATAGTGTTGATTAGATGCCAGGGCGCATAGCCAGAACGAAGGTTTAGTAACATCCAGCCTAACAGCATTATAGAACGTAATTGAGACTGGCAATGTAGTAACATTAGCAAGTCCTATTCCATTATGTCAATGGCAGCGGACACAATGCTGTCCAAAGAATAAATTCTGGATGCCAGAGTTGTTAACCCATAGTCAACTACAGAGAGTACTTTCTCTAAATTAATACGATCAATTTCTCGTATTCTTTCTGCTGTTTCCATTTGCGTGACTTTCCATGCTTCATTGTATGCAGCGTATATACCGGCGTATATGAAACGTTTATGACGTGGATTACGAGGTCCCAGTAAGAATTCTTGTAAATCAACGCCATCTTTAAGCAAAGATAAGTGTTGTTTTATTTCTGTAAGTGTGGATTTCTGCAGCCACTAAAGGCATAGTTTCCCTACACTATAAGTTGTTATTATCCCTGGATGTTTTCTTTGGATATATCTTGGATCTGGCCGAGTTACTGTAAACCCTCGTGTCTTGTTCAGGAATCTATCTTGACAGATATTCATGGCTGTGGGCCAGATTAACCATTTTTCCCATTCAGGATTTGTTCTGTTTTGTAGTAAAATGTAATGAACGTCTACCTCCTCATCTGAAGTTAAATTACTATCAGGTGTGGGTTTAGGTATGGATGGTTTGTTTAAATCTTTTATCTTAGCCAGGCCAAGACAAGATGTCTGTTGAACAGTGTAATTTAAGAACATCATTTGTTCTGGGGTGATGCAGGCTCTGAACAATGCTTCTAAACCTTGAACCTGCCAGTCTTTTGTGCCCCAAACAGTTTTTGTCTCAATGTTGTCTTTCCAAAAGTCAAAGTCTAAGGTGGACAATTGAGCAAAAAAGGCCGGAGAATAAATTTGTTTAGTATTTGTCCACATACTTTTCATGCCTGTCTTATTAACAATTTTAAAGTAAAAACTTTCTGGGTTTGTAACATTAAAACCTGTAAAATATGGAAATGTTCTTAAAAATGTTTTAGAACTACCTTTTGGAGGTGTTGGACAATGTTCCCATTAATTATAAGTAAAAACATTTTTAGAGTTTGCAGATTTGTGCAAGTAGTGATGACCAAAATGATTAAAACAAAACATTTATTCATAATTAGATGAGCCTTCTAAGTATTCATGTTTTCTAAATTTTGCTGAAATTTCTAAGTCTGCCATCATGTTATTAACAGTTTCAAAGTCCCACTCATCAGAAAATGTGCTGGGTGAAACAAAATCACTCAAGGAAACCTCAAATTGGTGTGGAATTTTCAGCCGCTTGACAGGGCCATGAATGTCATAATCAGTTCTATCCCATGCTATTCCACCAGGTAGAGGAACCACTGTGATGTTTACTGATGACAGGTCTCGTTGTGAGATGATTTGTGTGGTTTCAGGAGCAAGTTGATGTTCTTACTTGCTGTGTCCATTTTAATGTGTTTTCCGTCTATCAGCCTTCCCAAACTTAAAACAAGAATGAGCCATAGTAGGAGATAAAATACACCTAATCCAATCCAAAATTCAACCCATGGTGAAACCAGATATGTATTTGCAAGCTCTTGACCAAGTTCAGTTAATTGTTCCTTGAAAGTTTTGTTTTTGTTTTTTGGCGCTGTTTCAGGTTCACTGAGCTCCTCAGAAAAGTTATCGAAGTTGATGAAATAGCCAGAGGCAGTTCTGTCAATAGTTGGTATTGCATCCAGATTCTTTGAAATTGCTGTAGTTGCTTGTTCCCTTGACATGTTTGTATAGTCAGATGTTACATCATTGTAGACAGGAGTTTCTTGACGAACTGTTATTTGGGTTTCAAGAGGCACAGTTCCATGGCTTTTTTGCATAGTCCTTCTTTTCTTACTTTGGAATCTTCAAAGGTGATGAGTCTTTCAGTTTGAACCTCTTGGATAGTAGCAAGATTTGGTCATCTGCTACATTATGGGAGCCCACTGGGCCTACTACTTATTATCGGCCACATGGTGTGGTTTTACCAGGTCAATTGATACAGACCAGTTCTCCTTTTTTCCAGCAAGGGGCGGCAGTAGCACTGTTCTTGATCTGTGGACTGCTAGAACTGGTACTGGTTTTCTTTAAGAAGGCCCAAATTCCTTCTTGTCCGCTATTATTTCCCTGACCAGATCCCCAATCTTTGAAATCCAGACTGGTCTTGCTGGGACAGGTGGCTTTTCTTCAGTGGTCGTTGGCTTTTCGCTGCTGTTGCTTAGACTTCTTCTTGTTTCATTTAAGTCCTGTAAAACAGCCAAACGATCTTTGATATCAAAGGGTTTTTGTTCCACCACTGAAGTATGACGATCAAGGTCTTCAACCAACATTCTAGTACCAAAAAGGAGTTCATATGGAGTGATTCCACCCAGAGAATTTCTTGGCAGGTTATTAAGACTACATTGGACATTTATTAGATGTTTGACCCACCCGCCACCCAAAACTAATACCCTAGCTGTTATAGATTGCTTTATTTCACGTTTTTTTCTCTCCACAACCGGATTTCCCTCAGGATGGAATGGACTCGAAAATCGCAATACAACGTCCAAGCTGGCCATGGCCTCCTTGTAAGCCCTAGAGCTAAACGCAGGACCCTGGTCAGAATGTAGCGTGCTGATTGTAAATGTGCCCGATAAAGACTCGCATATCTTTTATAACAGTTCGGGCGTCAGCCGAGTGCTGAGGCCACATCCAAATGAATCTTATGCATGAATCTACTGCGACCATGATGTATTTATAGCTGCCACCCCATTGTAAGGGACCACAATGGTCCAGGTAAGCACACGCTAGTGGTTTATCTGAAATCAGAAGGGGCGTCTGCGCCAGGCGTTTCACTGTTGAAACTTTCATTTTTCTGGCAGATTTCACATTCCAAAACATATTTTCAGGTTTGTTTCCTCATGCGCGGCCACCAGTATCGTTGTTTTAATTATGAAACTGTGGCAGAAACACCTGCGTGCGCAGAGGCTAGCCCTTCGTGTGCTGCTAAGATTAGTCCAAACCTGTGTTCCATGTTTGGGATTACTCTATCCCCCACTCCAGGGATTCGAGCAAAAGGAACATTATTTGCAACAGTTATATATGAGTACTTGAGTGGAAAGCCTTTTGTTAGTGTTTTACCACTGTCTTTTCTTGAAGCAGTGACTGCTTGCATTATTTCGCTGTCTATTTTCGTTTTTGAACGAGTGATTGCAGCTATGGAAGCCGTTTGTACATCTGCCTTCACGGCTTCATCAGCCAATGAATTCTCTTCAACGTGAACGCCATCATGCTGATGACTCAGTGTATGGATCACGTGAGTCTTTTGTAGTTCTTTCTGTAAAATAACTACTTGTTCCTAAAGCATTTTATGCTTGATTGTGCCACCTTTTGCGTCTTTAAATCCATTTTGAACCTAGTTCTGCTGATATTCATTGTAAGACTGGACGCAGTAATGCGAATCGCACACTATGAGTGTAGGGAATTCGGGATCGGTATTTTGATGTGCCATCTTGAAAGCCTGTAGTTCAGCTCACTGAGCTGTACAGTCTCCGAGAGATTACGTTTTTGTGACCATAGGTCTGAATTTACCATCGCGCCAGCGACCTTTAACAATCGCACACGCAACCCTATAAGCTTGTTTACCCCCAATTGCGGGCTGTGCTGATCCGTCTGTTTACAGTATACAGCCTTAATGTTCTAGACGCAGAATTTCAGTAGACAGAGGACATTCTTGTTCGTATTGGAGAAATTCTTGTGTCTTCAAGTAAGGGTCAAAAACGTATTCAATGTCTGTCACAGCAAGATAATTAACCCATTGTATCCATCTCGGATGTAGAGCTTTTGCATTTGGAATGCTTACCTTTGTCACTGCCTCTAAGGCAGTTACAGGTGTAATGACTTTAATGCGTTTACCCTGTGTGAGGGCTCTCTCCTTTGCTACCGCAGTTTGAACCGCTGTCAGAATTTTTTCTGTTGAAGTGAATTTCATTTCAGCTTGTGTGTACAAGTGTGATTTGTAAGCTATTGGTACCTTTTCACCTTCATTAAAGGTTAGGTATGTGAATCGGCATCTCCCTGGGATGATTCGGATTACAAGGTTGCGTACATTGTCGCGTGTTTGTAAATGTTTTGTCGCTAACATGTCTGTTTGTACTGAATGCAACATTTCTGTGTGTTTTTGAGTCCAATTAGTAGGTTTGAAATCAGGTTTGATTAGTTTGTAGAGAGGTTTAACCCTCTCTGCGTAGTTTAGAATGTAAGTTCTTCCGAAATTCGGGAATCCTAGAATTGACTGTAAGTTTCTCAGCGTTTTTGGAGGTTGGAGCAGCTCACACTTTTCTAAAAAGTTTGCTGCCAGGCTTTTGACTTCACTTGAAAGTTCGTATCCCAAGAATAGGACGCTGATGTGGGCAAATCCTGATTTTTTTAAGGTTGAATTTATACCCTTCAGAGGCGAACACAAGTATTATGCTGTTCACCCTGGTCAAGTGCCGGTCCAAGTCATCATCTGTAAGATAGATGTCATCGACATAAGATAATGCCTCATCATCATACGTTTGTAGTAACTCTGTTACTCTGGCTGAAAATAATCCAGGACTGTTTTTGAAATCCTGGGGGAGATGACAAAAGTATTGCTGTGTCCCCATTATTGAGAAAGCGGTCGAGTACCTGCTTTCAGGTGCAATGCTTTGACAGAAGAAACCGTTTGAAATATCTAATGTAGTTTTATTTTTTTTTCGCACAATGTTATTCATCAGTGCTGCACTGTGTGCATTTTGTACTGCAAAGGTTTTGCAGCAAGAGTTTAAATGTCTGAAATCCAAAACTAGACGATATGTGTCGTCTGGTTTGGAGACAGGAAACAATTGATTGTTCATTGACGAGGTGCATGGTTCAATCACCCCTTGGTATTCAAGTTGATCTAAGATCTCCCTGACCTGTTTTTTAGCTTCTTGCTTTACTGGATACTGCCTCTGAGCAGTAGGTTGATTTTTTAACTGGATTTTCTGGTGAGGAGAGTCCTCATCCCAACCCACATGATTTTTATATAATGCTGGAGCCTGGGACACAGCCCATTTGTTGGCATAGGTGTATTTTGTATGAATAGGAATATGATTAGAGAAGGCTGGCATAATGATCTCTTCGCCATGTGGGCACTCTGTAACAAATTCAGGTGGCCAGTCTATTTCAGCCAGAAGAATGTCATAACCCATGGATAGTTTTTCCCAAAACAGTGCTTTTATTTTCCTAATTATGTCCCCCTCTATATGAAGTGTTACTTCGTAAAACTTGTGGGGTACACTAACCCTGGTGTCAGCAGTTTCAACCTGAATGTATTCATTCAGATCCACTGTCTCCAGATGATCTTTCAGGATCCTGCGAGCTATGGTGACCTCTGCTGCACTGTCCAGCATTGTCTGGGCCCACTCCCCGTTCTTGAGTTGTGTCCTGAAGATCCTCGGCATGTCTAATTTTAATACTTGCTACCTTCTTTTTGGATAATTGAGTTTTCTTACTTTTAGAACGTGTTGATCGTCTTTGGACTTCACACGTTCTTCTTTGTGTTCTGATCGTCCTCTTCTTTCGGATTTCTGCAAGGAAGTCTGAAAGGTATGAGAGGATCGTGTATCAGTATCTTGATATCTATCAGGTTTTCTTAAATTATCCCTATTTCTAAGGTTATACCTCTTTTCAGAGTGCTCCTTTTAAGAAGATCTACCTCTGGACTGAGAGCGCTTCCATTTAGGAAGTGACTGCCTACTATTTTCCCATTTCTTTTTAGGAGTAGTTAGATTGTTTTTGATAAAAACTTTTTCAGGATTTTATGTTAGTTCGAGCTTTACAGGTTTCCCTCCCAAACTATCTCTTCCTAGTTCTTCATAGGATTTTTCAATAATTCTGGCAAGTTCATACGGTTGCTCAGTAATATCGAGTTCTTTTAATTTTTGGCAGATTGCCACCTATGCTGCTTTACCTTTAATGTTAGCTAATAGAATAGCTGAGACCTGTTTGAAATATTTCAGTAATTTCATACCAAGATTCAAAGCTGGTTCTGGACCGTATTCATTTTGAATCTGTCTCAGAACGTCTGGTATTCAGACCGCCATAGACGAAACACCATGTGTTTTTGTGTAGATTAAAGCAAAGACTGTACCCCAAGTGTCACAGTCCTCCACGTGTGGTGCTAGCCCCATTGGTAAACAGATTGTTAGAATCCTGTGTTTCTCATGAGGTGTGCTATCAGGAAATACTGCCTCTATTTGAGTAATTTTCTGGGCTAACCAGAATGGAATTTGTTCCCTTTTTTCGGGCAGCTTACCGATGACTGACTGTATAGTCTGTGGTGTGATTTTGTTTGTGTTCCCCTGATGAGGGGTGTGCTATGGAATTCTTATTGCAGGTTGGACTGTTAAAGTCCGCATGACATATTGTACCAATTATCTATGTATTTTAATTAATTGTTTTAGCTGAGCTAACAGTTCTGGACCTGTCATTTGTTCTATGGCAGGATGTGGTGTATAGCTGGCTAGGTCCGGCCATGTTGCTCCTGGTCTACCTAGAGGACCGAGCCTGGTAATGTGATTTTGATGTTGTAGGGCACCTTTAAACCAGAGCTGATACTCTTGGTAAGTTAGTGGAATTTCAACGTCCTCGAAAGGAGCGTATTCCGCTGGAGGTTCTTCCATCTTGTAGAAGTGGAACACATGTGTTGTTAGATTTGCTTGTGGAAAGATAATCCATGTATAGAATACCGCTGTCTGACGATATTCATGTGCCTCTATGACACATATGACTCTACCACCTCTTGGTGATAAGCCATTTTCTATAAGCTTTATAGCTATGGCTTTCCACACATTTTTCTGGATGTTTAGAGCATCCGCATCGTCATGTCGGAAACCTGTAGTGTCAAAACTTGGTTGGTTTGCATTTACTGCAGTTCCACTGCCCCCAGGATTGTCTTCGTCTGACATTTTGTTTAAGAAGTTTGCAGAGCAAGTTTCAATGAAATAAAGATAAGGTGCACAATTTTTTGGAACACTGTATCCTTCAACGTTGAACAAATCCAAACCTAATACATAGGATTTTTCGTCCTACTCAGTTTATGGCGGATATTTTATCCTTTAACCCACTCCAGACGTCTATTGGAGTTTTTACAGGATAAAGGTGTCTCTGTGAAAAGCACGACTGAGCTATTCTAGTATTTAGCGTTAAATTAGTGCTTTACTAAACGTTGGGCGCCATGTAGTGTAGTTCCTATATTCCCAATAGGCTCTGCGCATTGGAATAATATATCCTATAGATGTGAAGTAGGACTTATGTCTAGTAGGTCCCTATCGAATATATTAGACTTAATTGTGAGTACCAGCTAGCTCAGAGGTCACTAGAAAGTTTCTCGAATTCACAAGAAGGGATTAGTGTCTGACAACCGAATAAACATGACAACTTTGTTTCCCCAAGATGAAACTGATCTTCAGAGTCGTGGAAACAATAGATAGATATTTCACTCAGTCAATCGTGCATGCTTCGTTTCACCAGAGGTGCAGAGAAAATAGAAAGACGAGCGTTTTCAATAAAAGGATTTATTGAACAGTCTTCTTTCTCAAGCATAAGAAATGAACTGCTACAATAGTAAAACTGGTTGCAAAATATAATGCATACAGTAAAAAGAGTAGATTAAAATAATACTGTAAGAGCATTGTATAGTTCCTAAACCAATAATAAATACATACATAAATAACAGAGTCTATAAGTACTCAACTGGTGCTTCTAAAATACGCCTACCCCAGTGTACCTAACCTAATCTTAGTACGAGGGAAGAAGTAAGTGAGGTGTAGAATAACTAGATTATTCTTTTGCCAAGAATCTGTCCAAGAGTTCTCTTAGGGTCTAATCAGCTCAGTACCTTAATTTGGAAGGAAGAAGGTCAGGCTCAGGACTCGTTTTCCCAACAGCCCGCAAGGGTAGCTTGGAAACACTGGAGCTGGATTTCTTGGCAGGAGAAAAGACAGCGTCTCTCTCAGTGCGTCTGCCGAAGGGTCGGCTTCCTTCAGCACTTGCAGTAGCAGGGCGTGTCGGGCAAGTGGATAGTCGACCTGCTCCAAACCACTGTGTGTTTGCTACGGCAAGTGTGGGCATATTTATACCTTGAAGTTCCCGAGTTTGACGTAAATGTGGACATAATAACGTCATTAAAGACTCTGATTTCTTTGAAAACACCATGAGTTCTTGAACACGTCAGTATTCGAGCAAGTGGAAGTCCCTAGTCGTTGAAGCTGAGTTTTCCAAGAAATCGTTGTAGATTTTCGGAACTAGTGGAAGTAGCCCTGCCGTATTTGGACTGTGTTAGATCTGGGGGTCTCTAGTTGGCAGAGGTAAGTACCTTAGACCAAATAGGGACCCTTGCTTCTAGTCAGGGTGAAGGAATAACCCTCTGAGATAACCCCTGCTCACCCTCTAGGTAGCTTGGCACGAGCAGTCTAGGCTAACCAAAGGCAATGTGTACAATAATTCCACTGAACACCACAGTAATCCCCAATCCACCACAAACTGAGACCACACAGGTACGTATATTTTATTAAAATATATAGCTTTATCTAGTTTCAGCAAGGTAAATATGATAGTTGCACAATAATCACTTTTTCAAGAGTACGTTGTACTTAATCTTAATGGGTGCAGGTGTCATCAGGAAGTTCTAAATATATAAAAAGAAATATAGTCTCAAGTCCCCCGGTATCAAAAACGAGTAATACTGTTTGACTTTATATTAGCTCTAAAAACGAGCAAGGAAAACAATGCCAGCTGTCAAATGGGCCAAAAGAATCAGCCCCTAACGCCAGGGGCCCTTCGCGCCACAAGCGCGCCTCACCGGAATGCTGGGGGACTCCTTTTACCTCGTTGGCACTCTCTCGTGCACCTGATGGCCTCAGGCGCCCGGCGCCCACCAGAGCACACTTCGCTCCTTGCCCCGGCCGGTCTCCTCTGCTCTCCCACCTGCTCTCGACAATCCAACGAGCGGCGGGGGCAGCACACCTCGGGGGACGACCGGCCAGGGATGCGGAACTCTCCTGAACTCCCTCGGCGAGGACGGGTCGGACGGCTCACTCGGCTGTCGGCTCCTCGCTGGGGGTTGCTCCGGTCACGGCTCTCGGTGGCTCCTAGGCTGCGGGCCAATCCGGTCGCGGCCCTTCGGTCGAGCCTCCTTCAGTACCCGGGAGTCAGCCAATGGCAGTGCGGCTCCCGGGGCAAGGATGTGATGATCAATCCTTGGCGGCCAATCCCTGCAGAGCTTCGGCGATGACGCGACGGCGCACGGGCCAATCCCGTCGCGGCGTTAGCGAGGGGGCTCGGCTCCTGCAGCCAATGGGAGCGCGGCGGCTCCGATCTTTGCCGCTGCAGCTCCCCTTCACGAACGGTCACTTCGAGGGATATTCCTGGCCCCGGGCAGCGGCGGAAAAAGCGGCACACGGTTGTTTTCAGTGCGCCTGGCACTGTAGGGGCCCACAAACCTCGGATCTTCACCCCACACGTGTCGATGAACACATCGATCTCGGCCACACGGCAGGCTCGATCAGCGTGGCGCCCTCACTCAGATTAGAGAGCAGCCAGTGCGCTACACAGCCCAATTACAGTGTGTCACGATCTTTTCACCATGCAGCAGCTTCAGGGGGCGCAGCAGAGTCTTGTAGTCCTTGGGCAACCTTTATGTCCCTGGGTTGCAGACTGGGGGCCAGCTCCTGTCAGGCCCTCGGAGATTCAAGTTTGTAGACACAGCACACAGCAAAGTCTTGCAGTTTCAAGCAGGTAGGGTCACAGCACACAGCAAAGTCCCTTTCTCCTCCTCAGCTTTCAGTTGCAACAGCAGAACAGGTCAGCCCTTAGAGCACACAGCAAGGCAATCTTCCTTTAGTTCTCCAGCAGTCCTTCCAGCAGAGGTTCCTTCTTGATTGTAGAATCTTAGAATCTAAACTTCTGTAGTCAGGGGTCCTTCCCTTATACCCCTAAAAGTGTTTGAAGTCCTTTGAAGTCTCTTGTGCAAGGGGGCCCTGGGCTCGGTCTAAACCAGTTCTGGGGGTTGCGGAGCGCTGGGTGTTTCTGGTTTTCTTCTTCCTGACAGCATCAGGGTCAGAGGTGACAGTTTGGCCGGCAGGAGGGGGAGCCAGCATGGTGGTCAGGCAGGCACAGCCCAGCGCTGTCAGGCGCTATCTCCTCCCGCCTCCCTGGCAGCAGATGTGGCCTTTCATCCACGGGCTGACTCCAACCCCCTCCCTCCGGGGGCTCTGCAGCCCCTGTCACACCCAGACCAGACAGTCAATCCACAAACAGGCCCAGGCACACAGAAAGGTTTAGACAAGAGAACAGCCACTTTCTAAAAGCACTATTCTCAAACACAGGATCTAAAAACAACCTTGACTAAAAGATGTGTTATTAAATTCTGAGTTCAGGGATATCTTTCACTTATGTCCCATCTTGTTCCTATGAGAAGATAGGCTGGTATCCATTGGGACCAGCCTCCCCCATGTTATTCTATGGAGCAAGATAGCCTTCCAGCAGTGAGCGCACAAAATGGCTGCTGCCCACTACCAGAGCATGTGACCTGCACTAGTACATGCTCTACCTGACCCCTACACTGCACCCTGCCCAGGGGGGTACCTTGAGCCTTCCATAGGGGTGCCTGATGTGTGCAGACAGGGAAGGGTTAGGCCCAGCCAGTGGGGACACTGGCCAGGCGGACATGGCAGTCACTGACTGCACACAGGCCCTGCGCTGGCAGGCCTGAGTCACCTTTTTAGGGCTACTCATGTGGGTGGCGCAATCTGCGCTGCAGGCCCACTAGTAGCATCTGTCATCACCAGCCCTGGCAAACACAGTGCACTTTACTAGGGACTTCATGGTGATACAAATATGCCAATCAGGTATATTCAATCAATATGACAATTTACAGAGGTGGCACTTACACTCTGGCACTGATCAGCAGTGGCAGAGTGTCCAAAACATCTAAACCAGCAAAAACGAAATCCAGCACAGCATCAAAAATACATGAGTCAGAGGCAAAAAGATGGGGGAAAAACCACGCCAAAGGTGTCAGGTCTAACACGTGTCCCCTCCAGATGAAAGTGGGGAGAACTACCCAACCTCTTGGGAGTCCTCATCACTAAGGCGGAAGAATCTGGACAGACCATCAGCATTGGCGTGTTCTGTACCAGGGCGGTGCTCCACCGTAAAGTCCATCCCCTGTAGGGAAATGGACCACCTCAACAGTTTTGGATTCTCACCCCTCATCTGCATTAACCATCTGAGGGGCCTGTGGTCGGTCTGAACACGGAAGTGAGTCCCAAACAGGTAGGGCCTCAGCTTCTTCAGGGCCCAGACCACAGCGAAAGCTTCTCTTTCAATGGCACTCCATTTCTGTTCCCTGGGGATTAGCCTCCTACTAATGAAAGCCACTGGTTGGTCTCCGCCCTCATCATTGATTTGTGAGAGTACTGCTCCCACGCCTTGCTCTGAAGCGTCAGTTTGCACAATGAACTCACTGGAAAAGTCAGGTGCCTTAAGCACCGGTGCTGTGCACATGGCAGCTTTGAGGGTGTCAAAAGCAGTTTGACAGGCCTCAGTCCAATTCACTTTCCTGGGCTGATTTCTAGATGTCAGCTATGTCAAAGGGGCCACAATGGTGCCATAACCTTTAACAAACCGTCTGTAATACCCGGTGAGACCTAAAAAGGCTCTCACCTCAGTCTGAGTCTTGGGGGGCTCCCAAGCCAGAATGGTATCAATCTTTGCCTGTAGGGGCACCACCTGGCCGCTCCCCACCTGGTGTCCCAAGTACACCACAGATCCCTGCCCTATCTGGCACTTACTGGCCTTGATAGTGAGGCCTGCCTTCTGCAGAGCCTTCAACACTTCAGAGAGGTGTTGCAGGTGTTCCTCTCAAGTGGAACTGAACACAGCAATGTCATCCATGTAGGCTGCGCTGAATTGCTCCAGCCCCGCCAGTACCTGGTTGACCAATCTCTGAAATGTGGCAGGGGCATTTTTCAACCCAAAGGGCATGACACGGAACTGGAAGTGCCCCTCTGGCGTTGAAAATGCTGACCTCTCCTTTGCCCCCTCAGTTAAGGCAATCTGCCAGTACCCTGAAGTCAAATCAAAAGTGCTCAGGTACTGGGCAGCTCCCAACCGATCCACCAGCTCATCAGCTCTGGGGATGGGGTGCGCGTCAGTCTTGGTGACCGCATTGAGCCCACGGTAGTCCACGCAGAACCGGAGTTCTGGGGTGCCACCTGGGTTAGCAGCTTTCTTAGGCACTAAGACCACTGGGCTAGCCCAGGGGCTGCTGGAGGGCTCAATAACCCCTAGCGCCAACATCTTGGAAACCTCTTCCTTGATGCTAGCTCTGACCTTGTCAGCCACCCTGTAAAACTTCTGTTTCACAGGCAGACTGTCTCCAGTGTCCACATCGTGGACGCACCACTTGGTGACACCTGGGGTCAGGGAGAACAGGGGGGCGAACTGACCCAAGACTTGGCGACAGTCCTTCTGCTGCTCTGGTGTCAGGGTGGGGGAGAGGACCACACCATCCACCGACCCATCTTGCTCCTTGACTGCCAGGAGGTCAGGTCAGCGAGAGGATCACTATCCTCCTCCCCTCCAGCATCTGTAGCCATGAGCATAGTCACTTCAGACCTCTCAAAGTGGGGCTTGAGGCGGTTCACATGTAGCACTCTCAGGGGCTGTCTAGGAGTCTTCAGGTTAACCAAATAGGTAACCTCGCTCTTGCGCTCCACCACCTCATATGGCCCAGACCACTTGTCACGGAGCGCACAAGGCTCCACTGGCGCCATCACCCACACTTTCTGACCAGGGTGGAACTCAACCAGAGAAGTGTTCTGGTCATACCATCTCTTTATTTCCTCCTGGCTAGCCTCCAGGTTCTCTTGCGCGAGCTTCCTGAAGCGCTTGGTCTGGTTGCGAATGGCCAGCACATAGCTGAACACATCCTGAGGGGTTTTCCCACGGGATTTCTCCCACCCCTCCTTCACCAGAGTAAGAGGCCCTCTGACAGGGTGGCCATACAGCAACTCAAAGGGACTGAACCCTAAGGATTTCTGAGGCACCTCCCTGTAGGCAAACAACAGGCATGGTAACAGGACGTCCCATTTCCGCCTCATGGGCTCTTCCAGGCCCATAATCATGCCCTTCAATGTGCGGTTGAATCTTTCAACCAACCCATTTCCTTGAGGGTGGTAAGGAGTGATGAATTTGTAGGTCACACCACACTCATCCCACAGGGACTTCATATACCTAGAAATGAAGTTTGTCCCCCTGTCTGAGACCACCTCCCTGGGGAACCCCACACGGAAAAAGATCCCCATCAGGGCACGGCCCACCACTGGGGCTGTGACTGTCCTGAGCGGGATGGCTTCCGGGTACCGAGTGGCATGGTCCACCAAGACCAGGATAAACCTGTTGCCTAGGGCTGTCTTGGAGTCCAGTGGCCCCACGATGTCAATGCCCACCCGCTCAAAAGGGGTGCTCACCACTGGAAAGGGTTGGAGGGGTGCCACGCACTTCCCTCCGCTCTTGCCACTGGCCTGACAAGTCTGGCAAGATTTACAAAAGGCAGAGACGTGCTTCTTCATCTGGGGCCAGTAGAAATGGGTGACTAGCCTGTGATAGGTCTTGTCTTGCCCCAGATGTCCTGCGAGAGGCACGTCATGAGCCAGACCCAGTAGGAAGTTCCTGAAGCGCTCGGGTACTACCAGCACACGGGCTGCACCGGGCTCAGCGAACTTAGGCTCATTATAAAGTAAGTCATCCTCCCAGTAAATCAAATGCTCCCTGGACCCCAGGCCTGCTGCCTGGTCTGCAGCCTGCTGCCGCACACCAATGAGAGAAGGGCACTCCTTCTGAGCCTGGCAGAATTCCTCCCTGGAGGGACCACCCTCTTGCTGCCACTGGGACAGCTCAGGCAATTCCCCCAGTTCGGCCACCTGCTCCCCTGTAGGTTCCAGGGCATCCCCCTCCGGGTCTGCTTCCTCCTGGACCGTGGGAACAGTGGGGGCTGGTTTCCCGCGCCCTCTACCCCTTCCTCTCTTGGCAGGTTCCTGGGCCATTGTTCCAGGCTCCAGTTCTGCTAGACCGCCCTCTCTGGCTGTCATGGCACGGGTGGACACACAGATCCACGCAGGCAAACCCAACATCTCCAAGTGAGTCCTGTGCTCCGCCTCTTTCCATGGGGAGCTCTCCAGGTCATTACCTAATAGACAATCTACAGGCAAGGCATCACTTACAACAATTTCCAAAATACCGGAGACTCCTCCCCATTCAAATGAAACATTTGCCAACTTGCAGTAGCGCACTGAACTGTCAGATGCCACCACAGGCAGGAGTACCTTGGGAACAATTTGCTCTTCAGACACCCACCGACACCTGACAGATGTCACGCTGGCCCCTGTGTCTCTCAGGGCCTCTATTTCCTGTCCATTGATGGTCACCGTCTGCCCGTATTTCTTAGTGTTTTGGGCAGCAAGGTTTCCTGGGCCATCTCTTGGTCTCCTAGAGAGACAAGGGTCATCAATGCTAACCCCTTCTCCCCACTAGAAATTAAATCCCCTCCCAAAGCTACACTGGCTAACGCCGGAGCTGGAACTGGAGCTGGAGCACCAGTGGGTGCTGATTTCTTCTTTGGACATTTGGGGGCAATGTGCCCCACCTCCCTACATGAATAGCAAGTAAGTGGGGCCCTTTTGTCCTGCGTGCCCTTATGGGGCCAGGACTTCTTAGGCTTGGGGGGTTGAGACACCTTCTCCTGGGAACCATTTTGGGGCCCTTTAGAAGACTCCTTTTGATTACCAGTGTCCCCCCCACTCTTCTGCTGGGGACCCTGTCCACCTTTGGCTGGGGTACTTACCACCCCCTTGCGGACCCTGGTGCTAGTCCAGCGGTCCGCCTCTTTAGCAAGCTCACTGGGATCAGTTAACATGCTATCTAAAAGATGCTGGCGCAGCTCTGGAACACATAAACTACTTAAGTGCTCCCAACTAATCAAGTGACACAACCCCACATAATCAGTGACTTTGCTGCCCTTTATCCAACCTTCCAGTGCACGCGTGTACATACTCACACACTCCACCCAAGTACTTGAATCAAGCTTCTTGAAGTTCCTAAACTTCTGGCGGTACTGTTCTGAAGTGAGCCCATACCTGAGGCACAAAGCCTCCTTCATAGCGGGGTAGGATAAAGTACCTGCTGCTTCTAAGGGTACCAAAACATCCCTCCCAGAGGCCTCAAAATGCTTCCACAATCCTGCCCCCCAATTCTTCTTAGGCACTTCATTCATCGTTAAGGCAAGTTCATACGCTCTGAACCACGCATAAATATCCTCACCCCTCTGATAATTCTGTACCAGATCCTTTGGTTTGTATACCTTACCCGCCTGTACTGGTTGTGCGCTGCCACCATTAGAACTGGACTCCTCCTTTTTGGCTTTAATGTCCAGCTCCCTCATGCTCAACTCATGAGCCAATTGGAGTTTCTTCTCCTCCAAAGCGAGAGTATTTCTTCTCTCCTGCGCCTCTTTCTCAGCGTCAAGGTGCAGTCTCCTCTCGTCTGCTTGTGCTTTGAGCTTAAAAAGCTCAATCTTATGGGCCCTAGCTCTCTGATTCTCCTCCACCTCCTCTGGAGAAATAATCCTACCGGAGTGGTTGCTGCCAGTCCTAGACGCTGGCTTCCTCACTGGCAATTCACTGGATAAAAAAGCATTGTCCTGTGTGCCTCCCTCTCCAATCTCAGCTTCTGGATCACCATGTTTGGCCTCCCACCAGGCCCTCAGAGCTTTCTGTAGCTCTTCCTTGTTTGCGCTGACCTTCGCTGGGCATCCAAGCTGTTTGCAGAATTGCTTCAGTTGCTCCTTACTGTAGTTGAGCAACTCCTGAATTTCAAATTCAAGCTCCAATTCTACTCTCACGCTTGCCGCTTTCTGAGACATGATGCTTCCTCACCTTTTCAACTAAAAGGTTTCACCAAAAAGAAAAAATCTTGCGCAACCTGTGCTGCTAAACTAGACTAGTGATGTACAAGAAATCACTGTAGGTCAAGTGCAATTATTAGTTCAAAATCCGCACCGCTGTCCAACAATGCTCGATCTGGGGGTCTCTAGTTGGCAGAGGTAAGTACCTTAGACCAAATAGGGACCCTTGCTTCTAGTCAGGGTGAAGGAATAACCCTCTGAGATAACCCCTGCTCACCCTCTAGGTAGCTTGGCATGAGCAGTCTAGGCTAACCAAAGGCAATGTGTACAATAATTGCACTGAACACCACAGTAATCCCCAATCCACCACAAACTGAGACCACACAGGTACGTATATTTTATAAAAATATATAGCTTTATCTAGTTTCAGCAAGGTAAATACGATAGTTGCACAATAATCACTTTTTCAAGAGTACGTTGTACTTAATCTTAATGGTTGCAGGTGTCATCAGGAAGTTCTGAATATATAAAAAGAAATATAGTCTCAAGTCTCTAGTCCCCCGGTATCAAAAACGAGTAATACTGTTTGACTTTATATTAGCTCTAAAAACGAGCAAGGAAAACAATGCCAGCTGTCAAATGGGCCAAAAGAATCAGCCCCTAACGCCAGGGGCCCTTCGCGCCACAAGCGCGCCTCACCGGAATGCTGGGGGACTCCTTTTACCTCGTTGGCACTCTCTCGTGCACCTGATGGCCTCAGGCGCCCGGCGCCCACCAGAGCACACTTCGCTCCTTGCCCCGGCTGGTCCCCTCTGCTCTCCCGCCTGCTCTCGACAATCCAACGAGCGGCGGGGGCAGCACACCTCGGGGGACGACCGGCCAGGGATGCGGGACTCTCCTGAACTCCCTCGGCGAGGACGGGTCGGACGGCTCACTCGGCTGTCAGCTCCTCGCTGGGGGTTGCTCTGGTCACGGCTCTCGGTGGCTCCAAGGCTGCGGGCCAATCCGGTCGCGGCCCTTCGGTCGAGCCTCCTTCAGTACCCGGGAGTCAGCCAACGGCAGTGCGGCTCCCGGGGCAAGGCTGTGATGATCAATCCTGGGCGGCCAATCCCTGCACAGCTTCGGCGATGACGCGACGGCGCACGGGCCAATCCCGTCACGGCGTTAGCGAAGGGGCTCGGCTCCTGCAGCCAATGGGAGCGCGGCAGCTCCGATCTTCGCCGCTGCAGCTCCCGTTCACGAACGGTCACTTCGAGGGATATTCCTGGCCCCGGGCAGCGGCGGAAAAAGTGGCACACGGTTGTTTTCGGTGCGCCTGGCACTGTAGGGGCCCACAAACCTCGGATCTTCACCCCACACGTGTCGATGAACACGTCGATCTCGGCCACACGGCAGGCTGGATCAGCGCGGCGCCCTCACTCAGATTAGAGAGCAGCCAGTGCGCTACACAGCCCAATTACAGTGTGTCACGATCTTTTCACCACGCAGCAGCTTCAGGGGGCACAGCAGAGTCTTGTAGTCCTTGGGCAACCTTTATGTCCCTGGGTTGCAGACAGGGGGCCAGCTCCTCTCAGGCCCTCGGAGATTCAAGTTTGTAGACACAGCACACAGCAAAGTCTTGCAGTTTCAAGCAGGTAGGGTCACAGCACACAGCAAAGTCCCCTTCTCCTCCTCAGCTTTCAGATGCAACAGCAGAACAGGTCAGCCCTTAGAGCACACAGCAAGGCAATCTTCCTTTAGTTCTCCAGCAGTCCTTCTTCCAGCAGAGGTTCCTTCTTGATTGTAGAATCTTAGAATCTAAACTTCTGTAGTCAGGGGTCCTTCCCTTATACCCCTAAAAGTCTTTGAAGTCCTTTGAAGTCTCTTGTGCATGGGGGCCCTGGGCCCGGTCTAAACCAGTTCTGGGGGTTGCGGAGCGCTGGGTGTTTCTGGTTTTCTTCTTCCTGACAGAATCAGGGTCAGAGGTGACAGTTTGGCCAGCAGGAGTCGGAGGCAGCATGGTGGTCAGGCAGGCACAGCCCGGCACTGTCAGGCGCTATCTCCTCCCGCCTCCCTGGCAGCAGATGTGGCCTTTCATCCACGGGCTGACTCCGACCCCCTCCCTCCGGGGGCTCTGCAGCCCCTGTCACACCCAGACCAGACAGTCAATCCACAAACAGGCCCAGGCACACAGAAAGGTTTAGACAAGAGAACAGCCACTTTCTAAAAGTACTATTCTCAAACACAGGATCTAAAAACAACCTTCACTAAAAGATGTGTTATTAAATTCTGAGTTCAGGGATATCTTTCACTTATGTCCCATCTTGTTCCTATGAGAAGATAGGCTGGTATCCATTGGGACCAGCCTCCCCCATGTTATTCTATGGAGCAAGATAGCCTTCCAGCAGTGAGCGCACAAAATGGCTGCTGCCCACTACCAGAGCATGTGACCTGCACTAGTACATGCTCTACCTGACCCCTACACTGCACCCTGCCCAGGGGGGTACCTTGAGCCTTCCATAGGGGTGCCTGATGTGTGCAGACAGGGAAGGGTTAGGCCCAGCCAGTGGGGACACTGGCCAGGCGGACATGGCAGTCACTGACTGCACACAGGCCCTGCGCTGGCAGGCCTGAGTCACCTTTTTAGGGCTACTCATGTGGGTGGCGCAATCTGCGCTGCAGGCCCACTAGTAGCATCTGTCATCACCAGCCCTGGCACACACAGTGCACTTTACTAGGGACTTCATGGTGATACAAATATGCCAATCAGGTATATTCAATCAATATGACAATTTACAGAGGTAGCACTTACACTCTGGCACTGATCAGCAGTGGCAGAGTGTCCAAACATCTAAACCAGCAAAAACGAAATCCAGCACAGCATCAAAAATACATGAGTCAGAGGCAAAAAGATGGGGGAAAAACCACGCCAAAGGTTTCAGGTCTAACAGACTGCATGAGCTATGTCTAAATATGGTTATGATTCTTATGCCTATATAAGTACATAGTGATTTGTACCTATATAAGGGCATGAATCGGGAAATTTACAATAGTGTCCTAAAATGGTCCGCAACACTTAAACCGGGAAGGCTGAAAGATCAGATCATTGGCTCTAAAGTTCAAGAGGCGCTCTATCATGAGGCACAGTGGGGGGGCCCAGCGACGGAGGTGGCCTGGGATGTAGTCCACCCATTAAATGGAAAAGAACTGTGGACTCCAACCATTGGGGCAGGTCCTCCACATGCTCCAGGAAGCCCAGAATGTGAACGGTGTTCTGATGTGCTTGGCCCTTGGCATCCTCCACCCTCCGTTACTGAGCAGTGATGTCTATTTACATGTCTCGTAGGTGAGATTGGATCTCCTGCACTGTGGGGCACTTTGTCCCCTAAGGGCACTTTCCTGGGATCAGTAGGGCACCCCTGGCACCGTGACCCTCAGTTTACTTTAGAAAAGAGGAAATGACCGAATAAGGGCACTTTCAGCTCTTGTGTCCTTGGATTTCTCTTTTGTGGGCAGAGGGCTCACCTGTTCACTGGCACTGACACTCCGGGTCACACTCAGTGTTCGTGGGCGCCATCATTTTCAAGTCCCTGGATCCGAGTCGACTGCTCCGGCAGTGCTCCGCACGTCTCTGCATGTTTCCACAGAACTCTGGGTTGGCAGGGGTCCCAGGGGGTGTTGGTACAGCCCAGGGGGGCCTTTGGGTGCTGTCTGCCAAAGGATGTGCCAGGATGACTAGCGGGTCAGGCTGGAGCTATCGTTTAGGCGACTGTTCCGTCGCATCTTGGCCATGCCCCCCACATGCAACAAATCAAACAAGTTTCTTGGAAAGTGGACTACTTACCTGTTAGGGTCTCAAGCAGCTGAGAAAGGGGGGTCTGTGGTTCAGTCCAAGTGCCAGATCTAGAGGTCCTTCCTGAATTGCAGCAGTGATGGTGATTGCCTGAGGTGCAGAGGCAAGGATTCCAGGTCTTTGCAGCAAGGTAGCAGAAGTATATTCCTCCAGCCGTGGTCTTGCAGATACGTTGAATGGTGCCCCGGCCCAGTTGGGTTGGGCGGGGACATCTAGTGGGAGGGTAGAAGAAGAGGTGGTGGTTGAGGTAAGCAGGCCTGGCGTTGTGGAGGGCTTTGTAGGCATGCGTGAGGAGCTTGAAGGTAAATATTTTGTTGCTAGGAAGCCAGTGAAGGTCTCTCAGGTGTCCGGTGATATGGCTGCAGAATGGGATGTTCAGGTTGAATCGGGCAGAGGTGTTCTGGATGTTCTGCAGTTTTTCTCTGGAATTTCAGGGTGGTGCTGACATGGAGTGCATTGCTGTAGTCGTATACTGCTGACAAGCGCATGGGTGGCCACTTTCCTGGACTCAGTCGGGATCCCCTTGAAGATCTTAAGAAGCAGGCTGAGCGTATGGAAGCAGGAGGATGAGAGGGCATTGATTTGGCAGTTCATTAAGGGTGAGGAGTTCAGGATGGAGCCCAAGATGTAGACCTTGGTCTTGTCTGAGTTGAGCTTGAGGCAACTGACTTTGATCCAGGTAGCAACTGCCTTCATCCCATTCTGGAAGTTGCTCTTGGAGGCTTTGGGTTCGTCTGTAAGGGAGAGAATCAGCTGGGTGTTGTCAGAGTCGGAGACGATGTTGTGTCTGTGGCTTTTGATGAAGGCTGCAAGCGGGACCATTTAGATGTTGAAGAGGGTGGGGCTTAGAGAGGATCCTGATAGCTCTTAATGAAAATTGGCCCGCGAGGGAAGCCATTACTATCTATATAGTTAACACAAATCATTGGAACTCACTTTTGCGACACATCTCTGATAGTTATTGTGTCGCGCCAGTGGAATCCATTCACAGTGATCACCTAGGTTGCAGATCCATGTTAGAATTTGGGAAAGTGTAAACTCACAACTTGAAAGACGTTTTACTCTTTGAAAAATCTTAAGAACCCAGTATATCTTGGGCAGAAGATGTGAATTGCAAGGGGACTGAGGTTAGTCAGGGGAGATTAAGAAAAGCTTAGGTGGGCAACATATTGGGCCAGGGCTTTCAATTCTGTTGCCCCCCCCTCCCCATTTGTGGAACTTTCTTCCTTGTGCCATCTGAATGACCTTGGATCCAATGTTTCTTTAGATAAAGCTAAAAAAGATATTTTCTGTGATCTTTCCTAAAAACATGAGTAATAATCAGGGTGTGGAATTCTGATAACGAACTGTGCTTTATGGGGTATTTATATTTTGAGTATGTCGTCTTTATTATTGGCACTTTGCAATGTTTTTATCCTGCTAACAGGTGTAGCATTCAATTGGTTTATAAAACATATATTACTTAAGCACAAATAAGCAATCAGTTTCTGCATGTGCTATAATAATCATCTTCTTCTTCTTAATATTATTGTTATGATTATTAGTGTGTGTCGCTATGGTTGTTATGTATACAGGCTCTATCTGAGTTTAAAGCTCCTTAACAACATCTTCACACCGCGTCCACACCAAAATACAGAACGTTTTGGCAATCCCAAGGCTTTGAGTGAGTTGAGTCCCTACTGGTAAAGACACTGATTGGTTTCTGAATAATAAATGAAGAAAATATTGAGGTAATCCATGTCAGTAGTTTAGTTCATGTTTATATTTCACCTGTTTTGCTTAATCTTACATTCCCTAAGTGTATTAGTTATTTCTAGGATGTTGTTTTTTTGTATTTTTTTTACAGTGTATCATATTACTTTTATATAGAGCATACTTTGAACTGAGTCGCTTCATATTCATAACAGGTCACACTTCAGAGATCTGAGGCTGAAGGCGTCCCAGGGGCATAATGCAACTCCTGCAGCCCCTTCGGCACGAGAGAAGCAGCACTTCAGGGGCACACCAAAACAGTGCTTTTAATGGGTCGGTACTCTCCGGTACGGAGTACCGGGTCTTTTTTATTTTGAGAGGGAGTGTACCGGCACTTCTCGAGAGAAATGTAATACTTTTAATCAGAGCGTACTGGCACGTCTCAGTAACAAGCAGGTACTCTAGCACAGAGTACATGCACTTCTATTTTTCCATTTCAAGCACTGCCCCAAAACCTCTGGATGCCCCATTCAGTCCAAAACCAATTAATATTTTTTGAGATATAGAAGACTCAGGAGACCATCATCACATTGTGCATGGGGGTGCTCAATCATTTTGCGTAACAGCACTGAGCAGTCCGAGTTTCTCACAGGGCCAGTCAGTGGGCCAAAAAGATGTTCAGAATAAATGGTCATCCAATGCTTGGCCTCACTGCAGAGTGCATTGAGCAGTGGCCATGAATTCCTGTTGGAATTGTGATTCTATGCAAATGCTTTTGTGAAGCAGGTGTACAGTCCTCAACTTATTGACAGAGCGAAAGTAAAAGAAAATACAGTGCTTACTGATGAGTGGGTGTGTTGTGTGTTTGGGGATGGTGAAGTGAAGGAGAGGCAAGAAGTACATTCAGGAAAAAATTAAAAGGGGTGCTGAAAAGGAAAGAGATGAGGTGTAAGATATGCCGATTGAGGAGATGTAGAGCTAAATGTGGAAAGAAATAGAAAAAATTGCATATATGTCTAACATTGAGTGAGCATAAAGGGAGTGATTGAAACCCTTGGAAGACAACTACCCCTTTCACAGGTCTCAGTTATGTTTAACTCACAGTCTGACAATTTCAGAATTGAAACATTTTAAATATTAATTATTTACGACAAAAGCATTGTTATTACTCATTTATCATAAACTAGCAATAAATGACGGCCCCAACAGCGCTGGGATGCCTGGCTTCACCTTGGGGGTGCCCTAGAGTGGACATTTCACAGGGAAAAGCCAGGAAGGGTTCCACAGCGGTATGCGTTACAGCGCCAGGAAACCCCGGTTGGGGTATCAGTGCGCTTTACAAGTACAAATTCATTTTTCATTCATTTTTCATGATAAAGCGAATGGGCCTGGTTGATTTTAGGTGTATGTCAGTTGTGTCATATAATTGGATGCAATAACAGAAAACACAGAGAGGCACCAAAATACCGGTTGGGTAGCACAGTACAGAAATCACAGAAAGTAGTTTACATGTTGAAGCCACCTCTTTAATTATATAGGCCACACCACTTTTAGTGCCCCCCCCCCCCCCCCCAAACTTTTTCATTTTACGCAAAGCCCTATGCATTCCCTATAATTGCTAAAAACTACTCTGTCACTTGTTTACATTTTAGGCTATCAAAACGTTCATCGGTTCAACAGAAAGCACAGATACTGTGTAGCATATTATATGTCATGCAAGTTTTATAATAAAATGTAACCCCCCATCTATCCATCCAGTCCTTACCACATCCTGTTGTGTTGTTCATCGACGGGAGTATGTAATAGTATTTTTTTTTCATTTAGTAAAGGAAGTTAAGCAGCACAACCATCGAAATGTTCTGGAAAACATGCCCTACAATTTGTCACTTAGGACACGCAGCTGTCAGACACGCCCTGTGTGTGGTCACAGCTGTTCTCTGGGCTGCTGGAAAACATTGCAAAGGATTGCAAAAAGGGAGACGTTCAAAGAGCGCCTGCAGCGTCGAGAGCCGCTCTGTGTAATGTTTAGACTCCTCGTGCATGCCAATTCGCTTTATAATTAATTTGCCATGTGAAAACAGTCAAATGTGCCCCACGCGGAGCACATGGCGCACATGTAACTGTTTGCAGCTGACGAAGAGCTGTCCGCGCGCCAGGGTTTGGAAAAGTACCCGTATAAAGCAGTGGCCTAGCTAGCACTAAAACTATGAATACATTTGTAATAAATAGTGAGAACCAGAGCAGAGACATCGCAATATTCCATTTGTCTGAGTGTACTCAGACAGTCTTTCTTAGCCTGAGGGGGCAGGAGGGCGGTATCGAAAAAGTATGTTCATACAGCACCTCTGCATAGGCCAAACATGCAGTCAACTCTAGAGCAACGTTTTGGAAGGTTACATTGACTAGGACTAGGGTGCAGCTACGTGAAAGCCAAAAAAGGATTTAGTTCGAAAAAATACCTTGCCTACCACGCCAAAATATCTGATTATGTGGTGGAGTGAGCAAGTGAGGCAATGTAGAGGCTTCTGACGCTCCTTCCTTGGCAATCTTTTTAAAGTGACTTGTCATCCCTCCGGTCGGGACTGAGGTACGTACGCACATAGGGCCCGATTCACAAAAGTAATCTGAGACAAAATCCTAACTTTACTACTTTCGGTATTCACAAAAGGCATTTAGGAGTAGTAAAGTTAGACAAACTTAAGTTTAACGGAGACAAAATCCTAACTTTACTACTCCTAAATGCCCTTTGTGAATACCGAAAGTCGTAAAGTTAGGATTTTGTCTCAGATTACTTTTGTGAATAGAAGCATAGCACGGATCCCTGAAGAGCTCTGTGCATAGAGACATATAGGGGTCGATTCCGATCCTGGAAAAATAACGTCCGTACGATTCGTATCCGGAGCCCTCTCCGTACGACTCGTACACGAGCCGTACGACCTGACTAGCACGATCCAGACCGGGGTATCAGGACGCGATTCGTACGGTTCACATCAGGTAAGTGCGATTCGTACGGAAAAGCACACATTCACATACACACCGTACGGTGCGTACCCCCTGATCGCATGGGTACGCTCCGTACCCATGCGATCATGGGGGTATGCACCGTACACCCAGCAAACATGGGGTACAGTGCGTACACCCCATGATCTCGGGGTACGGTGCGTACCCACCATGATTGCATGGGTACGGTGCGTACCCATGCGATCATGGGGATACGCAACGTACACGGGGGGGCCGTTGCGTACCTGTTTCGGCGCAAACTCTGCTTTTATGGCTGTTTTAAGCTCCCGTAGAAAAAGAGTCGTACGGTGCGTACTCGACACGTATAGTACTTGCCGGGTCGTAAAAACCAGCCGCGAACCATACAGATGTCGTGTACAGTGGGTTTCGAAGGAGAATCGTACGGGGATTAGAGTCGTACGGTCTCTGTACGATTCGTACGGAGTCCAGCTCATCGTACGTACGGGGGACGTTGCGGGGTACGATTCGTATGGGAAAAATGCTCCGAACGGCTATTCGGAGCGTTTTTTTTACCGAATCGGAATCGACCCCATAGTGTAGGAAATCAATGGGCACAGGGGCAGAGGGTGTTAGGTTATTCGAGGCAAAAGGGCATACCTTGGACCTTGGAGAACATGGGAACAGTGGAGATCTTAGGGCACTCGGACAGACAATGTGAGTTACCTTGGGGGGACATGGGGACTGTAGGGATCATAGAGCGCTGGTACAGACCATGTGAGTTACCTTGGGGGAACATGGGAATTGTAGGGATCTTAGGGCACTCGGCCTGACAATGTGAGTTACCTTGGGGGAAAATGAGGATTGTAGGGATCTTTCGGTACTCAGACAGACACTGTGAGGAGCTTGCACTGCCCCTGTGAACGCGGCCTCTGGTACCGTGAATGTGTCATGCAGGCAAGTGTCCACTGCTAATGTTTGAAGTGGTGAAGCTTAATCCTTGCCCCAAATTTCAGCGAACGAGCAAAGCAGGGGAACTCAGCTTCACCCAGGAGGGTATATGGGTGCTCTTTCCTCAGGAAAGTTTTGAGAAACCTCGTGCATGGGAACTTGGGAAAGAATTTCCCTCAGACAAACTGGGTCCAGGCAGATTGCCACCAGGACACGGAGAATGCAATGATTTGTCACCACAAAATCTTACCAGGCGAGACATACTCCACATACTACCACTGTGAACCGTCACCACATTTCTTTTTATGGAGGTTATAATAAAAGAGCCCATAAATTAAGAGACCCCCTTTCTGTGCCACCTTGGTGTCTTTACGAGCACAGACTCTCCAACACTCTATGTCTTAGCCCTCATTGATTTCTTAAAATCAAATCTATCCTTGAATTTCTTTTGATATTTCTCAATTCTAGAATCAATCTTTTCCCTATCCAAACCAACTTCCTGAATCAAAGGCAACCACCCAGGATTGAGCTTGGACAGGGCAACCCTGCCCCTCAATAGTTGGAAAGGAGAACTTTGCAAAACTCCATTGAGGGCAGTTCAGTGAGCCCACCAAGTGTCTCTCAGAACATCCTTAAGAGGAACTCTCATGTCAATGGCTCTCTGCACACAAGCTTTGACCACCCTATTCATGCGTTCCACCCACAAGTCCATTGGCTTGCGGTGCATAAAGAGCTGTTCTTTGATGTGTTATACCAAAATCCTTTAGGAACTCTTGCATCTCTAGTGAGGTGAATTGCACCCCATTGTCTGTGATGAGGAACCTAGGGACTCCCTCACTCATGAATTAATCTTTAAGAAAATCCAGAACCACTCTTGTGCTTACAGAACTTACACATTTGGTGGAAACCCACTTTGATGAGTAATCTACCAAAAGAATCATAAATCTTTCAGAATGTCTCAACAATTCAAAAGGATCCATAAGATTTAATCCTAACTTAACTCAAGGCTCATGCGGAATTTCCATAGGAGACAAAGGAGCAGTGTAGGTGACCTGGGATTTATCTTTAGTGGCACATTGATAACATTCCTTGACCACCCTTTCCACCTGACCATCCATCCCAGGCCACCAATACCTCTCACGAAGTCTAGACTTAGTAAGACTCCTCCCCAAGTGTCCCTCATGGGCAAGGTTCACAAGTTTTAGTCTAAGATCTCCTGGGGACACAACCCTCTCACCTCGCATGAGTTGACTCTGACACAGGGTGAGTTCATTCCTGACAGACCAGAAAGGCAAATGCTCAGAATCAAGTCTTTGCACTCAGGCCACCCCTTAATCACAAAATCAATAACATGAGGAAGGTTTACATCATCAGGCAAAGCCTTTTCCCACTCATCCTCCGTAATGGCAGGTTCTTTGACCCAACAAACCCCAGCAGGTTCAACATCATGAACATCACTGCAGTTTTCAATCAGCAATCTCGATAAACAATCCGCAGCTTTATTAGCTGCACCAGGAAGGTACTGTACCTGAAAATTAAACTCTTCCAAACCTTTGCTCCACCGTTTCAGCCTGGGTGTCAACCTCTCACTTTCAATGCAAGAAAACTCTTGTACTAAAGGACGATGGTCTGATCTCACCAAGAAAGGTATGCCCCACAATATTCTTGCATGGAAAGAGAAGCTCTGGCTATAACATGGGAAAATAGTCTTTTTAGGTTTTACTTGTGGGGCATGCCTTTCTTGGTGAGATCGGACCATCGTCCTTTAGTACAAGTTTTTTCTTGCATGGAAAGCGAGAGGTTGACTCCTTGAGGTGGCTGATATGTTGGCAGATTTGCAAGAATGTAGACAAAGTAAATGCTAAAATCACACACATATATATTTTTTTTAACAAAAACAGTCCCTGGTAATGTCTGCAAAGAGTAATAATCAGGCGTAGATGCAAACAAGGAAAAACTGAACTTCTTCTTGCTCCATTACTGATGCCATGTGCCACAGTTGTTATGGTTTCCAAAAACAAAGATGGCGGCACGCAGCGTATGCATACGTGCGTGATGATGTCAGATGCAGGATACTGTGGCTCGCGAGTGAATGCGCGAGCAGCTTTATAAGCAGCCTCACGAGCAGCTTCAAAAAGGCTCACTGGCAACTCCATGAGGGTCTCAGGAGCGGCTCACAAGAGGTTTATAACGGCTCACTGGCAGCTTCACGAGGGCTTCCCGAGCGTAGTGGCTCAATGGCTCGAATCCCCAAAAGACAGAAAAAAAAAACAGGTTAAGCCGATTTATCTAGTTTCCATGCTTGTTCAATATAGTTGCAGTAATCTTGTAACAAACTGAAGTCCTCGGTGGTCATCTGACGAAAGTTACAATAAAACAGTCCAAATTGGGTCCGAAAGGGGAATTGGTGGTGAGCTTGTCCCCTACAAGCGTCGCTCGTCGCCAGTGTTAAGGAGACAGACACTGGGTAGTATTTCAAATGAGTTAAATGTCTCCAAGACGCACCACCAACTTTTGCTGATGGCATGTCCGTTCTCCGGTCTCCAACTGCCTCACATAAGACATTACCATGGAGATAGAATCAACAGGCATAAGCAGGCTTACATGTTGCATCAATACATTACAACACATACACCATGATTTTGCCATGGGCATCGATTCACCAAAATACCACGAGTAGCATAAGCGACATCACATACTCTTTCACCTTAATGCCATCACAGGAAGTAACATCATATGACCCTTGACCCTCATTTTTCCAGGAAGGCATGTCACATTACCCTAAAATCACAACAATTGACATTGCTGAAGTTCCATTATAGCTGCATGATTAGTATAAGACAGGCAAGGGTCTATTTTAGACACTACCCATGTTATAGTGCTGAGTTGATCTTTGAATATTCTCGGGCATAATACTTGGCCTGAATTGTAGTGAACTACCAAAACCAGTAAGCCAGGCCTCTTTTAGGGAGCTTCTTCCCCCAAAAAGAATTGAAAAGGATGGGGTGAAATCGATAATTTTAAAGTACAATTTCCACATAACTTGTTTGTCATGGTTGTCACCCTTCCATATGCAAAGTTGTCCACCTTTATGCCAAGAATTACCTCCATTGTGCCAGTACCAGCATTCTGCCACTAGTGTCCCCATGCCACGAATTTCCTCTAGTATTCCAGTACCAGTGTTGTACCATTGGTGCCCTTTTTGCCAAGAATTATACCCCAGTGTGAGAGTGCCAGTATTTTGTCACAGGTACTCATTCACATGGCCATCCTTGATTATTCACATGCTAAAACACCGAAGCAGTCACATGGTCATGTGCATGCTCACTCACATGCTCATACTTAGGCTCACATGCATGCCAATTTTCACTCTTATATTCATAGTGTCTCACTCACTGTTCAGCTCAAATGCTGATACATTGTCTCACTCACATACTCAGACACTGCCTTGCTCAATGTCTCACTCTTGTGCTCACCGTCTCACTAAACCGTACACATTCACACTCCCTCTCTGGCTGTCTCTTTCACATACAGACATACAATCCCTCTTTTACACATATAGTCTCACATACACACCACCACACGCATGCATGCACGCACACGCATACGCAAACACACACACACACACTATAGGAGCAAGCTGTTCCTGATGCAGGTGTTGTATTCATGTATTCCTTCTTACTATTCTTAGAATGCTATTAACATTCCAGCTAGGAGGTTCTATAGCGACAGTTGCTGTGTGACCTCCGATGCTGGTAGACATGTTGGTTGAGGCTGAATATACTGGAGAATAAAAGAATGGAAGAAACCTACATCTCGTAATGTTCCTGTCATTTACCCTCAAGGAGAACATTTCATATTGGCGACGGTCGGGATCTCCGAATTTTTCAGCCACCCCAACACTTTTCTGCCTTATGAGGAAGCAAGCCCCATTTAGTCACTAGCTGCAGTAATTTTCATAGACACTCTTCTGCTTCATTCCGGTTACGGTAACAGGTAAAAATGTTTAATTATACTTATATTATTTTAAATTCTTGACCAGACTTGCCTAACTGCCTTCTCGAGCGCCTGTGACTCACCTGCACGCGCAGTTGGAACTCTCCAGCTTCCCCAGCATTCTTCCTGCTCAGCGTTCTTCCTCTCCCCAAGTCTCCATGTCATTACATCTTGCCGTCAAGACGCAAGGTCACGCAACGTGCCACCATCTTGAGTTTGCACAGAAGATAATTTTTCCTGGTTTGCACGTTTGATTACACGTAAGTCAAACCTTCAGTGATACTGCGTGTCACTTCTTCGGTGACACGCACAGCTTCTTCGGTTACAGCAGAGATTTTTGTGATACTGCGTGCCACTTCTTTGGTGACACACACACCTGCTTCTGTTACAGCATAGATTTTTGTCATACTGCGTGTCACTTCTTCGGTGACACGCACACCTTCTTCTGTTACAGCGGAGATTTTTGTCATCACAGGTCAGATTTAAACTTCAATCTTCAGCATTTTATGCGTGCTTTTTCGGTGACACGCACACCTTAACTTCTAATCTTACAACTACTCGACATATTTGACATTTCAAAAAAATATACACCTTTTTATTTATTTATAAAGTTTTATATAGTGCAAACTTGATCCTGAAGGATATCAGAGCGCTTTACAAGCACTATTTCTCACCTTTAAGTGATATGTACAATTTTCAGTACTTACTATTTATCTGTTGTGTGAGGTAGAATCTTTAATTGACACATGGTTATGCTATTTGGTATTTGAGTTTAAAGTTTTACCATAACAATTGTGTTTACAATTTAGTTTTCTTAGCATATTTCTTGCAAAGGGTATAGTCACTCTTTATTATGCAGAATTTTACTTGCCCTCCACATTTCTTGCCAGAACCTGATATTCACAAAACTAAATAGAAACAATGGTTCAAGGGTTTTGCTAGCTATATCATTGCATTAGATGGAACAAATTTTGATCCTGTTAGGAAATTAGCTCTTCTGTACAATAACTTAGGTGCTGAGGGACAACGTATTTTTGATCATTTACCTCCTGCAATTCAAAACAGTGAAACAGATTGGGACGCGTACAAAGAAGCAGTATCCAGACTTGCTAATTATTTTATTGATGAAACTAGTGTTGTGGTTGAGAACATAAATTTTACACTAGATGGCAATTTGAATTTGAGTCCATTGACACCTTTTTAACTGAACTAAGGGTCTTAATTGCCACGTGTGAATTTGATGGTAAAATTGATTCTTATCTTATAGATCAACTTATTGTCAATTGTTATAACAAGAAAGTTCAAGAAAGACTTCTTTGTTGTAGAAATCCTTCTTTGAATGAAACGTTAGAGTTAGTTAGAGGTATTGAATGATCTGCAGTTTTTCAAAAATAATTAAATAAGGTTAAAACTGACACAATTATTGAATCTATTAATGCCTTAAGCACTAGGCCCAAACTCAATCTTAACAAATATAAGGATAACTGTAAAGATTCCAAAAAACTGAATCTTTGTTATAGATGTGGTTCCCATCACATTTAGCCAATGCCAAGAATTGCCCTGCTATTGGCAAATTCTGTAATAATTGAATAAAAATATGGCCATTTCACTCGTCTGTGTAACAAGAGTTCACTTAAAGTCCATTCAATTGAGAATGTGGAGGATGTTTCTGAGAACAACATATATACTATCAAAAGCTCTAAAAAGATTGTTCTCTCAATTGATTCTGATGTTGATGATGGAGGTCTCTTATGTGATGTAACCATTAGAAATGTAGACATTCAAGTTAATGTAGATTCTGGTTTTCCAGTTATGTTCATTACTGATGTCTTATTTTATCAACACTGGAAGTCCTTACAATTGTTTCCACCAGACATTCGCACCATTTCTTTTGGTGGTCATAATGTTGACATGCTTGGATTTTTTAATAATGATATCAAGTTCAAGGATCGTGTATTTTCCACCAAAGTATATGTCGCAAAAAAGGGATATAATACACTTGGATGGAAAGACCAAGGGAAATTTGGTATGGTTTTAAGACCAGGTACGTCTTTTCCTATTTTGTTAGTTGACATTCCTAAAATGTCTTCATTGCAAGATCTTCTCACAAAACATGAAACAATATTTAAAGATAAATTAGGTCATGTACATAATTTTGAACATAAAATTATTCTGAAGAAAAATGCCATCTAAGCATGGGCGGATTTTGCGGATTCGCGATCCGCGAATTTGCGGATTTGCGTATTCGTGGATTGCGAAAATACGCGAAATCCGCGAATTCTCGCGGATTAGCGGATTTTTTGGGGGTGTGTGTGTTCGCACGGGTTTCTGCAAGTTCGCGAGGGTTTTGTACTATTTCGCAAATTGCGAACTTACTTGTCGGGTCGCCAGTTTAGCGAACTTGTTGTTTGTACGTGCCCAGTCTGTTTGCTAAGCTTTCTTCATCACTGCCACTCTCTGTCACCACTGGCACTCTCTTTGGTCACCCATGCCACCCTCTGGCTCACCCATGTCACCCTCTGTGTCATCACATCACCCTCTAGTTCACCAGTGTACATTATTGGGGCAAAGCAAAGCACTGCCATCCTCTGTCAACACTGGCACTCTGGTTCACCCATGCCACCCTCTGGCTGGCACACCCATGCCACCCTCAGTGTCATCACAACACCCTCTGATTGACCACTGAGTGAACAAACACCTGCTAAGTGCCTTAAGTTTTGCAAACAACAACACCTGCCCTGCCCCAACTGACATTAATGAAGGCTGGCACCTGCTTGTCTGCTCCCTTTCCTTTTTGTTGCAAATGCAAAGTAAATAATTTTTTTTAACAGGATGCAATGGCATACTTGTAACTATTCTGTGACTGATAGAGCAGGGTCACACAATAGTTGCAAGTAGGCAACCGGATTCTGGAGGGCCCCTTCAGGAAGCACTACAGGTAAATGGTTACAAATGAATAGCTCGAACTTTTGCACCTGCTCGTTCGTTTTGCTTTTGCAAAACTCGTTTTTCGGTAATTTCGCCCTATTCGCGGGGCGCGTCGTAGTGCGAACTCGCCCGTGGAAGCCGCAAACTCGTGCGAGTTACCTCAAGGTTGAGTATGGGCGCCGCCATTTTGTTTGCGTGACGTATTTCCGTTTCCGCCCGCTAAGTGTAATCTCGCCCGACTCGCGCCTTGCGAATACAAGTTCGCACGAGTTCGCGAGAGAAATCGCGTGCGAACTTACTTACTCGCGCGTGATCGGGCCGCCATCTTGTTTTTCATTCATTCCTATGTGTCTGGGTATGGTGTTTCTATCCTCTCTATATCTCTGCCATCCTTTGCTTGTTTTACTATTTTTTTGATCTATTTAACTTATTTTCTATCCCTGTATTTTTCTAGATCTATATTTTTGTGTTTTAGGCTATTTTTGTTTACTTTTGAACTACTTTTTTAAACTTTTACTTTCCTTCTTCCCTACTCTTATTTTTTTTCATTTTGTCTCTTCTTTACTGCTCACACCTGCCCAGAACAAGAACATGGTCAAGACAGCTGTGAAGCTGCCCAAGACGGGCACCGCAGCCCGTGCCCGGCTCCCGTGTGGTCGATTGAGGGCGGAAATGGTGGTGCCTCGGGAGATTTTCAGCCCTGAGGAGGTGGGCGCACTTGTTTTTTACGTGCAGCGCCGTCTCCCCAGGACCATCGCGGCAGGCGGCAGGATTGCTGCTGGTTACACCAACAGCCAGGAGCGACGGAAGCGGTGGGCGCAGGTGTGCCGGGCCCTTTTTAAGATCACGGGGGTCCAGCGCACCTACAATCAGGTCACCCACCGCTGGACCGACATCCTTGACCGAGAGCGTGACCTGCTAGACGTGCTGGGAGTGGAGGTCCCCGGTCTTGGTGAGTAGTAGTAGCAATTTTTTCATTAATATTTCAAAATCTTCTGTGCATTTCATGTGCACTGTTCTCCTTCTCTGTGCCGGTGCCACTGCTTATTTGTTATCTATTTTGTGTTCATTTAATTGGGCTGAGTATGAGTGTATGTTACAGAACTGCGTAATGCTAGACACAAAGGGGCAGATTTACAAGCCCCTTGTTCCACGTTTACACTGCCTTACCTGATGCACAGCGACGTAAACGTGGCGCATCCCTGCGAGTCATGCACAACGTGATGCATCTAAGGAGATGCGCCACGTGAATGCCTGGGCCTGCGCCTCAATGGGTGCGTTCCCACGCAGGGGGGGAGTGGGGGGTGGGTGTTAATATACGCCACACCATGGCGCCTCTCTTGTGGCGCTGCGTCACAAAATTGACGCAAGAATGGAGCAGAAGAGCTGCAAGGGGCTTGTAAATCTGCCCCTAGAGTAGAGGCTCAGGTGCAGTCCTTCCTTTGTAGCCCTCTTTTTGGATGAAATAGTAGGTTCTTGTTCTTTCTAAATGTTTGATTTGGTTGACAAGGACATCGGCAAGCAGCAATCATCAATGTTTTCTGTTATTTCTTTCATGTTGTACGTTAGGTCCGCCCAGGGGCAAATCTGCTGCAGCAGTGGCTCCAAAGGAGGAGGATGCAGGCCAGGGCGGCGAGTGCTCCTTTGCTGGCCCCAGTAAGTTTTCTTTTAAATATAGAGGACCTATTGTTGTCCAAGCATTCCTAATTTAATTGTTTTGAAATAGTGTTTAGATAGGAGCAAAATCAATAATCCTACTGTTGCAGGGACAATTCTCCACAAACCGAACTATGGACACCAAAGACCAGAGTAATAATATTTCAGAGGGGCGTGTTTGGCACACTGTATAAATAAACCTGGTAGTGTCAGCAGCACAGATTCCTCCTTCCAAAAATTGCAAAACTTTTCGCTCAGTCACTCTAGTCCGGACTCTCTAGAGGAAAAACTACAGAGTCAATTCAAGTTTAAAAGCTTTATTAAAAGTTTAAGTAAACACATATATTAAAATAAAGTTAGTTGAAAATGGAAAAGTGCTTGGTGCTGATTTGATGAGTTCTGGAATGGTACACATTTCTTGTGGTCGAGCCGAGCTTTCACCTGGTTTCAAGTTGATGTTCCTCTCTTGTCATTAGAAGTCCAGTTTCTGTCTGTTCAGAGAAAAATAATGTGTGTTAAAAAATTAAGCAAGCATTCAACAATTGTGACAAAAAAATTAAGCAAGACAACAGCTTTCCCTGGAAGGAGGGACATTTACTTTAGACTACAGTAGACAGTCAATTACTTTTTCAGTTGTTTTCACATTTTTTCATTCATAGTCCAAATACTAGTGGAGTGGTGTAATCTAACATTCTTAAATCTATTTTGTAGGTGGAACATCTGGTGGCGGGGCCAGCTCGGATGTGGTCATCATTGACTCGGAGTCCGAGGGTCAATCTGGGGAGGAGTCGGACCAAGAACAAGTACAGACTGTGAGGCAGGAGACAGTGGCGGTGGCGAGTACAGGTAAGCTGGATCATGGTACTATCTGACTCTTAGATAGGATATGATGTGTATCCAGTGGTGGCCCAGTGACAAATTACAATATGGTAATTACAGCAGGCTGGGACCGAAAGACAGATAGAGGCAGAGACAGAGAGAGAGGAAGACAGAAGGAGAGATAGAGAGGGAGGGAGCCAGAGGGAGGGTGAGGGAGGGAGACAGAGAGAGAGAGACAGCGAGGTAGAGGGAGACAAAGGGAGACAGAAAGAGTGAGACAGAGAGAGAGAGAGAGAGAGAGAGAGAGAGAGAGGGAGGGAAACAGACATATCGCCTGGGCCTGGTGCAGATGATACGGTTGCTGGTGTGGTTAACGGCTCAGAGGAAAAATCACTCACTTCTGCCAGATCTCTTTCATATGAAAGAGCACCAAACCAAGGATACAAGAGAGTTGTGGGAAGGGAAATGGTGATTCAAGCGCCCCTCCCTGCGGACGCCCATGATACTGGCCTGAATAGTTTTGTACTGCCCTGGCTAGTTGCTAGTTGTACTGTGACACAACTTCCTGCTGAATCATTTTGTGTTAATCATATTCCTAAAGAGCATTGCTTACAGATTATGTCTTTCTTTCTTCATATAGTTGGCAATACTAAAACCTCCAAACCAACGAGGAGTATGCTGGCTGTACTGGCCCGGCAACGGAGGCTGGAAGCAACTGTTGCGGAATATCGGCGACTGGTGGAACTCGAGGGGGATGACACGCACTCCAGTGCATCCAACTTAACATCGTCTACATCCTCCTCTGTTACCCCACGTTCTGCCGGTAAGCACAGTGCTCCAGCGAACCGGAGCCGTGCCGGAAGACGCCACCGCCGAGCAGCAAAAGCTGCACCTCGCAGCACTGTTAAAGGTCGCTTGCGCCGTGCACTCCGCAGAGTGTCAGACCTAGAGGCGGAGGTCCAGAAATGGCACAAATTTCAAAATGTGGTGGAGGGCCTCCGCCTAGAGCAAGCCATCCTCCAGGAAAAATATGATGCCCTGGCCCTAAAGCATGATGCCCTGGAGGCCAAACTTACCAGCTTGCATCCATAGAGTGTCCCTTGCCCCTTTTTTTGAGACTGTTGGGGGGTGGGAATTGGGAGTTGGGTTTTTTGGGGACTTTTGAGGACTATTTGTTGGGGTTAGGGAGGGTCTTGCGGGAGATTATTTTGTTAGGGATATAAATATACTTTTTCAAACTTTATCTGAGCATACCTGTTTTTTTACTACTTTTGAGCTGGGTGGGTGGTGGTTTTGCAGTAATTTCATTTAACAGAACACTGTCATCGTGTTGGTTCACGTGCAATAGGCCAAATGTTTTCCTAAGTAAATGCCTGTCACAGACTTTGTCAATTCAAGAGCCCTAGGACTTTGCTGCTAGTACCACTGTCACTCTCTCGCCTCTCCGAATACTCCATTATACTACCTCCCATCCAAAAGCTTATCTTACCTGTAATTTGTGTTTGAGGGCTGGCTCCACCTGGAATTCACAGAGTCCTAACGCGTTCTGCAGCAGGGCCACAACTGGAGTTTCCCGGCGTGGATTTTCTGCAAATCAAAAGCAATCAACATTAGAAATGTGGTAGCGGTGCTGACACAACCCTAAAACCTAGAAACCCCAGAGACAGCACCCCTGAGACAGGCAAGCGAGCAATAGAACGCCTACACGTTCACGTGCAATAGGCCACATTTTTTCCTAAGTAAATGCCTGTCACAGACTTTGTTAATTCAAGAGCCCTAGGACTTTGCTGCTAGTACCACTGTCACTCTCTCGCCTCTCCGAATACTCCTTTATACTACCTCCCATCCAAAAGCTTATCTTACCTGTAATTTGTGTTTGAGGGCTGGCTCCTTCATTTCTTCATTTCTTCATTGTGCAGAATCCAGGCATCAGCATTATGGGTAATGGATAGGGTGAGTCTGGAGGAGGAGGACTCAGGATAGACGACCAGGACTGAGTTCTTGTCAACTAACTGTTGTGAACCGGTGGAATGCTGCTGCATCAAAATCAAGACAGTTCTGCTGATGTGCTTGTTGTTTGATTGGGTGATTACAGTTTTGTTGGGAATGTGATGAAGCACTTGCTAAAGAAAGACAGACATACAGGAATAAAAGTGAATAAGGAGGACTATTTACAATTAATGAATGATTGATTGAGTCATTTTCAGAACTCGCTGTCAGGGAAGCAGAACTCGTCCTCATACTCTGCTAAATCATCAGTCGGGGTTACTTCTGGTAACTGAGGAGAACTTTCCTCGGGTAGGGCGGTGTCCTCTTCTTCCTGCGTGCATTCTCGTACTCTGTAATCTGGTGGTATGAAGTGCTGGTTCATCTTTATCAAGGTGAGCCGCTCCACATTTGCGGGCAAGAGGCGGGACCTTTTGGAAGTCACAATGCCACCAGCAGAACTAAAAACACGTTCTGAAGACACGCTTGCGAGTGGGCAAGACAAGTAATTGATAGCCAGGTTGGTGAGCTCTCGCCATATTTTTCTTTTCCCATGCCAATACGCCAATGGGTCCTCAGTAATATTGACCTCTGTTGAGTCATCCAGATAGGCCTGCACCATTGAAAGAATGTCCTCCCGGATTCCTGTACTTTGCACTTCTGTGTCCTTTCTAGGACCAGGAAACCCTAGCTGAGTTAGCCAACTCGCTTCAGACATATCGCATGTGCCTGGTGCAGATGATACGGTTGCTGGTGTGGTTAACGGCTCAGAGGGAAAGTCACTCACTTCTGCCACAGGCACAGATGGTGAAGTGCTTTTTTGGGACGCCTGATCGCCTGCTGATTGACTAGTAGTACTGTCTTCTCCTACAGTTTCCTTCCGTTCTATTTCAAAACGAATGGCTGACTGAGCTAGCCAACCTTTGTACTCTGTAACATCCGATGTTTCAAAAGGAATTATTACTTTGCCAAACAATGGCTTTTTGTAACGTGGATCCAGAATAGTAGCACAAATGTAGTGCTGTTGTTTCTTGATATTTACAAGCCGTTCATTGCTAACTAGGCGTTGTAATAATCTCTGCGCCAACTCATGTGCTTCGTTCTTTCCAACGTCCTTTAATTGTGAAGACACCACCTTGACTTGGTGCTCGAGCTTCAGCAACAGTGGGATAGCTTTGCTCAAAGAACAGTCCTCCCTGCTCACGTCACGCGTGAAGACCTCAAAAGGCCGAAGCATGTCTGTCAGGCTTTTAACTAGCTGCCATTGCTCCACCGCTAGCATCATTCCTGTCGTATCACCACCCAGGTTGTAGAAATACTCATTGACTACTGGAAACAGCTCATGCAGACGCTCAAGCATGTAGAAGGTTGAGTTCCAACGTGTTGCTACCTCCTGGATAAGTGCTTTCACTGGCATTCTACGTTCATTTTGCTTGCGCCTCAGCTCCTTCCGGGCCTTAAAAGAATGGTTGAAATGTGTGCATATTCTTCTGCAGATGGTCAGTGTTTTGTCGACTGCAAGTTCTTTTTTCAAAAAATTTTGCACAACAAGGTTGATACAGTGCGCCAAACACGGCACTCTGATATAGAAACCGTCCTCCATGGCCTTAACTACATTCCTGCCATTATCTGTAGAAACATAACCAACCTTGCAATTTCTTGGGCGCAGCCATTTCAAGACCTTTTTGTTAAAGTCAGCCAAAATGTTGACTGCAGTATGACTTTTCTCCATGCCAAACATGGCTAATGTTGCATGTTTACGAGCACCCTTAAAAATCTCGACCAAATCACCACCTGCATTTATCTGTTTAATAACCCCTGAAAAAGAGACCCAGTGTGCAGTGATGCACATGTAATCAAGGGCTTGGCAACTGGTCCACATGTCTGTTGTCAGGTGTATAGTGTGAACAGCACTCTTCTGCAAAGCTGCCCCCACCAACTCAAGCACCTCTTTGTGTAGTGCTGGAACAGCAACCCTGGCAAAATAGTACCGGCTAGGAACCTTCCATTTAGGGGCCAATGTTGCCACGAGTTCAAGGAAACCCACACATTCGACAAACGAAAAAGGGAGAAGGTCCACCGCTAGCATTTTTGCCAGCTTAGTGTTATAGAGGCGTACAGTTGGGTGGTTGCGTTGAAATTGCGCATCTGAGGAGAACATGCCTGAAATGGTGCGCTGGACAAATTTACGGGATGATGCGGATGCCTTCTTCGACCCACTTCTGATCAGTGTTGACATTTTCCGCATTGGTGTGTCTCCCAGACTCTCAGTGTGCCTGCTATGTGTTACGGAGGGTGTGATGCTGCAAGGGGTACTGGGTGCAACCGGACACATGTCTGACGCTTCTTCTACCTCCCCATCATCTTCAGATGAAACACCTACTATGGGTATATTTTGGCCACTTGCCCTTTGGGATCGCTTTCCCTTGACTTTTGCTAGGTGCGGAAACCATTCGACAGCGTGCTTTCTTTCAAGATGACCTATCTGGCCTCCGGTTCCATAGTTGGTACCAGTCTTACCACGGCTAACTCTAGTCTTACAAATGCAACAAACGGCTATGTTATCATATTTTTCATGGACACTAAAAAAGTTCCAAACTGGGGACTGGAAACTTCTGGTTTTGCCGCACGAGGTGATACTGCTGCCAATGCCAGATGAAGCAGTGGTGGATGAGCCTTGCAGACATCTACTGGGTTGTGCAATTATTGCAGCAACCTTACTTGAGGGAGTCGAGCGGGATGGAGTCCCCCTCCGGGGAGAAAATATGGGAGCTGTAGGTTTTGTTGAACTTGTGGTACTACTTGACTGCGTTGGTGGTGCTACCAGTGGCACGTCGCCAGGGTCACGCTCAGCATGACGTCGGGATAGGGTGTAAATGTCTGTCTGCTGCATGGCCGGTGTGGCTGGACTGACATGTGTGATGACTAGGTCATTGCTGTCATCCTCTTCAACAACATCAGAATGCACCACTTCATCAAGTCCGACGTTCGGATCCATAAGTATAAGCTTTCCGGGGCCCTTCCTTTTAACATTTGATACCTTTCGCAGCTCATGGTGTGCCTCCCTCTCAGACATCGGAGATGGTTGCCAATCCAGATCCAGATCATCGTCTGATGGAGCGGGGCTTGAAGAGGAACTTCTACACATCCTCCTTGATCTTTTCCTTGCTGGGGAGCTGGGAGAAAATGAATCATCAGGAGGAGTGGCTTCGTCTTCCTGACATGATACCCCGGCTCCAAAGTCAATTTCCTCCTGTGCCCCTACTTCTGGAAGAACAACCATTGTGGGAACTTGCACCGCTCCATGGCCATCTTCACTGACCTCTACTTGCAAGTCTCCATGGACCTCTCCTTCTCGGCCTTCTCCTTCTCGGCCTTCTCCTTCTCGGCCTTCTCCTTCTCGGCCTTCTCCTTCTCGGCCTTCTCCTTCTCGGCCTTCTCCTTCTCGGCCTTCTCCTTCTCGGCCTTCTCCTTCTCGGCCTTCTCCTTCTCGGCCTTCTCCTTCTCGGACAGCTCCTTCTCGGACAGCTCCTTCTCGGACAGCTCCTTCTCGGACAGCTCCTTGCGCATGTACTTCTGCTTGTACTAGTAGCCCATGCAGTTGTTGTTGCGGCTTTGGTTGTTGAATAGTACTTGTGAGATGAGTTAAAACCTGTGTTGATGGCGTGCTGCTACTTTCTTGCGATGATCCAACATCACTGGTCGTTGGTGATTCAACAACTAAACAGGCTACCTGTGCAGCACTCATGGTGGGCCTTTGTTTTTTTGGTTGTTGTTGCCCAAAAAATGTCTTGGTTGAGCAACCAGTCGCCTTGGTAAGTGGTGCCACTTGCTTCTTCTTCTCCTTAGTAGAGACATCTTTCTTGGAAGAGGACCTACGGGCACCTCTTTTTGGAGCCATCTTCTTCAGATGTCTTAACAACAGGCCGCAGCAGCACTTCTTCCTGGCACTGATGCTCAATGATGATGCGTAGTTTTGTGCACCTAAACGCAAATGAAGACAGAGGAACATCAGTAAATATAAATGTTGCATATCTAGCGCTTGAATAAACAGTTAGCAAGTAGGCATTTATGAATACACACGTGCACACCACACAATATGGAATTTTCATAATTAGGAATTGCTAAATTTTTGGGAAACAGGAATTTAACAATGATCCAAGAGAGCACACACACAGAGGGTTGTGCTTTCATGTACCCCTGACTCCGCCTGGGCACCATGGGTGAAAGCAAGGCACAATGGGTGTAGGCCTATGTCTCATAGCTCACTGCCTGCCTTCAAAATGGCCGCTTGACCCCCCCATCCACATGGCCAGGACCATGCCTCAAAATGGCCACCACCAACATAGCCAGCACCCAACCCCTACTCCAAAAAGTGAAAACACACAACACAAATCAAATCACCACAATCCAATGCCATCCATCCATTTTCAGAAGGCTTATGCTGCCTGCTGGTGGTTTTCCGGTGCAAAATTGCATTTTTTACAATTTCGCGAGTGCGAGATTGTTGCTTCACGGCGCGAACGTGGCAAAAACCCACAAAATCCGCGAACAGACCGATTCTGGGCCCCCCTGGGCATAATGGATGACATCAGAGCACAGAATCATGTTAACAAAAATAATTTCAACAAAACAGTTGTATCATCCATGCACCCATAAATAAGCCTGGTGGTTTTCAATTCATGTGCAGCAGAATTGTAATTTTTACAATTTCGCGAGTGCGAGATTGTTGCTGCGCGGGACACGAGCAGTGCGAACACAAGCAAAAACATCCTCAGCTCGCGAACTTGCAGATTTTCCCCCCAAAAAGTCGAAAAAAAAAACACACACAAAAATCACCACAAACAAACAACATCAACTTACTTCTTTGTGAAATCAAAATTCGAATCCAAAATTAATCCAAAAAGCCTCAAATCCAAATATCCAGCAGCAACCACAAAAAGTAATCCTTCCCAGTCAAGAATGATCGAAAAGTGGCCAGGAAATGGAGGAGCTTGCTGGACAGGAACAGGAAGTTGGAGACTGGGGCACTTCCTTCACCCCACCCCTATGGGAGGAGCTTGCTGGACAGGAACAGGAAGTTGGAGACTGGGCCACTTCCTTTACTAAGTAATTTTTGTACTTTCGCTAGTGCGAGATTGTTCCTGCCCGCGCCGCGGACCGCGAGCAGCGCGAGCAGTGCGAACACAAACAAAAAATCCGCTTCGCGCGGATTTTGCGTATTCTCGCCGCATCCGCGAGAGTTCGCGGATTGCGGATTCCCCGAAAATACGAAAAATCCGCGAGCGTAACGGATTTTACGCCCATGCTTAATGCCATCCCAATTATCCACAAAGTGAGGACCGTCCCATTAAGTATAAAAGAGCAGTTAAAACAACATCTAGAGAATTTGGGAGTCATTATGATGTCGGGCGGATTGCCTCCGCCAGGCTGGCGGTGGCCACCGCCGGCCTGGAGGAGGCAGTCTGCCCGACATCCATGTCCTGATTCCCCCCGCCAGATTAGGATGGCGGAGGGGACAGCGGCGGATGGAAAGACCGTCCGCTACTTTACCGCCGCGGTCGCCCTGTGACCGCGTTGGTGATAGATTGATATGGTGGCGGTGTCCTATGGACACCGCCAGCCATATTACAATGGCAAAATGTAGGGGCCTTTCCGCGGCGACAATGCCGCCACGGAAAGGCAGGCGGTAATTGCTACGGGGGCCCCCTGCGGGGCCCCCAGGTGATGGCAGAGGTGGAGGGGGACATGGGGGGTACCTATGGTACCCCCCACATTTGCATATGTAAGGCAGCAGGCACCGCGCGGTGCCTGACGCTTTGCATATGCAAATGCGTGCTGACATGGTTATCATTGTGGCGGGCGGTGCTCAGTGCACCGCCCGCCACAATAATATACATGTAGGATGTGCCCGCCACTGTGGCGGGCACATCCTAATTCCCCCTACGGGACCCCCGCCCTTATGACGGCCGGTCACGATCTCCGTTAGGGTGTCGGGCGGACAAAGTCCGCCCGCCATCCTAATGACCCCCATTGTGTGCAGAAAAGGTAATCGAACCAATAAATTCAGTAGAGTGGATTTCTCAGATTGTCGTGGCCGAGAAAAAGGATATGAAGGAAATCAGACTCTGCACTGATTTAAGATCTTTAAACAAGAACATACTGGGGGGCGTGGCTTGGAGGGCGAAGATGGCGGTCGCAGCTTAGAGGAGCTCCCGCCGGCCCACACGTTACCCGATCATTATCCTGGCCCCCGAGCCCCGCAAACTGCCCTACCTGTGCTGGGGGTGTTCCGGGTGGCACCGAGACCTATCCGGTGTGCCGCCCCGCTTCATCAGCTGCTCCAGTGACCCGCGATTGTTGGCGACGCGGTGCGGCCTACTGTCCACGAGTGGAGCCAGGGCCTCGATTTTCGGGACCCGGGGCCGACGGCCAGTGGTTGAGCCGGTCGGGGGATTCCCCACCCAGCAGCATCGGCGCCGGAGCTCACGAGGACCACTGGGGGTACCTGGAACGTCGGAGGCTACACCTGGGGTGTTCCTGGGACAGCGTGGGGGCACCGCGGCCTGTGCGGACCCCGGGAGACCGGGGCCTCGAGTTTTGCGACCCCGGGCCGGTCCGAGTCTGAGAGACCGGGGGTCGCAGAGGTTGGCTCCTAGGGTCGGTGTGGCACCTACTGTGCGCAGCGACCGCTGACCACGTCCAGGAGGACCCTGAGGGGCTGGGACGCGGATCACACCCGACTGCCCGGTGGCCTTGCATTTTGCCCATAACGTGCGCTCTGAGGCGCGCCTCCCCGGGCCTGTTCCCGGGACTGCTTGGGGCCGGTGAGACGACGGAGGGAGTCCCCGCTGGTTCCTGCCTCGGATACTGGGGCTCTGGAGTGTCCTTGAAGCCTGCCTGGCCCTGGGGACGCCGGGGCCTCGAGTTTGGTGGGCCTAGGCCGGATGGTGTTTCCCTGGCTCCTAGATCGGGAGGTGGGCTCGGAGCAGCTGGAGAGCTAGAGATTGCACGCCACGTCGGACTTGGATGGCTGGAGCTGGTGGTGCCTGGAGGGACGAGCCTACTGCCCGGTTGGTGCGTGGAGGTCTCCCACGGATAGCCCGAGACAAACTGTGAGTGGCCCCCCCCCCTCCTCCTCCCCTCTGGTGGACCGGCGCTGGGGTGCTGTGACGGGACTTGTGACCCGGGAGGTGTTCTGGGCTAGTCAGTCTGAAGACCCGAGTGTCTGCCCTGCATCATCCGCTGCTTTGGGACACGAGTGGGGTGTGGGGTGGCCAGGCGGACGACGGGGCCGGACGTCCCCGGTTCTTGAGACCTTCCTCTGCGCGTCCTGGCTCGCAGATCCTGGGTGAGGTCCGGACTGAGATCCTGGAAGCCCTAACCTGGTGAAGAGACTATCCTGTTGAACGTTCCCGCTGGGGCTTGCTGCCCGGAGCTGAACTGCGGTGTCTGTGATCTGGGGGTGCCCACTGGAGACGGCATTTGAGCCCCGACGGAGTCTCCTTGGCCCCCCCGAGTGGACGATACTGTTGAATTGCTGTAGACGAGGGGCCCACCGCTGGGGCAGTGAGGCCCTCTTCCTTGCCACTAACCATGACGAGAGGTGGGGGCGGCACTGGGTCCACCAAGCAAGGGACGATTGATAAATTCACAGGGCCCAGTGGAGGATCCGGGGCCTCCGGTGGTGGCCAGAACACAAGCCCTGATAATGCGGCCCTGATGGCCGCCATTACGCAGTCCAGGGACATGCTTGATGCCAAAATTGGGGCGGTTGGCGCCGATGTCATGCTGCTGCGTCAAGATCTCCGCAATGCTGTGGCCCGCATCACCGAAACCGAAACTCGGATTACAGGGGTGGAGGACGATGTGGTGGCTCTGAAAAAGAAAGTGGAGGACATGGCCAGGATCCAAAAGGGGCTAGCGCTCCGTGTCGAGGATGCGGAAGGGAGGGCGCGAAGGAATAATCTGCGCTTTGTGGGCTTTCCAGAGGATTGTGAAAAGGGGTCCATGGATGTATTCTTGACACGCTGGTTGGAGAGCTGGCTTCCCCCGGACGTCTTGTCGTGCTGCTTTGTGGTGGAGCGCGCCCATAGGGCCTTGGCGCAGAAACCGCCGGCCGGAGAGCGACCACGTCCAGTCATCGCCAAGATCCTCAACTTTCATGACAGGGAGGTTATTCTCCGAGAAGCAAGAGCAAAGGAGGACTTGTCGTTCGAGGGTCACAGGATTATGATTTTCCCGGATTATACCAGGCTGGTGCAGCAGCAGCGCCGATCCTTCCAAGATGCGAAAGCCAAGTTACGTGGATTGAAAATTCAATATTCACTGTTGTACCCTGCTCGTCTGCGGGTTGTGTTTCATTCCAAGACCCACTTTTTCGACACCCCGGAGGCGGTGTTTAGCTGGACAGATGAGACAGTCAGGATCCGACCGAATGCCCAGCCGGGCCTGAACTCCGGTGCATCGCGTGGGTCGTCGCAAGAGAGGGGCGAATCATCCAACAGGAGCAGGAGACACAGGAAGTCTAGGTCACGGCGACGCTCCCAATCCGGGGGTGGCCTGCTGGATGGTGCACAGTCAGACACTGCTCAGTCTGGGACTGGGACCTGAGAGCCGTGGAGCCCCCCTCTTGTCTCCTAAGCGACATTTCGTTTCTGGCCTTGGCTGATGGCCATTGGGGTAACACTACTGATTGATGGGCGGGTGCATGGTGTGGTGTGGTCTAGGCCATAGCTGGACACAGGATGGGCGTAATGTCTGTTGTAGTTCTGTCCCGCTGCGCTTAAGCGGTGGGTCACTTGTGCTTAATGGGGTTCGGGGTGCTGACCCATGGGCGGCCTACTCCTCTCATGTTCGAGGGGGGCCCTAAGGGGAGGCACTGTTAGTTGGGGAGTGTAGGGGGATCCATTGGCGCGGGGGGCTTTGGGCGCTCTGTTTTGGGCCTGAGGCTCTTCATGTCGCGACAGGTACTTCACTGTTCCATGAGGTATAGGGGTTGGGGAGGGGGGATAGGCGGGGGTTTGGTAGTTGGGGATGTTGTATTGGTGAACCGGGAGGGGGGGGTGCGGGGTAGTTGGGTAGAGATGCACGTGATCTTTGCTGTTGTGATTTCTGTAATGCAAGGTGCTTGGGCTGGGTCCGAGGGTTTCCAGTTGCTCTCCCACCGAGACTATGGGTGATTCCCCGGTGAAGGCGCCTGTTAGTGGCTCCATGAAAATACTTAGTTGGAATGTCAGGGGGATGCTGGACAAAATTAAACGAGGAGCGGTACTGCGCTGGGGTAAGAGAGACTCGGCGGATGTCATGTTGTTGCAGGAAACGCATATGTTAGGAACGAAAGTTCTGAGTTTACAACGATTTGGCTATACCCAGGTGTTCCATGCAGGCTTTACCAGGGGGTCGAGAGGGGTAGCTGTCCTTATTCACCGACGACTGTCTTATACTCATGAACGCCATTGGCTTGATCCCCAGGGTCGGTTTGTGTTTGTCAAGGGCATGATTGGTGTGGAACCTGTGGTGTTCGGCTGTGTGTATGCTCCCCCTCCCCTGCAATGGTCTCTGGCGGAGCGCCTGTTTGAATTGTGGGCCGACGTCCCGGAATGCCTGGCTGTGATGGGGGGTGACTGGAACGACGTGGTGGATGTGGGTCTGGACAGGCAGAGAATGCGGGTGGCCGCAGTGGCACCTACCCCTACGCGTCTGAAAGCGATGATTGATGGGATGGGCTGGGTAGATGCATGGCGACATTTGCATGCCAGGTCGCGTGAATACACGTATGTGTCAGCAGTACATGGCTCCTTCTCCCGATTGGACTGTGTGTTTGTACCCGGGGCCTTCCTCGATAGGGTGAAGCAGGCAGTGATTCAACCTCGAGGTCTGTCGGACCACTCCCCGGTTGCAGTACGGATTGCACTGCGTAAACCGCATCAGCCGTTCCGTTGGCGGATGTCTTCGTGGCATCTCCAACGGGCAGATTATACGACACACATGCGCGGAGCGATTGCCCAGTATTGGAGGGAGAATTTGACAGAGGGCATGGATAGTGTGACGGTCTGGGAAGCCATGAAGCCCACGCTGCGGGGGGTAGACATCGCCTGGTGTGCTGCCGCCCGTCGGAAGCGTCAGGAGGCCACTGTAGCAGCCGCGGCTAAGGTGAGAGCTTTGGAGGGGCAGTGTAAAGGAGGTACAGGCGATGTGGCGCTCAGGCTACTCCTACAGGCACAGCAATCATATGCTTCGATCCTACTGGACGAGGCTCGCCAAGCCTGGCTGGCCACGCGGAGTAGGGTGTACCAATGGGGAGACAAATCATGCACTATGCTCCACCGGTTGTGTCAGCAAACTCTGCAGCCGATCTCTCTGCCGGGTCTGACGGACGGGGAGGGGATTGCCATAACGGATCCTGCTGCGCTTGCGGCGAGTTTTGCCGACTACTATAAGGTACAATACGCTTCACGGGATTGTCTCCCACCGGAGGCAATTGACAAATTCATAGCTGACCTTCCCCCCCGGGTGGTATCAGATGAGGCCAGGGCAGCTCTAGACCTTCCCCTGTCGGCGGAGGAACTGGGCGACGCGCTGGGACAACTTAACACGGGTAAGGCGCCCGGACCAAGTGGCTTTCCCAGTGAATTTAACAAAAAATTTCATTTGCAGCTGGGGCCGCACTATCGGCAGGCTTTGGAGGCAGCTCGGGAGTGTGGTTGCTTGCCGGTGGACTGGCGTCAGGCTGAGATTGTGGTGTTCCAGAAACCGGGCAGGCCCCCTGACAGACACGAGTCGTATCGCCCGATATCTCTCATTAATTTCGAAGCCAAATTGTTGGCTAAGGCGTTGGCGAATCGTCTTCTCCCATACGTGGCAGATCTGGTCCACCCGGATCAGGCGGGCTTTATGCCGGGCAGAGCGACAAGGCACAACATCAGACGGGCGCAGGTAGCGGTGGGTGCGATGGGGGCGACTGAGGAGCGGGCGGCGCTCCTACTGGCGGACATTGACAGAGCGTTTGATTCTGTCAGCTGGGCTTACCTCTTTGCTCTCTTACCGCGCCTCAACTTGGGTCCAGTTTTTGTCTCATATGTCAAACTGTTGTACACTGACATCACGGCCTCGGTACGTGTTTCGGGAGCCATCTCGGAGAGATTCCCGGTTGCTAGGGGGACCCGGCAAGGGTGCCCCCTGTCCCCGTATCTCTTTGCACTAGTCATGGAGCCGCTGGCTGCCTGGGTGCGCATAGACGCGCAGCTTCGGGGCTTTGTATGGAGTGCGAGCCTCACAGATAGGATCGCACTGTATGCAGATGACGTCCTTTTCTTTCTGACGGACCTTGATCGTTCGGGCCCGCGTATTTTGGAGATATTACGCATTTTCGGTGACGTCTCGGGACTCTACCTCAACCCGTGCAAATCGACTCTCTGGGTGCTGGGGGGCCGGCGCGAGGTGTCTCCTTGGGCAGCGGATCTGCAGGTGGCGATTGGTGGCCTGAAATATCTAGGAGTCTTCCTGTCGGAATCTGCTGCTATTGCGTGGGAGCGTAACATACAACCGGTATGGGACAGGGTTCAATCCGACGTCAAATGGTGGTCACGCATGCCTCTTAATATCTATGGCAGATCTGCTATTTTTAAGATGGTTGCCCTCCCTAGACTGCTCTACCAGCTGCAAAATCATCCGTACAGAGTGGACCCGCAGTGGTTCCGGCGTGTAAATTCCTTGCTAGGCCGGTTTTTATGGGCTGGGGGTGCTTCTAGGGTAGCACTGCGGACCTGCTTTTTGTCCACGTACTGTGGTGGTCTCGCGACGTCCGATATCTTGTCGTACTACCAGGCCTCTCACTTGTTGGTCTTAAATGAGTGGTGGTACGGTGGCCGTGACGATCCAGCGTATGCCCTAGAACATTTTCTGATGGGTGATGCCACGCTCCATACACTCTTGTATTCGGCAGGGCGGCGGAAGACACTGCCACATGTGACTCAAGTGGTCTTCCTGATTTGGAGGCAGGCACTGCGTCGCATGGGCTGGTGGGGACGACTGACGGCCGAAACTCCGCTGTGGAACAACGGACGGCTCCCTGCGCTGGCCTCATTGCAGGGGTTTGGAGGCTGGGACTCCATAGGGATCTCGTCGCTTGGTCATGTACTTACCGGGACTACCCTTAAATCCTTTGAAGCGCTCGGCGCTGAGTTTTACATGCCCAAGACCCAGTTCTTTAAATATCTACAGCTTCGTCATGCTCTGGCGCCGAGTCTGGTGGAGCTGGACCAGCTTCCGGACTTTAGCCCCGTGGAAGCTAAGCTTTTCATGGGAGACCTAGGGGATAAAAAAGTCTCAAAAATCTACCAAACACTGATCACTCACTGCTCCTCTTCCCTGGTGTCGTTGAAGGCCTCTTGGGAGGTGGATGTTGGTCCGTTGGATGAGGATGACTGGCGGGAGGTGCTGGAATCCCCCCGAGGCACGGCTATAGCAGTGAGGTTGCGATTCATACAATATAAATACTTGCATCGGGCTTATTACACCAGAGAGAGACTGTGGAGGGCGGGCCTTATTGCTTCCCCAGACTGCCTGCGCTGCGGGGCCGAGAGAGGCACGTTGGTGCATACGGTGTGGTCGTGTGTGAGCCTGGTCCGGTTCTGGGGAGGGGTGTGGGACTGCCTATCGGAGGTGCTGGAATGGGATCTACCTCGTACACCTAGGTTGGGTCTTCTTCATGTCCTAGATCAAGTGGGTGGTAACATTTATAAGCGCCATCTCCTTCTATTAGGCCTTGTTGTAGCCAAGAGGGATCTGGCGAGGGCCTGGAAGAGTGACCGCGCCCCCCCACTTTGCGCATGGAAGGCGGGCTTGGACTTCCTCATGGGGCTGGAATTGCCGGTGTTTGAGGCCAGGGGCTGCCCTCGGAAACATTACAAGATCTGGAAGCGGTGGGCGGACTATAGAGACCTGACATTGGAACCTCCCGCTGAAACAGAAGATGATCTATCCACTGATTGAGATCTCAGGGCCTGGATAGCTCCAAGACACTTAGTCGTGTTTTCTTATATATACTGCAGCTGATTGTGATCACGTGCATCGGGTTAGGGCGGGATAAGGGGTGGGTAGTGGGAAATGTTACAGTTGTGGGGGGGGATAATGGGGCGGGTAGGGGCTAGACAGAAGTTTGAGCTATACGTATATTCTACTGTATTTTGCCTGCTGATGTGTTCTCCTGTTCTTGGAGGACTGTACACTTGATCTGCTTGAACCTCTAATAAATACTGTTATGAAAAAAAAAAACAAGAACATACTGGTTGATTGCTACCCGTTACCCAAAAGTCAGGAAATGTTAGCTCAATTAGGCAATGCTAAGGTTTTTTCATGTCTAGCTTTGAAATCAGCATATCACCAAGTTGAACTTTCTGAACAATCTAAATCTTTGACAGCTTTTAACACCCCTTTTGATGCCTTTAGATTTCTAAGAATGCCGTTCGGTTTATCATCGGCGGCTTCTGTTTTTCAGAAATTAATGTACAGATGTTTTGGTGATTGCAATAATGTTCTTGCTTATCAAGAAGACATTCTAGTGTTTTCTGAAAATAATGATGAACATCTTCAATCTCTGTCTAGAGTGTTACAAATTTTAGAATCAAATGGATTCACAGTTAAAAAAGAAAAGTGTAAATTTATGGCCACTGAAATTGATTATCTGGGTCATCACATTTCTGGGAATGGTATAACACCCAAGTTTAATTTGGTGAAAGCTATTATTGACAGCCCAGCTCCAGAGAATAAAGATCAATTAAGATCCTTTCTGGGGTTGTGTGAATATTATTCACGATTCACTGATAGCTTTGCCTACAAACAGAACTGTTAAGTAAACTTCTTAGGAAAGGAGAACAATTCATTTGGCTTGAAAAAGAATCTTTAGTTTTCAACAATCTTAAAAACCTTATCATCAAAGCTCCTGCTCTTCATCCTTTCAGAGATGATGTACAGTGTATTGATACTGTAGGCGCAAGTGGCATTGGAATAGGTGCTGTTCTTTCGCAACTGATTGATGGTGTTGAACGTACGGTTGGTTTTGCATCCAAATCGCTTTCACAGACAGAACGTCACTATAGCACCATAGAGAGGGAGGCATTAGCCTGTGTCTGGGCCACCAAGCATTTTGAAACATTTCTTTGGGGAAGAAGATTTGTTTTGGTCATGGATCATAAACCTCTTGTTTCCTTGTTATCTAAAAAGGACCACGATAAGGTTAGTCCTAGATTAGTGAGGCTACTCTCAAGAATGTTTGACTTCAATTTTGTAATCAAACACATTCCTGGGGGAAAGAATGCCCACGCTGATTTTTTATCTAGGTCTCCTTTAGATGTGGATTGTTCTACATGTTCTTTTTTTTTTGTGAAACCTTTTATTGCAGTCAGTAACAGCCACACAGTACATCATTGTAATGTAGTCCTTCTAAATAACATACTTCTAGCCCACTTACTTGAACGTGATACACAGCCATTTAGCCAACAACCCTGGTCGGGCATGCGGCGTACATCCCTCATGACACAATAATAGACAGTACTTTCAGACAATAACAACCGGCACCCCTAAGTGAGTATGAAAAAATAGATATCTCCAGCGTGTAACACTTGAACATTCTTTATGTGCACCTGTTCATTGGTAATCTTGATCTCTTGCGCTCTGCCCTTACTAGCACCCCAGCGGCGCACTGACTGCGCAATCAACCCTGGCATTAACCCTCTCTTATTTCGAAGTAGTATGTTCAGTCCCCCGGGCCTCAACCAATACCAGCCGGCTCATTCACACTCTGGGCTTCTTGATCACATTCCTCCTCTTGTGTCTCTTCAGCCGCCCCTGCAGTAGTCTGCACATAGGTAATATATAGTCCCCAAAAATTCTTTGGTCTGCTCCTGGGAGGCAGCACCTCACTATAATGTTTCGATTGCGTGGAGCAGTACATCATATCTTGTGTCCACTGTCGTAGCCTTGGGACCGGCCCTCTCATCCAACATATAGCTACATTCCGTTTGGCTATAAGCAGCCTCATATCCACTAGTCTGTGCATTGCTCTAGGCAGGTATTTCGAGTAACCCAATAAAGCCAGCAACGGATCTGGCGTAGGTTCGGCCTCTACCACCCTGCTCAGCTCAACAAATACACTTTCCCAAAATGAATAGACTCCCGGGCACAACCATGCCAAATGAAGGAAGTCCGCGACCGACGCACTGCACCTTTCACATCTCGCCTCTTCTCGCAGGCCATATCTACACAATCGTTCAGGAGTATAGTATATTCTATTAAAATATTTTAAGTGAATCAGCCTATGTCTACCGTGCAGTGACACCTTTTTTGTCGCGGTAAAGCAATAAGCCCACCTATCATCGTCCAGTTGAACATCTAAGTCACATTGCCATGCAAGTCTGGCAGTTGTATACCTATGTGTCCTATGTGACATTGCTATCCTGTATATTGCAGTTACCAATTTCCTGGGTGATGTGCTTTTGATAACATGCGACAATTCCAGAATCTCTGACGGTTCTTCCAAACCTTCACCGAGCTGTGCCCTCAGAGCGCTCCTCACCCTATGGAATCGGAAACTAGTTAGAAGCGAGACACTATCCAACGTACTTATCGCCTACTCCAGAGTGTAAACCGTCCCACCACGGAATAGATCCCCTGCTACCTTCATGTTCAACCCTTGCAATGCCGTTAGAACTCCGCGCTCTGTACATGGCCTCAGCCATCTCATCCACTCTAGTGGCATAGTCGGAGAATACAACAATGCGCCCGCTTGATTCTGCAACAGCCAGTTCCACGCATGCCTGGTAGTATTAAGGAAATCCACTATACCCGTTGTGCGGTCACCAGGCTCCATTATTATTGCCGGTAAAGGAAGGGGCTCAGCAAAGAGCCGCTTCATCCGCAGGAATGGGACGTCCGTCCCACCATGTATCCAAGCATGCAACAGTGCAGCTTGCGCCACCCTTTAGTAAAGTTCTAGATCAGGAGGGCCCAAGTGGCGCTCCGGATCTAGTGGCATGGCAGTGTAAGCACTCCCTACTGGACCCTAGCCTGCCTTCCTGCCCATGCCAACTTTATCATCAATTGCCTTAGCCTGACAAAAAAGATACGCGGAAGCACCAAGGGGATATTTGTGAAGAGGAACAAGAATCTAGGTAGAACTATCATTTTCATAATAGAGATACGCCCCATCAAGGACAATGGCAGTCGACACCATAGCTCAACCTCATCTTCCAGGCGTGAAATAGCCACGCCGTAGTTTTCTCTGAAAACTATATCAGAATCTATGGTTAGTTGAATGCCCAGGTATCTTACAGAGTCAGTCGTCCACTGTAATGGGTATTCCATTTCAAACTCACATGTAGCTGGTGTAAGTGGGAACACTAAGGATTTATCCCAGTTAACCTGTAGTCCAGACAGCGCGCCAAATCTGACTACCTCCCTGATAACTGTGCGCCAAATTAGTCTCCGGATTCCTTAATTACAAAAGTGTGTCGTCCGCATAGGTAGACACTATTATTTTATACGTCGGGAAGCCAATGCCTTCGTTCTCATGATACTCCCTCAAGGCACAAGTCAAAGGCTCCGCCACTAGAGCATACAGCAACGGGGACAATGGGAACCCTTGTCTGGTGCCCCTAGTAATATTAAAAGGAGCTGTGACTAAGCATGGGCGGATCTAGCGGATCTCGCGTACGCGAAATTGTGGATTTACGGATTCGCAATCCGCGAAGATCCGCGAACTCTAGCGGATTTGCGGATTTTTCCGTTTTTTGTGTTGGCGCGTGTTCGCGCCGATTTTGGGACAAGTTCGCAATTGCGAACTTACTTTTCGGCTTGCAACGGCCGCGACTATGTTGTTTCTACGTCTGGTTTATCATCACAGGTTCACAGCACCCTCTGTTTCACCACTGCCACCCTCTGGGACACCCATGCCACCCTCTAGTACATCCTCACTGGCACCTATTAGGTTTATTTATCACTGTAGATTATGGTGGTTGAAAAAAGCAAGCACACCTGCCCTTCTTCAACTGCCATCAATTAATTTGTGTTTCATTAATGTGTCAGTAATTTTGAAAGTTCCAGTCTGGCTGGCACCTGCTTCCTTCCTTATCTGTAATTTGCTTTTTGTTGCAGTGAAATTTTTTTTTTACAGGACCTTTATGGTGCTATTCTATGAGCCTGCTGTTTGGGTCATAGCAGGGTCATAGAATTGTTGCAAACTCTGGAGGGGCCCATCAGGAAGCACTACCTTGAATGTTACTAATGTTAAGTTTGAACTTTTGCACCTGCTCATTGCTTTCATTTTAGCTAAAATCGTTTTTTTTGCAATTTCGCGCGTTATTTGGGGCGCGAATCCGTGCGAGATCGATTTCGGAAGCCGCGAATACGTGCGAATACAAAATTGTTTTTGTTGCGACGTGTATGTTCGCGTGATCTTGCGCGTGTTCGCGAGGCGCTTCTAGCTATTCGTTTGCCAAGTTACCCTATCGGTCGTACACGGGCGCGGCCATCTTGTTGGCGTGACGTAATTCCGTTTCCGCCCGCTATGTGTAATCTCGCAAAGTGTGCTGCTCGCTAGTACAATTTCGCGCGTACTCGCAAGGAAAATCTCGCGCGAACTTACCCACGCGGTCGTGAACGGGCGCGGCCATCTTGTTTCTCATTCATTGCTATGGTTCTGGGCATGCTTTCTGTATCCTCTCTCAATCTCTGCCATCCTTTGCTTGTTTGAAGTTTTTTTGATCTAATTTTACTTATTATCTAACCCTCTATTTTTCTAGCTCTATATTTTTGTGTTTTCTGCAGCTTTTATTTACTTTTAAACTACTTTTTTAAACTCTTTTCTTTTCTTCTTCACTATTCTATTTCTTCTTTATCATTTAAGTTTATTTCTGCCCAGACCATGGTAAAGGGAGCCGGGAAGCACCCTGAGAAGGGGAAGGGTCCCGCACCCCGTGCCCGGCTCCCGTGCGGGCGTTTAAGGGGGGAGCAAGTGGTCCCGAGGGAGATCTTCAGCGCGGAGGAAGTGGCGGCACTGATCTTCCACGTCCAGCGCCGCCTCCCCAAGACGATCCTGGGAGGCGGCAAGATCGCGACCGGCTATGGCATCCGGGAGCGCCGCCAGCGGTGGGAGAAGGTGTGCCGGGCCATGTACAAGATCTCTGGGGTCCGGCGCACATATAACCAGGCCACCCACCGCTGGACCGATGTCATGGACCGGGAGCGGGACTTGCTGGACGCGCTCGGCGTAGAGGTCCCCGGGCTTGGTGAGTAGTAGTAGTAGTACATTTACTACTCTGTTTTATCCTGCTCTGTTATTTGCAAATCTTTGTTCTTTACCAAGAGCAATAATGCTGCCGATTACATTGAGGTAAATTATATTTCAAAATCTTCTATGCATTTCATTTTCAGGTGCACTGCTCTCCTTCTCAGTAGCCTTGCTTGCTACTATGCTTCTTTGTTTTGTATGTTGTGTTCAGAAGCATTTCATTGGCCTGAGAAATTATGTATGAGTGTACTGTAAAGAAAAGAACTGCGTAATGCTAGACAGTAAGGGTCATATTTTCAATTACCGGCGCATCCCTGCAAAGTAGCAGGGATGCGGCAGTAATTGTGTGCCATGCCACCACCACCCATTGGCCCAAAACGTCACAGAAGCCTTACGCATCTGTGCCGTAAAGGCAGCGCATTGCTGGAGTTGCGTGCCAACGATGGCGCAGCTCCAGCAATGCTCTGGGGTACCCTATCTCCCCAATGCTGCATCAAGCCGTACGTCGGCTTCAAGCGCGCAGGGTTTGAGTCATGCATCATTGTCCTAAAAGTGACTGATTGACATCTTGTAGATTTCCCTCAGCCACTTTTAGGATTCGTTCCTGCGCAGGTACGCCCTCCCTTGCGCCGGAACGCCCCCTGATGGCGCAGGGCTTTACAACGTGATGCATCGCCCATATGCCCATATGTGTTTTTTTTTTTAATATATACGCCGCACCAACACCATGGCGAGTCTTTTGTTCTGCCGCTGCGTCAGAAAAGGCACGCAACAATGGAGGAAAATCAGCCGCAACTTCCGCAAGGGACTTATAAATCAGCCCCAACAGACTGAAGTCCAGTCCTTCCTTTAGACAGTCACATGGCTATCAGAAGAAATAGTGGCGGTGGTGGCGGGTGGATTGATAGTTTGAGTATTCACTGATCTGCAAGCAGGATGGACTTTGTCTGTCACGTGTTGCGCACTGCTGCCTGCAGTGCCAGGCCTAGGCAAACCTCTTTAGTAGTCTGTTTATTGAGTTACATAGGAACTTTCTAAGTCAACGTTCCGCAAATCAGGCAATACAAATAACGTAGTATACCACATGAGATAGATCCCGTGGAATAGTTGTCTATCTATTTGCTATTTTTCCAAAATATGTTGTTATTGTTCTTTTGAAATGTTTGATTTGGTTGAAAAATCTCATCCATGTTTTCTGGTTTTTCTTTCTTTCATGTTGTACATCAGCTCCCCCCAAGGGCAAGAGGACACAGGAGGAGGGTGCTGAGGATGCAGGCCAGGATCGGGCAGGCGAGGGCTCCTTTGCTGGCCCCAGTAAGTTTACATTTTAATAAACAGTACCTATTTTTTCCTAGCGTTCCTCATTCGATTTTTTCTAAATCGTCTTTGATCTTCTTGTAGACTGGATATAAATTCTTATCCTGCCTCGAATATGACTCCCTGTGGTATTACTAGACTATTCTTATTAGTCTGTCTGTGTAGCTAACTAAGATTGGACATTTGGCAATTCCATTGGACTCCCATTATATTCAGCAATACCTCTATGCACTGTCTCCTTACTGACTAGATAGTGTGGCAGAGTCATTCAGCTCCCGAAGTCACCGATTATAGATCCCCAATGATCTCTAGATTATCGTACGCAGGACAAGAGAGTAGTACGGAGTCACAGCACAGTCAAGAAGTGTCAGAGGCACTCATGCTTGCAAAAATTCCAAAACCTTTAGCTCATCCACTCTAGTCTAGAGGAACAAAAACCACAGAGTCTATTTAAGTGTAAAAGCTTTATTAAAAGTAAACACATTTATTAAAATGTACTTTGTCATAAAACTATTTAACTGTAAACGGAAAAGTGGTTAGTGCTGACGATTAATTGGACACATTTCTTGTGGTCGAGCCGAACTCTCACCTAGTTTGAACTTGATCCTGGTCGTGTTCTTAGGACTCAGGAGTCAAGCTTCTGTCTGTTAGGAGAAAAAGTGGTGCGTGTTAAAAATCAAAAGCAAGCATTCATCAGTTGTGCATAAAAGTGCAGCAAGACAACAGCCTTCCCTGGAAAATGGGACATTTTTACTATGGAGTAGACAGTCACAAATTATTACATTGTATTCTGTTTTTTTAACATTTCTCCTAGACCAAATATTATATAGTAGTGAGTGGTGTATTCTAACATTCTTAAATGTACTTTGTAGGTGTAACATCTGGTGACGGGGCCAGCGCGGAGGTGGCTGTGTTGGACTTGGACTCGGAGGCCTCTGGGGAGGAGGCGGCGTTAGAAGAGCTGGTGGCCGTTCCTGTGGGGGATCAAACGGTGGTGGCGGAAACAGGTAAGCTATATATTCCTTACTTATTGAGATTGAAGACTGCATAGTGTGCTTTCTGCACGGGTGTATTACAATTACAAATCAACCAGGTAGTAGCCTCCTCGAAATGTACTTCGACTTAGCTGTGAAGTTTTTGGTGAGAAGAATCCCAATAAGTTCTTAAACGAACGTGATGGATGGGATGAACGAAAAGCGAAAGAAGGGTGTAAGTAAGTGGGACGCGAACTTGTATGATGGCTGGCAAAGAAGAACGATATGTGTTTGCTTGGACCCAGAGGTGGCTGGGAAGGAAAGAATATGGTATGGTGCATGGCTGGGTCAATGATGAAGCAAGGATGGGTGGAAGGACAGCAGCCTGGGTGGGTGAAACAGAAACTGTATGTGTGCGTATACTTTGACTGAATGGATGCCTGGAGCATGGTATTCTCTGACTCTTACATAGCACATGTGTATCTAGAGAGAGTAGATGGTCGCCAGGTGAAGTAAGTGTTACCTTGAAGAGCATGTACCACCGCACCCGCACGTCCGTCCCAGTGCAGGGAAGGCAAGGAAAAGAAATTGTAAATGTGTCCAATACTACCATGAATAGTAGCAGTACTTTGTATTGCGTTTGCATTCACAGCATATATCTGGTTATTACGGTGGACACTCCGTACCTCTCTTAATAACTTTAGTTTACTTGTAGTACGTCATTCATGTGTGGGTGTATCACTGTTCACTCAATACTAAGCAAAGCACCTAAAGTCATCTCATCTGTCATTAAATACGTCCCATGTGAAGTGATAGATAATCAAATTAGTTAGCTTCTTCAGTTTCCTTTTCTAGTACTCATTTGCACTGTAGGGTGAAAGGTAAATTAATTAAGCAGTAGCCCTTGTAACAGAGTATTCTCAGTGCCACCCGTAATAGAAAAGTAATAGCTTCACCACCTGCATGTACTGGACCGGTACAGTAACGCAAGTCTGTCTCCATCATCATGGTGTGCAACTTTTTTTCTCGGGTGCAACTTCACTGTGCTGTGTCCATGTCATTCTGCCGGCTTGCATAAGATAACGTACCCATTTCCCTAAACAAGAGAGAAGAAGAAGAATAAGACTGGTGTACTGTCATAGTCGACTGTAATGGAAGTCCATAGTGGTCGTAGAATTAGTTCATTAAACTACCACTACTGTTAGAGCAAGGATGCAGAAGTGGGAGGTTACATAGATACTGTCCTCAATAGTTATGTACTGTGCTTTCAATTTGCTACTTGTACTCTGTGACCCAACTTTCGGCTCAATCACTTTGTGTTATTAATAAGGAGCATTGGTTACAGACTATGTCTTTCTTTCTTCATATAGTTGCTCCTTCCAAATCAACAACAAGGAGGGAGCAGGCTAGATTGGCCCGGCAACGGAGGCTGGAGGCCACAGTCGCCGAGTATCGGCGGCTGGTGGCCCTGGAGGAGGAGGAGGACACGCAGTCGAGCGGGGCAACATCTTCGACTGTGACCACTGCATCCTCCTCCGTGACTAAGCCAGCGGGACCGAGCCGGGCTAAGAAAGCCGACCGCCACCGCCAAGCAACCGAAATACCAGCTGCCCCCCACAGGAGCTGCAAGGAACGCCAACGCCGCCTACGAGTCCGCATGTCCAACCTGGAGCAGGAGGTCCTGAGGTATAAGACCTTGGTTAAGGGCCTCCGCTCCGAGCTTGCCACCCTCCGCAAGGAGTATGATGCCCATGCCGCATCATGCACCAGCACCCTCCAGTAGTGGAGTGTCCCTTGCCCTTTTTTTATAGACTTTTGGGGGGTGGGATTTGGGAGTTGGGATCGTTTTGGGACGTTTCAGAGACAATCGTTGGGGTTAGGGTGGGTGAGGGAGATTATTTTGTTAGGGATAAATAAATATATTTTTCAACTTTATCTGACCATACCTGTTTTTTACTGCTTTTCAGTCTGGTGGGTGGGGGGCGGGGGTGTAACAGTAACTTTGTTTTCCTGAACAGTCGTAGGACTTTAGTAGTACAACCGTCAATCTCTTGTCTACTCCGAAATAATACTCCATTATACTACCTCCCACCAAACGCTTATCTTACCTGTAATTTGTGTTAGAAATTAGGGCTAGGCCCAGGGCTGGCTCCAGGTGAAATGGGGATTAACGTTGTCATTCCTGGGCGGGTGACATTTCCTCATTGCGGTGGTACTAGTGGTGTGACACAGTGGCAGTTGCATGCCTATGGAAAAAAAGAAAACGAAACCTTGTTTGTACTCCTTACTGTAGCATTACAACGGTTACGGTACGATCGAGAAAATAGCAGGTGACAGTACACTAGAACAGTGCCATAATGTAGCCTAACAAATGGTAAAGTATTGCAAGTATAACTAGTACTTGCGTTGAATTTATTTGACATTGGCTACTACTACTAGAAGATATAGTACTGAAGCTGAGTAAGTCTAGAAGATATCCTCGTATTCCTTCACCAGCCTGTTGCTGCTATCACCTTATCCTCCCCAGCAAGTGTGTGGAATTATTGATGTCATTTTAGTCAGACATCAAGCAAAACAACACAGCCCGGGGGAAGAGGGTTAGGGTTTGTAAAATGGATGGGAATGGGGGTTTCTTTTTGGGTAGGTTTTGTTGAGAGAAGAAAAAAAAAGCAGAGCATGGACAAACAATAATTGAAGATACAGAGTTTACAGACAATCTTTGGTTACAAACTAAAGGTAAGCACATGCAGTCACACTCATAGAATAAAAGACAACAATGGATACTGTATCTGTATTGCGTATGTTGTTGGAGTTGTCCTGTTGAAATTGGTAAGTAAGTTGCATGCAGCAAACAATTCCTCTTATTGGCGGCACTCCTCCATTCCAGCTGACGCTTCGTCCATCAATGTGGTGGTGACCACTGACAGAAGAGACACCCTGTCCACTGCCTGCCTGGCGGATGTTGACTGAAACCCGGCCTGTAATTATTGAACGGAAAACAGGAAGTGCTATTACAATACCACTGATAAATAAATAAAAGGTATGTACGCTGTGTGGTTCAAAAAGTGACACTTTGATTTCCCTAATAGACAGTACAATATTTTTGAAATTGCGTGCTCTGTCTGAGTCACCTTTTTAAGGATCAATAAGTATGGCCAAAATATTATAGCGGATCTTTCCCCTCAAGGTGGGTGTACTACTGTGTTTTAGAACAAAATTTGACCTTCCCAGCAATGCTCCCACCAAGACCCTTACTAAAGCCAGTCGCAAAAATGTAGAAGAACCCAATCATATCTCCAAAAACGATGCCTAGCAGAAAAATGGTTACAAAACGTACTTTGAAAGTAACAGTAGACCCAAATACAGACCGTGGATTGTATTCAAACCACTTGCCTGCAAGCAAAAGTATCCATAGCCAGCATCGCTCCAACAGTGCTCTACAACAACAGAACCGCGTTGCAATAGAACCCCCCTAAACACATGCAATCCTGCTGCTAGGGCTAACCCTAACGAACCCTAACTTACAAAAAGTGCCAAAACTGGTGTTTCCTTATGGATTTTGTCCAACAAACTTCTAGCCGGTATTAGACCTTCCCAGGAATGCCCCAGGCAAGACCCGCCAACCCACCCGCAAAAAAACACCCGACACAACACCACCAAACAGCGAAAAAGCTAAATCTCATACTTACAATGTCTCTCGGCCTTCGGTCCAAACGCGGCGCTGTGCAGCTAGGTCGTCATCATCATCAATCATCATAACTCCTGTTTTCCACCACGGATTTCCTGAAAAGCAAATGCAATCAAGATTAGACTGTCGCAGCAGTGCTTCGACAGAGACCCCGGCCGCAACCCACCCACGAACAGCAGGAAGCCCCCCAAAACGCTACATTGAGCAAGATGTCTGAAGAAATGGCAAAAAAAATGCTTTTCCTTAAGGATTTTGTCCAAAACACTTCTATCCGGCATTAGACCTTCCCAGGAATGCCCCAGCCAAGACCCGCCAACCCACCCGCAAAAAAACACGCGACAACACCCCCAAACAGCGAAAAAGCAAAATCTCATACTTACAATATCTCTCGGCCTTCGGTCCAAAGTAACGCGCTGTGCAGCTAGGTCATCATCAATCATCATAACTCCTGTTTTCCACCACGGATTTCCTGAAAAGCAAATGCAATCAAGATTAGACTGTCGCAGCAGTGCTTCGACAGAGACCCCGGCCGCAACCCACCCACGAACAGCAGGAAGCCCCCCAAAACGCTACATTGAGCAAGATGTCTGAAGAAATGGCAAAAAAAATGCTTTTCCTTAAGGATTTTGTCCAAAACACTTCTATCCGGCATTAGACCTTCCCAGGAATGCCCCAGCCAAGACCCGCCAACCCACCCGCAAAAAAACACCCGACACAACACCCCCAAACAGCGGAAAAGCTAAATCTCATACTTACAATGTCTCTCGGCCTTCGGTCCAAACGCGGCGCTGTGCAGCTAGGTCGTCATCATCATCAATCATCATAACTCCTGTTTTCCACCACGGATTTCCTGAAAAGCAAATGCAATCAAGATTAGACTGTCGCAGCAGTGCTTCGACAGACACCAAAAATTACACACAAACCCCCGGAACCCCGCCAAAGAGCACCTCAAAGGCAAGCAAGTCAGCAAAAACGGCAAGAAATTTCCACCTCATATTTGGTCCAAAACACTTTTGTCCATTATTAGAGCTTCACAGCAATGGGCCCAAAACCGTCAACTCACCCGCAAAGAAGTACAACACCCCCACAAGTGCTGAGTCTTTCTTCATTGTGCGTAATCCAGCACTCTGCTTGGAGGGAAATCGCAGTCTGGAGGAGGAGGATAGAGGAGCATGTTCTTCAGAACTTGTGAACCTGAGGAATGTAGACTGCGGCACCTTCAAATCAATAGGCAAACAAGTGAAGACAGTTCTGATGATGGTCTTGTTTTTGGGATTAGGTGATTAAAGTTTGAATTAAATTAACTGTGCAAAACAAAGAAAGAGAGACACAAAGCACACAGGAATAAAAGTGAATAAGGACGAAAAAGAAAGTTCTTGATTGATTGTCTCATTTTCAGGGCTCGGTGTCAGGGAATAAGAACAAGATTTCATCATCATACTCTGCGAATTCAGGCTGGATGAGGTCAGTGGCACCGAACAGAGAAAAAATCCCCTCATCTACGTTGCTGTCCTCCTCGTCTTCATGCGGCGTGCTTTCTCGTACTTTGTAATCTGGTGGTATGAGGTGCTGATTCATCTTGATCATTGTCAGCCGCTCCACATTTTTGGGCGAGAGGCGGCTCCGTTTGGGAGTTACAATGCCACCAGCAGCACTGAAAACACGTTCAGAAGACACACTTGCGAGTGGGCAAGACAAATAGTTTATAGCCAGGTTGTAGAGCTGTGGCCACAATTGTTTTTTGCCATGCCAATACTGCAATGGCTCCTCATTAAGAAAGACCACTGTTGAGTCATTCAGATAGTCCTGCACCATCGACTCAAGGTCATCAACTGTTCCTCCACTTTGCTTACTTTTTGCTGTGCTGGCTGTGACATTTTTTCGAGAACCATACCCCATCAAACTTAGCCAATCCTCCTCCCCAGCCACTGTTAGTGTTGTCATTGTGTGTGGTGCAGATGATCCAGTTGCCGGTGTCTTTAACGGCTGAGAGGTCACTTGTGCCCCAGCCACAGGTGCAGAAGTGGATTCTTGTGACTGCGGATGGCCTGCTGATGCTGATGCTGATGTACTGGCTTCTCCTTCAATAACCTGCCGTTCTTTTTCAAACCTCTTGGCTGACCAGGCTAACCAATGTTTGTACTTTTGAACATCTGCATCAGCGAAAGGAAAGAATGCGTTGTCTGCCAGCGCCTTTTTGTAGCGTGGATCCAGAATAGTAGCACAAATGTAATGCTGATCTGAGTTGATGTTTTTAAGACGTTCATCACCACGTAGGCGATGTAATAATTTCTCAGACAAAATGAAATGGGTTTTTTTTTTTCATCTTTTTCAAACTCAGAAGAAACCGCCATCAGTTGGTGCTCCAGTATGCACAACAATGGGATAGCTTTTCCCAAATTACAGTCCTCCTGGCTGACTGCACGCGTGAAGAACTCAAAAGGACGAAGCATGTCTGTCAGGCTTTTAACTATGGCCCATTGCGCCTTACTCATCCGCAGGTCCTCCTTCTGAGATGTAGCCTCTGTCAAGAAATAGTGATCGAGTACCGTATACTGCTCATACAGACGCTCAAGCATGTAGAAGGTTGAGTTCCAACGTGTTGCCACCTCCTGGATGAGTGCTTTCACTGGCATTCCACGTTCAAGTAGCAGTCTCCGCAGATGCTTCCGGGCCTTAAAAGAATGGCTGAAATGGTTGCACATTTTGCGGCAGGTGGCCATTACCTCGAACGCTGGACTCTCTTTATCACTCAAGAATTTTTGAACTACCAGGTTGATACAGTGCGCCAAACACGGCACTCTAACATGGTCACCCTTCAACATGGCCTTAACTACATTGGCGCCATTATCCGTGGAAACATAACCAATCTTGTGTTTTAGGGGGGATAGCATTGTCAAGACCTTTTTGTCAAACTCTTCCAAAAGGTTTTCTGCTGTGTGACTTTTCTCCAAGCCAAACATGGCTAGTGTTGCATGTTTCCGAGGAGCTTTGAAAACTTGGTCCGGGTCAACACCTGCGTTTAGCTTTGCTATAACACCTGAAAAAGAGACCCAGTGTGCAGTGATGCACATGTAATCATCGCCTGGGCCACTGGTCCACATGTCTGTTGTCAGATGTATTGTGTGAACAGCACTCTTCTGCAAAGCTGCCCCAATCGCCTGCAGCACATCTTCATGTAGTGCTGGAACCGCAACTCTGGCAAAATAGAACCGGCTCGGAACCTTCCATTTAGGGCAGAGCGTTGCCACTAATTCAAGAAAACCTACCGCTTCTACAAAAGAAAAAGGTAGAAGGTCCACAGCTAGCATTTTAGCCAGCTTAGTGTTATACAGACGCGTCAGTGGGTGGTTGCGTTCATATGGCACGTCTGAAGTAAGCATTGTTCTAATGTTGCCCTGGACCAAGCATTTACGGGCTGATAATGACTTCGTTGACCCAATTTTGCTCGCTGGTGAACTTTTGTGCGTTGGTGTCTCACTCGCTCCAACACTCTTAGTGTGCCTCACATTGGGTGTGCTGCTGACAGGGGTACTGGGTGTAAGGGAAGTGTTTGACACGTCTTCTTCCTGCTCGTCATCATCAGATGAAACATCAACGTTTCCTTGAATTTGGCCTTTCTTGATCGCATCTAGGTGCGCAAACCATTTGACAGTGTGCTGTCTCCTAAGATGACCTCTCTGGCCTCCGGTACCATAGTTGGTACCTGGCTTACCACGACTAACTGCTTGCTTACAAATGGTACAAATGGCAAACTTTGGATTTTTTGGACAAACAGTAAAGAAGTCCCAAACTGGGGACTTGAAGTGTCTGTGGGACATGGAGGAGGCGGCGATACTGGTGGTGGTGGTCATGAAGCTAATGCCAGATGAAGTGGAGGATGTGGATTGCCCAACTTTTGTACGTTTTGCACTTTCACCGCCACTAATTAAGGTCGAGATTGACGGAGGTCTCTTCTTGCCAGAAAGAAATATGGAAGCGGGACGAGTTGGTGTACTACTTAACTCCAATGATTGTGGTGTTTCCACTGCCTCCTCATCGACAACATCATCATCACGCTCAGCAGCTCTTCGGGCTAGGGTCAAAATGTCTGTTTGCTGCATGCCCGCTGGGGCTGCAGTGACCTTTATGATGACTGGGTCGTCGTTGGCAGAGTCTTCATCAGCAGCAGTATCCGCCACTTCTTGTTGAGACTCATCACACTCCATAACTCTGAGACTTTGGACGAGCTTCCTTTTACGCTTAACTACCTTTGTTTGTTCCCAAGTTTGATCCGTATCATCAGAAGGAGGTGTGCTTGAAGAGGATGTAGACACCACCCTTGATCTCTTCCTTGCTAGGGGTGTGGAAGACAATGAAGGATCATCAGGAGGAGTGGCTTCCTCAAATGATACCTCGCCTTGATTGTCGATTTCCTGATGTGCCCCTACTTCGGGAGGAACAACTATTGTGGGCACTTGTTGTGACCCTCCATGCACCTCTGCTTGCGCATCTCCTTGCGCTGCCTCTCCTTCCACATGTACTTGGGCTTGTACTTGCACATGTGATTGTTGTTGCCGCTGTGGTTGTTCAACACTCGTCAGATGAGCTACAACAACCTGTGTTGATTGAGGGACATTGCTGCTGCTTTCTTGCGATGAGCCAACATCACTGGTCGATGGTGATTGAAGAAGTATACTGGCTGCCTCTGCAGCACTCAAGGGCTTGGACTTAAGTTGGCGTGGTGGTGGTGGTGGCACTGAGCCCAATGGAGCGGGGGTGCTGCTGCCAGCTTGGTCCCCAGCAGATCCCGCTGCAGCTGCTGCAGGCATACTTTTTTTTTTACTCCCAAAAAAAGGGGCGGGCGGCACACCAGTGTCCTTGGTAACTTGCTTCTTCTGCTCCTTACTGGCACCTTTCTTGCTAGAGGAGCTACGGGTTACTTTTTTTGGGGCCATCTTCTTCAGAGCAGGTCAGCAGGCAGCAGTTGCACGAGTTGCAGAGGGTTCTGTGTCCAGACGTGACGTCGCGTGACGTTATGCTGCACACACCGCTGCAGGACTTCTTCCTGGCACTGGTGGTTCTATTGAGTCTTCTTGTGCACCTAAAAGCAATGGAAGACAGAGGAACATCAGTTCAGTTATACACCCCAAAAAATCGACAAAACACAGAAAAATGAGCACAATCCCATGCCATCCATGATGTTTACATTGAAGACACCCCACAGAAAGACTAGGGACATGCAAGTATGCAACACTCACTACCCCTGGGCATAATGGATGAAAAGTAGGCAAAATAAGTGCAGGCCTCAGACACTGCCTCTCCTCAAAATGGCCCCCTTACACCCCAAGCACATGTTGCCTGTACCAGCCAGCACTCAAGATGGCCACCACCACCACCCACATGGCCAGTCCACATCAACAGTACACCCCCAAAAAACAGAAAAACAGCCAGAAATCACCACAATCCAATGCCATCCATGATGTTTACATCAAAGAGAGTGAGACAACACCACAGGCACACTCAGTCCATGCACCACCACCACCCCTGGGCAAGCAAAAGGCCACACCAGCAGCCCCCCAAAAACGACAAAAAACAATAAAATAAGCACAATCCCAGCCCATCCATGGCCTCAATTATGTTTAAATTCAAGAAGACACCCCACAGAAAGACTAGGCCCATGCAACACTCACCACCCCTGGGCAAAGGGCCACACCAGCAGGCCCAAAAAAACGACAAAAACCAATAAAATCTGCACAATCCCAGCCCATCCATGGCCTCAATGGTGTTTAAATTCAAGAAGACACCCCACAGAAAGACTAGGCCCATGCAACACTCACCACCCCTGGGCAAAGGCCCACACCAGCAGGCCCAAAAAAACGACAAAAAACAATAAAATCTGCACAATCCCAGCCCATCCATGGCCTCAATGGTGTTTAAATTCAAGAAGACACCCCTCAGAAACACTAGGCCCATGCAACACTCACTACCCCTGGGCATAAGGGATGAAAAGTAGGCAAAATAAGTGCAGGCCTCAGACACTGCCTCTCCTCAAAATGGCCCCCTTACACCCCAAGCACATGTTGCCTGTACCAGCCAGCACTCAAGATGGCCACCACCACCACCCACATGGCCAGTCCACATCAACAGTACACCCCCAAAAAACAGAAAAACAGCCAGAAATCACCACAATCCAATGCCATCCATGATGTTTACATCAAAGAGAGTGAGACAACACCACAGGCACACTCAGTCCATGCACCACCACCACCCCTGGGCAAGCAAAAGGCCACACCAGCAGCCCCCCAAAAACGACAAAAAACAATAAAATAAGCACAGTCCCAGCCCATCCATGGCCTCAATTATGTTTAAATTCAAGAAGACACCCCACAGAAAGACTAGGCCCATGCAACACTCACCACCCCTGGGCAAAGGGCCACACCAGCAGGCCCAAAAAAACGACAAAAACCAATAAAATCTGCACAATCCCAGCCCATCCATGGCCTCAATGGTGTTTAAATTCAAGAAGACACCCCACAGAAAGACTAGGCCCATGCAACACTCACCACCCCTGGGCAAAGGCCCACACCAGCAGGCCCAAAAAAACGACAAAAAACAATAAAATCTGCACAATCCCAGCCCATCCATGGCCTCAATGGTGTTTAAATTCAAGAAGACACCCCTCAGAAACACTAGGCCCATGCAACACTCACTACCCCTGGGCATAAGGGATGAAAAGTAGGCAAAATAAGTGCAGGCCTCAGACACTGCCTCTCCTCAAAATGGCCCCCTTACACCCCAAGCACATGTTGCCTGTACCAGCCAGCACTCAAGATGGCCACCACCACCACCCACATGGCCAGTCCACATCAACAGTACACCCCCAAAAAACAGAAAAACAGCCAGAAATCACCACAATCCAATGCCATCCATGATGTTTACATCAAAGAGAGTGAGACCACACCACAGGCACACTCAGTCCATGCACCCCACCCCTGGGCAAGCAAAAGGCCACACCAGCAGCCCCCCAAAAACGACAAAAAACAATAAAATAAGCACAATCCCAACCCATCCATGGCCTCAGTTATGTTTAAATTCAAGAAGACACCCCACAGAAAGACTAGGCCCATGCAACACTCACCACCCCTGGGCAAAGGGCCACACCAGCAGGCCCAGAAAAACGACTAAAAACAATAAAATCTGCACAATCCCAGCCCATCCATGGCCTCAATGGTGTTTAAATTCAAGAAGACACCCCTCAGAAACACTAGGCCCATGCAACACTCACTACCCCTGGGCATAAGGGATGAAAAGTAGGCAAAATAAGTGCAGGCCTCAGACACTGCCTCTCCTCAAAATGGCCCCCTTACACCCCAAGCACATGTTGCCTGTACCAGCCAGCACTCAAGATGGCCACCACCACCACCCACATGGCCAGACCACATCAACAGTACACCCCCAAAAAACAGAAAAACAGCCAGAAATCACCACAATCCAATGCCATCCATGATGTTTACATCAAAGAGAGTGAGACCACACCACAGGCACACTCAGTCCATGCACCACCACCACCCCTGGGCAAGCAAAAGGCCACACCAGCAGCCCCCCAAAAACGACAAAAAACAATAAAATAAGCACAATCCCAGACCATCCATGGCCTCAATTATGTTTAAATTCAAGAAGACACCCCACAGAAAGACTAGGCCCATGCAACACTCACCACCCCTGGGCAAAGGGCCACACCAGCAGGCCCAAAAAAACGACAAAAAACAATAAAATCTGCACAATCCCAGCCCATCCATGGCCTCAATGGTGTTTAAATTCAACAAAACAGTTGTATCATGCACCCATAACCAACCCTGGTCCTACAGGATACTGTGGCTACCCACAATATAATTTATTTAATTTTCTGAAAAAGTTCCAAAATTGTACTTGCAGCAACTGTAATGCCCCAAACAAACTTACTTGTGAAAGTTGATTTCTAATCCAAAAGTGATCCAAAGACAGTCAAAAAGGCCTCAAATCCAAATATCCAGCAGCACCCACAAAAAGTAATCCTTCCAGCTCCAGATCCAAATGAAAGTGACCAGGAGATGGACAAAGCACTGGGAGGAGCCTGCTGGACAGGAACAGGAAGTTGGAGACTGTGGGGCACTTCCTTCCTCCCCCCCCCCCAAAATGGACTCCTTGCAAAAAAAAAGGCCATGCAAATGTCAACCTGAGGAGTGATTCTGATAAAAATCATAATTTTCTGAAGGTTTATCCTGTTTGCTGGTGATTTTCTTGTGCGAAATTGCAAAATCTCTATTTCGCAAGTGCGAGATTGTTCCTTTCCGCCGCAACTACGTGTTCGCAATTGCGAACTCTCGCGAGGTGTGCTGTGCAAGGTGGCAAGCCGCGAGTACGTATTCGCGGGCGACAAACTCCCGCGGGAACACGCAGCAAGATCTAAAATGGCGCGTCACTCGCAAAGAAAAACAACTCGGCAAACGCTAAAATGACGGAAAGTGAACGCCGTGCACCACGCCGCGCGCCGCAACCAAGCAAAAAATCCGCCGCGAGCGGATTCACGGATTTTCGACAAATTCGCGAGAGTTCGCGGATTGCGAATTTGCCGAAAATCCGAAAAATCCGCGATCGGAGCGGATTTTACGCCCATGCTTAGCTGTGACCAAGTCACCAATCTGCATTCGGGCCGTGGGCTTGAAATAAAGAGTACCCAACAGCTGCAAAAACACAGCCCCGAGCCCCATTCTCGTCAATACTTGCTTTAAAAACGGCCACTCCACGGAGTCAAATGCTTTTTCCATATCGAGGAAAACAGCCACCGCTTTGTTTTCCGGGCGAATGTGTTGTATCGCGCCAAATACTGTACGAATATTATAAGTAAGATTCCTAGCCGGAATGAAGCCAGCCTGCTCCGGAGCCACCAAAATATGAGACATCAGAGCAAGCCTGGTGGCCAATATTTTCGCAAATATTTTAACATCTACATTCAGCAAAGACAAGGGGCGGAACGACCTGCACTCGTCAAGGGGCTTGTCCGGCTTAGGGATGGCCATTAGCATGGCCTCCCTCATGGAAGCGGATGCCGTGCCCGTAGTACACATATCGTCGAACAGGGCTGCAAGGTGTGGCAGCAGTTGCTCCAAAAACATCTTATAGAACGCAACAATCAGACCATCTGTTCCTAGAGCACTACCTGCTCTCATGCCGCCGATCGCATCAATTATCTCATCTGTCTCAATCGGGTGCATGAGTAGTTCCCTACGCGAGTCTGGGAGGAAGGGGAGCCATATATGCTCCAAATATTCAGCTATCTGGTCATCCGACCCTGCCTATCTGGAACCATAAAGTTCTGCATAATACTGTCGAAAGCGTTCAGCTACCTCCAACTCCTCAGTCAATAATTCCCCACTCTTCGCCTTAATCTCAGTGATTTGAGTCTTACCACGTCTCGTTTTCATTAACCGTGCCAGTACAGATCCCGGCCTCTCGCCATCTCCATACACATGAGCCATGGCATACTTCCCCATGTGTTTCACTTCACTATCTGCAGCCTCATGGTAAGCCTCCAGTGTTGACTTAATTTCTTCATCTATGGATGCATTCCCCACAGCAATTCACCTCTGTTCCAGACTTTTCACCTTCCCTTCCAGATCCGCTAAAGTTCTACGAATAGTCCTAAGCACTCCTGAGTGTTTAGCCATCACCACCCCTCGGATGTACACCTCAAACGCCTCCCAAACAACTGAGCCAGCGTTGGCTTCGAAGAAAATATCTATTGCCTTCGCCAGTTCTTCCCTGAACACCGGATCCAATAGGGAATAAGGTGGAAATCTCCACAAGAAAGGCGTATTCGCCTACCCGGGCGCTCCAATACCAATAATAGAGGTGAGTGATCTGACAGTGTGCGCGGCAGCGTCGAGCAGTGTCGTACCTTATTAATCAAAGCTGCAGAAGCCATCCAGTAATCTATTCGAGTGTGTATGTTATGGTATGCCAAATAGTGCGTGTATCCCCCTTTCCCTTCATTCCTCACTCGCCACACATCGCACACATCCAGACGTATCATAACCTCCTCTAGCTTCCTTGCTGCCGCACCCGTCGATCTGTCCATTTTCGGGTCTCTCACCAAATTAAAGTCCCCTCCCCATAGTATCTTAACTTCCACGCCCTGCGCAATTATTCTGGCTATATCTCCCAAAAACTCTGGTCAGTCAAAATTGGGGCCATATATGTTCACTACCATCAGGTCAAGCCCCTGACCTGTGCATTTTGACATAACATATCTACCCTCCGGGTCCTCCCTGATCAGTGTAAGGCTCAGAGATGACCTCGGGTTAATCCAATTAAGTACCCCTCTAGCATGCGTAGTAAATCCTGCTGCGTTAACATTACCATCTAACCCCCCTGTGCCTCAACATGGGACTCAGTTTCGGTAGATGTGTCTCCTGTAAGAGAGCCAAATCGATGTTGTACCTATGTAGGTAACTCAACACCCTCCAGAGCTTGCGGTGATCATTCAAACCTCTAACATTCCATGTTAACATCTGCAACTTCCTCCCTCTCTCCCGTTCCTCCTGCTGGTCACGTACCATTATACAAGCAAACAAGACTTAGTGGGAAGAGAGCAAGCACGTACAGTGACGTGTCGTGTAGCCTACATTCAAAGAACATCCAACAAATAAAACAACCCCCCCTCCCCACCTACCCCACCCCTCCACTACCCCCCTCCCACAGCAGACCTCTCCCAACATGGCCGCGTGTAAGTCATATCCCCGTTCTCATCCCCCAGCACCCCCCCCCCCGATCCCAGAACCCTGCCAAAATAGAAACAGCAACAGTGCAAGGCACATGTGAGCGGAGGTAGCCCAATGTTCCCCACTACAATAAGTAACACCAGTCAGAGTAACTGGCCCTGCCCTCATGTGCCATCCCAGTCCTATTTCCAGCTTAGGTTATAAATCGCTCAATCTCTGCAAATCAACGTACAAGCCCCCACAGGATATTGTGAAATAACACCCCGGCTGACTGCCTCCGTGGTCACCCCGCAGCCCCCCAGACCCTCGCCACTGTGTGCATTACTTGGACGTGCAGTAATCCCAACCAATTCTCAGCGACTCCCACAAACACCCGTGGCCTCCCCAGATCCCAAGTCTCTGTTCAGTAAATGCTCATTGCAAACAGTCTGCACGATGAGTACTTCTTTCATCTCTCCTACCTGGAAATACAGTGTCCCCTTCAGCACATTCTGTTATAGTCACACATTACCCAACAGTACCCAACAGCGTCTGTTACACCGATCAGTCCCGCTCCTCCAGCCTAGCTTTCTAGGACCCGTCCTGCTGTTCCCTTCCTGGACTGGTCTTCCGTTCTTTCACCCAGTTCTTGATAGCTTGCTGTAAGACTTTAGGGTCTGTAAAGATGTGAAATCTCCCCTGCCGATTCACCCCCAGCTTCGCCGGATATAACATGGCGTAGTCTACCTCCATCTCTCAAAGTTGTCTCTTCAGCGGCCCAAAATGCATGCGGGTCTCCTGCACCCGTGCAGTGAAATCAGGGTATAAAGAGAGTTCCGACCCTCATACCTCAAAGTCTTCTTGTCTCGGGCAACCCGGAGTGCTGCATCCTGATCACGATAATTAAGCAGTTTAGCTATAATCGGGCGCGGAGCAGCTCCCGGCAGCGGCCTAGGCCCTAGCGACCTATGCGCTCTCTCCACCACAAACATAGCTGAAAAAACGTTATCTCCTAGCAGCTGAACAAGCAATTTTTCAATGAACTGTTCCATATTGCCTGTGGGAGTCGATTCTGGAAGGCCCACTATTCGCAGGTTACAGCGCCGAGAAAGAGCTTCTAAGTCCTCCGTCTTCTCCTGCAGGATATGCATTACTTTCCCCAGTTGCTTATGTTCAACATCCAGTGTGGTATGCGCCTCTTCTACCTCCGTCAGGCGCCTGTCAGACATATCCAGTCACTCAGCGTGCTTATCTAGGCGCTCAACCATTCTGTCCATCCTATAGGTTAAGGCATCCATTTTAGTTCCCAAACTAGCGATGCCGCTCTGTAGCGAATGTTCCATGGACTTAAGTGTGGATCTTATGTCTTCGTCTGCATGCTCGTGCGCTGGCGGCAGCACCCCAGCACCCCCGCCTGGTCCAGGTTCTTGCGATTTGGATCTTCGCTGCTCAATCACCAGCTTTGATTGTGTTTTGTCTCCCTTGCCCATTGCAGCCTTTGGCGTCTACCTCCTGCAACCAGGGCGCGGTCTAACTCGGTTTCCCGCACTCCAGCGAACAGATGCCACTCCAGCGCCGGCCTCACCGATCCCCCAGCGGAACCCCTCAAGTCCTGCCGCCACCGTTCGCCTGCTGCTTGTCTCACTGCCCCCCACGGCGTCCTGCGGCTGACTGGCATCAACTCGCTCCACTTGGCTTTCTCCTGCTCAGTCCAATCAAATAGTGCACGCCGGTGAGCCTGGCATGCCCCGCACCTCCACTCACCAGGCCACTATGGGGGAACCAAGTCTCTTGTGTGGCTCCACACTCTCCTCCAGCTTGGTCTGCCTGACGCCTGCAGGAGACGGTAATGACCGCGGAGACACCCTGCTCGCTCCACTCCTTCACTCGTCAGTCACCGGGGGGTACAGGGCCACAGATAACTAGCTGCCCCGTGTGTTCTCGTGCACCACACCGTCCAGCCAATACTGTCAGTGGGGGGGCCATGCACCGCTCCTCGTTGCGGAGGGCTCACCTCTCTCCTCCTTCGTGCTCACTCCGTCAGTTGCCCACAGTGGCCTCTCCACCGCCGCGGCACTCTCCCGCTGTCCAGTGCCCCTCACCGCTGCAGTTTTCAGCGGTCCCACCGGGAGCATTCCGTATTGGCCCCTCCCCCCTAGGGGCCTTGGTCAGTCGTGCGCCGCACGTAGCAGGACGCCGCCCGGCCCCAGGAGCACCTCACACCGGGGATCCGGGGATCCGTGGCCCAGTGCCGAAGGACACCTCGCCTCCCGCGCTCACGCTACCGGGCGCGCTAGAAGCAGGACGGGCATCCCTGCCGGCACCGGACCTCTTCAGACGCCGTGGAGGCACATCAGCGTCTCTCACCACCTCCTAAGCTGCAGAATTATTGAAGAATTTTCGGATAGCTACTCGGATCTCCGGGCTCAGGTGGCCATTACGCTCCCAGGCTAGCTCCGCCCCCCAATTCTTCTACATTTTCTTTTGATGGTCCTAAATGTGTAGTTGGAATGGTCTAGTGGTTCTGGATGGCGCAATTAGCAATTCTGAATGGTTAGATTCTATCAAATGCGATGATGTTCAGAAATTGATCATACATCATATTATCAATGGTTGGCCTGAAGAAAGAAATATAGATGAAGGTCTACGACAGTTTTATAAAGATAAATATGATCTAACCATTGAAAATGATTTCGTCATGAAAGGTAATTTACTAATTCCTCCTGGTTTACTTAGACTAAGATTAATACATTTTGCTCACCAAGGTCATATTGGGATGACAGGCACAAAAAAGCGGTTACGTCTCTATTATTGGTGGCCAGGAATGGATGTTGATGTAGAGAATTTTGTTGCACACTGTGTTGCTTGTTCACAAGCGGATAAATCTTTTAAGGTTCGTAACACTCCTCTTAATACAGTTGAATTTCCTAAGGGACCTTGGGATAAGTTAGGCATGGATTTTATTGTTCCTATGTATAATAGTAAAAATAATATGAAATTTGCTTTGGTTATTGTTGACTATTTTTCAAAGTGGGTGGAGTGCAAGTTTCTTGCTGAGCCAACCATTTCAGCAGTGATAAACATACTTAAAGAATTGTTTTACAAAGAAGGAATTTCTAAATGCTTAGTTTCAGATAATGGAGTTCAATTTAAATCACATCTCATACAAAAAATGTTCAGTAATCTAGGTATCAAACATTTAACTGTGGTTCTCTATAGTCCACAGGGTAATGGAATGGTAGAGAGGGTCAACAGAATGTTAAAAGAGACTATCCAGTCAGCTACCATTCAAGGTGTTTCTATTCAGGAAGCTGTTCTGGATAGGTTGTGGAGCTATCATAATACTCCACATTCTGTTACTAACACACCTCCTTTTGTGCTTCTCAAAGGGGTTTTTGGATCTTCTAAACTCAGTCCTAATTGGGTTTTAGACCAAACTAAATGTGCTGACAAGATTCCTGACATTAAACAAGTACGTGATTCTGTAGAACAGTCTCAAGTTAAAATGAAACAAACATATGATCCAGGCAAGAAAGTAAAAGCACTACAATTTGCAGTTGGTGATTTCATTAAAGTCAAAAGACCATTTGGAAATAAAAGCAACAAATCTAAATGTTATCCTATGGCACATATTATCAAAGTTTCAAAGCATTCAGTTTTGGTTGAAAATGGCAAATGGTGGAGTAAAAGGAGTATTGTGTTGGTTAAAAAAAAAAATATTATGAAGAAGATGTAACAAAAACATTTCATCATTCTGATTCATCTTTTCCTGATTGTTCGTTTAATCCAGATTCCAATTATCTTCACATGAATCAGTGTGGTGATGGCGATACCAATATCACACAACATTCAGTTGACAATTCAAATGAAGATTGTTTAGATTCTGTTTTTGTTCATGATAGTTCAAGTGCACATGATTCCAATGTTTCGCTCAATAGACATTTGCATGATTCTTCAAATCTTCATCAATTGTGTAAAAGAGAATCACGTGTTCCTTCTTATTTGAAAGACTATGTGTTACATTAATTTTTGTTTAGTTTTTTGTTATTACTATGAATTTTTTTTTTTTGTTTTTAGTTGTTTTTCCTGATAGGAAGTGTTGTATTCATGTATTCCTTCTTACTATTCTTAGAATGCTATTAACATTCCAGCTAGAAGGTTCTATAGCGACAGTTGCTGTCTGACCTCCGATGCTGGTAGACGTGTTGGTTGAGGCTGAATATACTGGAGAATAAAAGAATAGAAGAAACCTACATCTCGTATTGTTCCTGTCATTTACCCTCAAGGAGAACATTTCAGCAGGCTTATGATTTTATTTAGCTAAATTCCAGCTGAAAAATGTTTATTAAAAGATATTAATCTAACTCTTGTTTTCCTGGCCCCAATCTATTTTAGAAATGTGTTTTGATTTCGTTTTGGAGGAGAAAAACATTTTGGTAAAAAAAGGCTGTATATATATATCAGCCTAAATGATAGAGCAGACCGCAATGGCATGCCTGGACTTACCATTTGAAGCTGCATTTCAAATAGTCTGGTCCTGTATCATGCAGTGCTTTGTAGGCAATACACATGGCCTTGAAGATGATCCTATGCTTGATTGGCAGCCAGGGTAGTTTTCTATTGGCTTGAGAGTCGGATTGAAATTTAGGGATCCCTAGCAGCAAGCGCACAGCCACATTTTACAGTGTTTGGAGTTTGTTCATGAATTGCTGTTGCATATTGAGGTATAGACTTCTGCAATAATCTATTTAGGAGAGCACCAGGGATGTACCTACCATTTTCTGTGATTCAGGGAGAATGTATGGAAGATTTGTTTTAAATTATCCTTAATATGTGAAATGAGGAAGAAATTACAGCATTGGCCTGATCACTATAAGTAAGCTTGTTGTCAACTAACACTCCTAGATTTCTAGCCTTCCTGACGAGTCGTGAGAGTACCCAGCTCCTGCGGCTACCAGAATGGGGATCAAAAAGAGGCCTGATTGCCAAATAGGATAATCCCTGTCTTCCCAGAATGTAATACAAATATTAGGTAGAATATATTAGATATAGTTGGTTGGAATTTTGTGTTAGGTGTATGGGAGTTGAGTGGATGACGGCATTACACTGATGATTTAATGTTGACCATTGAGGACGTGATTTTGACATAGAGTTTTTAAACGGGATAGAGAATTAATAGCTCTGAGGTCACGCGGTAGAACATTCAAGTGGAGTGGGTAGCAGGGTAGAATGAGCAATAGCAAGGTTGACCTCTAGTAGGTTTGGAACAGTCAGGAGGTCAAGGTCTGAGGATCACATAGGGCAGAGGGTGAAAAGTAGGAGAGACAGGTGCATGGGAGCTAGGTCGTTGATAGATTCAAGTGTCAGGATGAGAAGAGGTACTGATTTCTGTTGTAGAGGAAATTGGTGATTGCTTAGCCAATAGGTCTCGGCTTTGGGACCGTGTAATTGTTTAGCCAGAGCTATTGGTTTTGCCAATGTCTTTAAACTGGTATACAGTCAAAATATTGAGTGAAAAATATAGAATTACAATAATATATAGTTAAAAATATAAAATGGACAGAATTCGAATGGACAGAATATAGACAACAAAAATATCAAAAGAAATGGACAAAATATCGAATGGACAGAATATATTCAACAAAAATATGGAATTTGAGATAAGTAAAGTAATATCGATTTAAATAAATATAGAAAGTCAAAATATCGAAGTATTTAATATAGATGTAAAATATATCCTTTTTTATGTTAGTATATGTGTGAAAAGTGTATATTTATTTTATAATTTATTTTAAGTAATCAATTTTATGGTATTTAATTTTTGCGTAATTTAATTCTGTAGCGGGTTGTGGGTTTATAGGGGAATAGGGTGGGAAGTAATTTAATTATAATTGATTAAATGTTTTAATTTATTTCTTGGTATTTATCTTGAATTAATTGTTAATTAATTTTTAATTGGTAATTAATTAAATTATAATTGGTAATGCATTTTTATTAATTGATTAATTGATAATTATAATAATTTTATTAATTTATTTTCTGTAGCGGGTTGTGGGTTTATAGGGGAATAGGGTGGAAAGTAATTTAATTATAATTGATTAAATGTTTGAATTTATTTATTGGTATTTATCTTGAATTAATTGTTAATTATTTTTCATTTGCTAATTAATTAATTGTAAATTGGTAATTCATTTGTAATAATTGTTTAATTGATAATTATGTGAATTTTATTTAATTATTTTTTTTCTGTAGTGGGTTGTGGGTTTATAGGGGAATGGGTGGGAAGTAATTTAATTATAATTGATTAAATGTTTTAATTTATTTATTGGTATTTATCTTGAATTAATTGTTAATTAATTTTTAATTGGTGATTAATTAAATTATAATTGGTAATTATTTTTTATTAATTGAATAATTGATAATTATGTTAATTTTATTAATTTATTTCCTGTAGTGGGTTGTGGTTTTATAGGGGAATAGGGTGGGAAGTAATTTAATTGTTACTAATTAAATTTATAAATGTATTTATTGGTATTTATTTTTTAATTAATTGTTAATTATTTTTCATTTGCTAATTAATTAATTGTAAATTGGTAATTCATTTGTATTAATAGGTAATGATTATTAATAAATGATTTGTATTTTATTTGTTTTTTTATTTGATTAATTATTATATATATTAAATTTGTAATTATTTTTAAATAATTTTTAATTGGTATTAATATTTAATTTTTTTAATTAATATTTGAAGCACTTACTTTCCCTACTGTTGCACTCACTGGAGTGGGAATAGTAATGTTTACCCCTACGCTATCCTACGCTTTCTCTACTGTTGCACTCTCTGGAGTGGGAATAGTAATTTTTTTCCCTACGCTATCCAACGCTTTCCCTACTGTTGCACTCTCTGGAGTTGGAATAGTAATTTTTACCCCTACTCTATCCAACGCTTTCCCCACTGTTACACTCACTGGAGTGGGAATAGTAATTTTTACCCTCCCACTATCCAACGCCTTCCCTACTGTTGCACTCTCTGGAGTGGGAATAGTACTTTTTACCCCTACGCTATCCAACGCTTTCCCTACCGTTGCCCTCTCTGGAGTGGGAATAGTAATTTTTGCCCCTACGCTATCCAACACTTTCCCTACTGTTGCACTCTCTGGAGTGGGAATAGTGATTTTTACCCCTACGCTATCCAACGCTTTCCCTACTGTTGCACTCTCTGGAGTGGGAATAGTCATTTTGATCCCTACGCTATCCAACGCTTTCCCTACTGTTGCACTCTCTGGAGTGGGAATAGTAATCTTTACCCCTATGCTATCCAACACTTACTCTACTGTTGCACTCACTGGAGTGGTAATAGTAAATGTTACTCTTTCCGCTATCCTACGGTAAAAATATTTTATATTTTTTATTAATATTACGTTCACTTATATATATATATATATATATATATATATATATATATATATATATATATATATATATTACCTACTGGCGGTCGCCAGTAGGTATATATAGTTAGGATTTTTTCTCTATGGGTTTTTTGAAAATTCTATGTCTAATAACGTTGGCGTTTGTGGACGGAATTGGCTGAAATTTTCAGGAAAATGGCACATTTTGTTTCTGAGCAGCCCTTGAAAATTTGGGGGGTGTTCGTCAAGGGGGGGCTGAGAAAAAAGGGGGGTCCCAAAACGTGTTTTTAACATTGAGTTTTCCATAGGGCGGTTGGCCTCACTTTTAGCCCGAACGGCTGAATGGATTTGCACGAAACTTGGCAAAATTGTAGGGACTGGTAGCCCGATGTGCCTTTTGTAGGTCTCAATATATGTGCTCCAGTGGATTTTGAGAAATTAACGTTTAAAAAAAGATATATATCTGTAACAGCGGACCGGGAAGCGTCCCAGGACGCGTACTTTTCGCGCAACGGAGCTTTGTGAAGCGAAGCTGATTGGTTCTCTGGCGTCTGTCAACATTCCAAAAAGTCCGTAGCGGCCGCCATCTTGTCTCTCGGTAGGATCGAGAGACAAGAGGAGGCCAAAACGAAGGGGGAAATAACCATAAGGGGGCATAGTAGATCCTCGCTGACCCCCTAGGTTTGATGTGGAGGTTTTAAAAGGGCCCCGCGGGGCAAAAAAAATAATAATAATAATAATCGAACGGCTGAATGGATTTGCACGAAACTTGGCAAAATATTAGGGACTGGTAGCCCGATGTGCCTTTGCTAGGTCTCAATATATGTGCTCCAGTGGATTTTGAGAAATTAACGTTCAAAAAAAGATATATATCTGTAACAGCGCTCCGCTTCGCGTACTTTTTGCGTTACGGAGCTTTGCGAAGCTGATTGGTTCTCCGGCGTCTGTCAACATTCCAAACAGTCCGTAGCGGCCGCCATCTTGTCTCTCGGTAGGATTGAGAGACAAGAGGAGGCCAAAGCGAAGGGGGAAATGACCATAAGGGGGCATAGTAGATCCTTCCTGACCTCTTAGGTTTGATGTACCATTTTGCCAAGTTTGGTGTAATTCCGTTCAGCCATTCAGGCTGTAGACGTATGTAAATGTCCTATGGAAAATTGCATGGGGAAAACACATTTGAAAGTGTTGAAATTTAGAACCAATTAAAATGTTACTTTGGTTTTGTATTTGTGTGTGATGAAAGTTAATTGGTTATGTATATATTTCAAATGAGAGGAAACCACAGCCATTTTGTGATACTACTGTCTGAGGTACATTTGTGAGGAATTTTTGGTGGTGAATTTCTGGTGTTTGATTTACACAGTACTAACACTTCTCCTACTTTTAAAAAGGTGAGTTGTTAATTTGTAAGGGGAACTATGTTGTACACTTGAACATAATTTGAAAAATGTTTTCTGTTATTTATTTGCAGTCCTTCTGTTATACTAAATACTTGATAAAGTTAGTTTTATATTATGTATTACTAAAAACGATAAATGAAAGTGATTATTTTTTTCTGCAATTTACAGCAAGCAATTTCAAAATAAAATGGCTCACAATGAAGAGACCGTGGCAATTTCTTTTGAATTGTCCACTACATTGATTGAAATTGAGAGCACCAATAATGAAATATTGTCACAAGGAGGACATGACTTGTATGATTCCATTAGATTGATTGAAATGGACAGCACCAAGAATGAAATATTGTCACAAGGAGATGACTTGAATGATTCCACTACATTGATTGAAATTGAGAGCACCAATAATGAAATATTGTCACAAGGAGGAGATGACTTGTATGATTCCATTAGATTGATTGAAATGGACAGCACCAATAATGAAATATTGTCACAAGGAGGAGATGACTTGAATGATTCCACTACATTGATTGAAATTGAGAGCACCAATAATGAAATATTGTCACGAGGAGATGACTTGAATGATTCCACTACATTGATTGAAATTGACAGCACCAATAATGAAATATTGTCACAAGGAGGAGATGACTTGAATGATTTTTTTGATCAATCTCTTGATGGCGAATTTATCGAGTGTTTGGAGACCATAGAGTTACAAGAATCATCATTGGAGACTTTTCATGAGGACATTGCTGATGAGGACATGTTACTAGTTCTTTCAAATTTAGAAAATTCTGAAGAATAAATTTATATTTAGAAATCAAAAATTGTTTGAGACATTATTCATTTTTATTTTTAATTTATGAGGTTGTAGCGAAGTGATTGTAGTATAAAATGAGACTTAAGGTATAGAGTGCAACATTTTTATGTTACATGGTAAGTTTACTCATATTTACTTCCCTTCTGCCACTATATTATCTCCAATGTGTATTTGACATCTCTTCTTCATGTCCGGCCTCCTTTCTCTCACTGTGTGTCTCCGATGCATCTTATCGCTGCTATTTTGTGTAATTACAGAAGAGAGTAAAATAAAATAGTTCGGAACGTGAAAAGGGGGCAAAGTAGAGTACTCCTCACCCCCTAGGCCTTTTTAGGCGGTCCCAAAAGGATCAGTTTCTGCTTTCCTGAGAGATTATGGTATGAGTTCCATATACCACAATAACTTGCATTACAACATGCAAGATATCTATCTCCTATTACCAACTTTTGGAGATATTCGCGCTAAGCGCGAATATCTCCAAAAAGTAACACCTGCCCTGAGCAGTTCTTAGCCATGTTATCCAATGGGAGGTGGATAACATGGCTAAGAGCATTAGCTCGGTAATGCATGAATATCGCTGAGTTTTTAGCGATATTCATGCATTGCGGCCGTTTATTATCGCATTTGCGATAAACCTTGATAATAGCAAGGTTTATCTTCGATAATTTCTGACGATGCTTAGTGGTAAAAAATTCGTTGGTAAGCATCGTTAGCGATAAATATCGCTTAACTTTGGTAATATGCCCCAACGTCTGTTAACGTTCGATTCGAAGGAAATGAGGAAGTGTTGAAAAACATTGTCTGCGCCATCTTGCCTTTTTTGAAATGCCACACTTTTGTCGTGCACGGCAGCCATTTTAGATGTCTTGACCAGACCCACTCTCTGCACACTGTCGATTCGTAGCATGGCTCCTCACCCACGCAAGCATCTTCCCCAGGCACTGGTCACCACCGCTCTCTGTCTTATGCATGGGCAATAAACCTCCCCCCATCTGCGCTGCTCTTCCCTGAGAATCACACTCTGTGCCCGCCCGACACCTCCCTTTCGCCCTATTCACTACCGCACCCTCTGACACTCCTCTTCCTCTGTGTCCGATTGTCCAGGCTATCAGCTAGCCCTGCAGATGTAGTTTATGGCCCCAGCTGTAAAGAATCACCCCTCTTCAAAGGAGTTATAGTAGATCAAGGCCCACACCCGATGAGATCCGTCACACCACACGTGTTCCTACTATCTGAAAACCATCCTGTATTGTGATTGGGGAGGGGACCGAGCCTGAAGCGGAAGATTCCAGGAATGACTCTTTGTACATCAAAGTTTTTACAATTATGTGTCACATTAACCGCATGAGCGCTAGCGGAATTCTGCTCGAGTGCTGAGATTTTTAAAAACCCATTATTCATGACGAGCTGGGCTCGTCATGAGCGTGCGAGGAGGCTACCTCATGACGAGCCCAGCTCGTCATGAGCGTCGAAGGGGTTAAAAATATATAGCACTCCAACAAAGTAGTAGGAATATAAAACTTTAATAACATATAAATATATACAACAAAACAAAAACAGTAAAAACATTTAAACAACGAAGAGACCGTGGCAATTTCTTTTGAATTATCCAATAGATTTATTGAAATTGACAGCACCAATAATGAAATATTCTTGTCAGTAGCGGTCTGTTGTGCGAATAGTTCCAAGGCAGCAGAACGCGCTGAAATCTAGATGGCACGAAGGTGATGTCTAGTAAGTTGCCACCCAGCAAATAACGGCGTGGGGCGCCGCGGGGGTGAGTGAGTCCAGTAGGCACCACAGCTATTCTTACCGGCATTGCAGAATTACTGCTGGGGACAATGCCTGTGCTGTAGCAGGGTCACAGCAGAAACAAAAAGGATTCTGTTGAAGATGTTGTTGGTTTTCAATTTGAAAACAGTTCTGGTGTCAACTGCTATGCTAATGTAGTGGTTAATGTTTTGTTTTCTCTAGAAAATGTAAAAGAGGGGGAGGCAGTCCAAAGTTCCGTTAAAAGGGCAAAGGAAAGGATCGGTGGTTTGAACTATCAGTCAAAAAGGGGAGGGGGTGCAATAATTTTTCCTACCGGGTCACACTGTGCTTTCACCGGAAGTGAGGTCTGCAGGATTCTAGTAATTCAAAGTGAGGCTGGCGCCAGCATGGGAGCGCCGACGTCCCGCGGATACAGTTTCGTCACTCCACGGGCGATCATGGCAGTCATTCCCCATCGGGGGTCGGAGACTCCCGCGGCTCCTCTAGAATCTTCAAGGTCGTGGAGGACTACGGTGGTGGAGTCAACCAGTGACCGGGCCATTTCTTTATGCTGGGCCCGCTCTTGCCAGGTCGACCGCCATATTGAGAGTTCGGCAGCTACCGGCGATCGCGGGGTCACATGAGCGGACGGGCTCCACCCTGCCGGGCGAGACGTTGCAGCATGGCCACAGTGGAAGAACCCTTTTCCGGGCGCCTGGAGCGCTGAGGGTGCAGCTGGGAAGCCTCCACCTGGGGAGGCGGGAGAGGCCTGTTCGCACCGTCTCTCCCTCCCAGTGCACCCCACGGCGTCTCGCTTGAGATTTGTTATGGCCGGACCAGGCGATGAGGACGAGGGGGGGGGGTCGGAGGCATGTGCAAGACATCCCCCCCCAGTGTTGTCGCAGCCATTATTCAAGAAAGAAGAAGTGTCCCGTCCGTCTTCGGGCCGGGCTTCCGGTAGATGTCGGCCGGACGCCCCTGGCTCTGGCCCCATGAACGGGTTTCTTGGTTTATCGGCTGCAGCCGGATCCCGTCGGCCTCGGCCCCCCGACCGTTGGTGGCCGGACCGGACGAGCATGTGGCGGGACTACCTGCAACTCTCAAGGGCCACCGCGGCCGGACTGGGAGAGAGAGGGGAGGGTCGAGGAGACATTCCCCCCCCTGCAACTGTTCAGCGTTGTAAAGACAATCCGCTGGCCTCGGCCTCTCCTCCGGCTACACCCTACGTTAGGATCTCCTGGCCGAGGCGTGGCAGCAGGACCTGCCTTATATGGGCTGCTCCCGGCTGGGCGTAGTCGGAACCCTGCCCCACCTTGGAAGTTTCCAGAGTGGGGGCGGATGTTCTACTGACTTGCATTTTCCCTAGTCTATCGATTTTTTTGGCGTGGCAGGCGGTGGGACAGCGAGGGGTGATTTGGTTTCTCTTACTGTTTTTCTGGTCTCTCACCACTGGCATATTTTAACGTTTTCTTGTTTCTAGGACATTAATAGGTTTTATCATTACGTTATGTTATCGTTTCTTTGTTCGTTGTTTAATAAAAGTTCATGTTCATCAGTGGCCTACTGATTTTCGTTTTCCTATTCTTTTCTTTCCAGGTTGTTTCATGCTAAAGTTTCTGTTAACAGGATACAGTGATCACTTCGTTATTATTGCATATGTCCTTTTCACTAGGGGTGCTCTCTGGTCGGGCCAGATGACGTATCTCTAGTAAATGGTCCGGGTGAAACAGGTGCATCAATCAGTGGGGAGTAGATAGGCATGACAGATTACAACGGGGGAGAAAGGTCCGCATTACGTACCCTTTCACTACTTGCAAAGATTTTCCTACGTTTATTTGCAAACAGGGAATACCTCCAAAAAGAACTAATTCCCAAACAGTCAATGTTAGGACAATCAATCAATCAATGAGGAATGAAATAGGTTCGACGTGTTAAAGGCTTGCGTTACCTACCCTTCACTATCTGCAAAGGGAGAGAGAATATTCCTATTCTTCCTCGTTTGCAGGCAGAGAAGATCCTTAAGAGAATTAACTTCGAACAATTCAATGCTCGATTCAAACAATCAACAAGGGGTACTGTGAACACAAATGAACGCCGCTTATGTACATACGCATTGCTATTTTCAACAGGTTGTTCCTAATGTTTCTATTTTAGCGAGGTCAAAAAGAGATCCCATTAGTGGCCTACTGATTTTGCTCGATTCCTTTTGTTTTTTTACACGATTTTTCGCTATCTGCAAAGACTAAACAGAGTATTGCGACTCTGTGCTTGTTTGTAAATAGAGAATGAACCAAAGAGAACAATCAATCAAATGGAGAGAGAAGCAGGCACGACGGATTACAAAGGGGGCAAAGGGCTGCGTTAACTACCCTTCACTATCTGCAAAGAGAGAGTACTCCTAATAGAAATGAGGGGTGGGGGGCAGCATTCAAAGCAGATCAGTGTGCATAAACACGAAAATGTTCTTACTTACCACGTACTTGACATTCGACAGCTTATGATATTTGCTATTAAAAAACCATTGAAATTCACTGAAAAAACCATAGGTTATAGACCATATATAGTTAGGAATTAGCATTTACAAAACCTTGAAAATTCACTGAAAAAACCATAGGTTATACACCATATATAGTTAGGAATTAGCATTTAAAAAACCTTATTTTACTCACACAAAACCATTGAAATTCCATATATAGTTAGTTGCACTAACTATATATCGCGCACCCGCAATCCACTGCTGATCATGTCACATATTACATCATTCATGACATGGTCAGTGACATCACTGATGACATCTCAAATGACATCACTGATGAGATCACTGATGACATCTCATTTGACATCAATGACCACATCACTGATGATATCATTCATGTGACAATACAATGCATCTCCTCACGTTTTAATATAACCTCTGTTTCACCCAGTGTTAAATACAGAGTATAATTTTTGAAACCATTGACACACCAATACTAGTTACTACATACGTACTCACTGATTCCTACGTCTACACACACATTCACTCATTCACCCATACAATCATTCATACATACAATCACTCATCTTTACAACACTATCATATGCACTCATACACCTATACAGACACTTACACTCTGCCACTCATCCATGGAGTTACTCACACACCTAGTCAGTCCTGTAAAGAATCAATCACACTTCCATTTTCTTGTCTATACAGTTAAACATAGAGCACCTTACATTTTCAAACATATACTAACACATACTTACTTTCTTATACAATCATTGATACAAGTACACATTGATCTGCACAGAGTCACACACCTCCTAGCCAGCCACACACACACTCAGTCTCCTATACAAATACTTGGACAATCAATCAATAACCCATATAGTTAATCATATAGCTACTGATCAACACATGCAGCAGTTTACAGAACAACAGACATAATGATGCACAAATTAAGACAGTTTAGTCACTAACCCATGCACTCAGTGAGACACATTTAATCACTCACTCATACATTCAGTCATGCACCTACTAAATCCTTCGTCCAGACACTTATACATCTACTCATTCTTCAATATGTAAAACATATTTAAACTTTACAGGAACACACAGTCACTGGATGATGTCATCAGTGATCTCATCAGTGATGTCATTTGAGATGTCATCAGTGATGTCACTGACCATGTCATGAATGATGTAATATGTGACATGATCAGCAGTGGATTGCGGGTGTGCGATATATAGTTAGTGCAACTAACTATATATGGAATTTCAATGGTTTTGTGTGAGTAAAATAAGGTTTTTTAAATGCTAATTCCTAACTATATATTTGGTGTATAACCTATGGTTTTTTCAGTGAATTTTCAAGGTTTTGTAAATGCTAATTCCTAACTATATATGGTCTATAACCTATGGTTTTTTCAGTGAATATATATATATATATATATATATATATATATATATATTAATAAATCAATGTGTATGTTTTTCTTTTACTTACATTAATCATGTATTAATTTTAATGTTATTTAAGTATTTTAAGTATGTTTAAGTTACTTATATTTATAATTTTATTCATTTTTAATTACTTTAAAGCATTTTAAAAATTTCGATATTTTGACTATCTATATTTTTTACAACGATATTTTTGATTAGATATTTTTGTACTTACCTGTTTGGAGATAGGAAGTCGATATTTTTGTATTCTATATTTTTTACTCGATATTTAGGTAGTTATATATTTGTGACATCAATAGTATTTCAGTGATCCCTTTAAGCTATGTAGTAGAGAATTGTGGCTTCTGTACACCGTGTTGAAAAGTTATAATAAAAAATGTTATGAAAGCAGTCTTCGAGCACGACAAAAAGTAGAGTAGAGCGAGAGAGCAAGAGTTATAGGAAGTGAAAGAAAGAGTAAAAGAGAGATTCGAGATGGAGGAAGTAAGCAAGTGCATGAGGCTGGGGCCTGGAACAGTATTGGAGCTGGGCCTGCAAGGTATAGTCGAAGTACTTAGCACAGGTTAGTGGGACAGGCAAGGCCAGGTAGTGTCTGCTTAATGGCTGGTTAGCTGCAACTGAAATTAAGTAGCAAGGTGACTAGGAAGGACTTCCGGGGGCAAGGGGCAGGACTGGAGTGGGCAGCAGGAAAAGCAGGTGGTAGTGCAGTGCTGGGAAAAAATTGGGACATGGCGGTGGTGCAGAACAGAGAGCAGGAAAAGCAACAAAAAAGGCTGAAGCAGAGGTTAATCTTTTGCTAATGCTATTTATACTTGAGGTAATTTTAGATTCTTTTTATTAGCATTTTTAGTGTTACCTCTAGTAATTATATGCCTTCTCCAGATTAGAAATAGTCCAGGGAAAAGCGTTTGAATACCAATGTGCATTGGTGGTTTCGCTCACAGTTTTATGGCATTCCCACTAGTGCAACACCCATCTCTCTATAGGAGCATTACACACACGTAAATATTTCTGCTAATCTTTCTTGAGTGTAGAACACGCTTTTTGAATGTCAAGAGGCAGTCTTCACCTGTACACTAAACATACACTGCTACATTGTTTTGCACTTAAACTGAGACTCGTTTCAAGTTGTGGAAGGAGTCCTAAGCAGATTCATCATGGAGAGTTCTGCTACATCTAGTACATTGATTAATTTATTAAATACATGATGGAGAGACGGGGGAAAGACTACAGAGGAGGTGGACATAAAAGAGAATTGAAGGGCTAGTTACACTGCAGAATGGTTACACCAATGGAAAAAGGAGAGAGTGAGGTGGTAGCGGCTAGTTACATGTTGAAAATGGAGACAAGCGGTGGAAGTAACGAGATACAGAGGAAGGGGGAATAAAGAAAAGGAAGGATGGGTGGAAACAGGAAGGATGAGGAATAAATGGAGCGTGAAGGAGTACGGTGGGAGAGGAGGGACAAGGAAGGCAGGTGAAAAGCGAGACAGTGGAAGGAAGATATGCAGTGAGAAATGGAAACATAAGTGGACAATGGAAAGGTATGAAGAGTGTGGAAATGAAGGAAGGGTAATAGCAAGCGAGGAGAGGAAGGGGTAGGAGACATATAGGAAGTGATACAGGAATACAGGAACAAGGAGATATAGGGGAGCAGGGTGCGGTTAGAAAATGAAAGGACCCTGTAGATGTTGGCAGTGGTATCGCGTTTGGGGGAAATATCAATAGTGAAAAAGAAGCGCCCTCTACAGGGTCACTCTGCAGAAAAAAAAACCAGGACTGCGAGCTGCACATTGGCCCCTGGTGAGAATTACTACTCTCACTGGTCAAGGAGGGGGCAAATGGGTCCGCAGAAACAGAGGTGGTGTGACATCACACTTCACCTGTTGATATTCAAACACACTAGATGAAAATAAACTTCAGGCCTTCCTATGAAGCCAGCCTTCCAGTCATTTAAAGTGGGCAGTGCGCTCAGACTGAAAAGTCTCCTTCGCTTCATCATGCCGGCTGAGAGGGCAGCACATTTCAGGCGCGGGTGAGTTTGTCTGCCCCAGGCTGGGATTAGTTTGTTAGGCTGGAGTGGAAACACTCTGAAGAGCTCCCCTTGTCCGTAATTGAAGTAGCTGGGAGTCAACGGGTGCCCACGGCCCCATAATTTCCTCATTAGCTGGCTCGTTAGCATATTCACATTTCCCTTAGTGTCAATTAACTCCTGGCCCAAGCCCGGTGGCTGTGCGTGACTGGCGGGAGCACGATGGGGGCCCCAATGGCATATGGGAATATGGGGTCTGGGAAGGGGAACATGGACGGGGAGCAGAGGCGGCGCACAGACTGCCTCGAGCCCTCCAGCTGTGTCTTTAAGTGCCTTCAAGGGAAATACTGGGCTCGCGAGAGTGTGAGATCATTAACCCAAAGAAGGGATTAAAGTCATTAGAAACAACAAGCCCGGGAGAGGTGCACGCGCTCCTGTACCCGGCGCTGCACGCATTGAGACAGTAGAGGGGAAGGAAAATGTGATTGGAATAAACCAAATGAAGAGCATGAACACAGGAGAATACAGGTAGGAAGGATAACGTGGTGATACTTCTGTCACGTATGAGAACAAAGGTCGCTCACCAAATTAAGTAGCACATGCAGTCAGCTCTTTTCAAGCATTTGTGCTTGTGGCTGTATCCGCCTTGCGGGACCGAGCAGACACACGCATGACCATGGTAATTGGAAACACATGGCCCCTGTGCGACACTGCTCGCTCCCGCAAGGTGGATGCCACCACAAGCACGAGTGCTTGAAAAGTGCTGACCAATTCCAAAAGGTCATATCCTAGAGCGGCGCATGCGTGCTGCCTAGGCGAGACCTAAAAAGCACAGCATTGATCTGTTCCACCTGTACTAATTCATAGGGGCAGTATATTAAACATGAACTATGGTATTAGCTTGATTTACTGTTTATCATTGTTAATAAGTTTGATTTATGAACACTTTTAAAGAACAAGTCACATGTGCGAAGAGCAGAAATGAAAGTTCAGGTTGAACATATCATTTTCTTGTTGACAATATCGGAAAATGGCAACAAGTTTAAACAGGCATGTGCATACCCAAAAGGTCTGCAAGCCTTTTGCCTTTGTCGATACTTGTTTTGTTTAGTCGGGTCTTTTTTTGCAAAACTTTATTGTTGGAGAAGCTTACAGGCCCTCAGTAAAATAAAAATCAAACTGTCTAAATGCAAAAATACGTTTTCGGCCTGTAAAGCACACACAGAAGACCCTATCACAGAAAGGAATGTGTCATTGTGTGCTTATTCCCCTTGTGAAAAAGTAGAAAGCGGTCAATGGGTGAAATTAGCCAATGGCTAAAGTGGGTTGACCTATCGCCCCATTTCTGTACACTGTAGTATGTGCGAGAGAAATATGAATGACACAACAACAGACCAATGGATAAAAAGTTTTGCTACTCAAAAACGTAATGCAGGCCTCACTATTACACATGTCTATCTCTATTTCATACCTATCACTCTCACATGTGAAGGTCTTTCATCATGCATCTCCTTTCTGTACTGCATTGCCTCAAACCCCATCTCTGACACTGATAACCGTGGTGGCTTCAACCTCCCGTATCCACCCTATACCAAATCCAGGAGAAATTGCCAAGTAGACCACTCCTCCTCACATGACCACCCTTCTCTCCATTTAACTACATTCACCTACAATCGAGGAAAAGACTGGACATAATCCAACCTGCTACTCTTACTTTTCCCTGCCTATGGCCTCTCATATTGGACCAAACCGACTCCCTTACCATACCTTTTCACATTTCAACAATAAAACACCCCCATTAAGGACTGACTCTGCCAGTTAGCACAACGTTCATCAATACCTTCTCCATGCCCACTCTCAAAATGTGTTGTTTTATCTCCTCCAAAATATGACAGACCGAATGCTAACATGGTCCTGAGTCACATCAGTTCCACGCCTTTACTAACCCCTACACATACCCATCCATAGTAGTACAGCCAAACTATACTGCAACAGTTCCATACACACACGGAGGACCTCAAAGCCAGCAAAAACATATTAGGGTGTGCAACCCATTCCCATCAAAAACCTCATGTCCAAAAAAACTCTATGCTTCATTCATACAATCTCCATTCACGATGTAAAATGAGGCTACTTTAACAGCATCCCAGACATTGACAATGAAAGTGAAGCATTGTTCACTGCAATCAACGCTGAATAAGCCCACTTCCAAACCTTGCTAATTGACATTACAATGAAAAAATGCACCATTAGCAACTTCTTTGTGGATTTGATCTCAACCATAGGACACAATTTCCAAGCTTTCAGCAATACCCCAGGCACCCTCCCCTCCAAGGGGACAAGCCTAAAGGTGAAACAGCTTACCTCATACACAAACATCTGCTTACTCCTAAGAGTGTGCATCCTTGAATATCCAGGGCATTTCTAATCTTCATTATTTAGTTGACCCGTTGGGTGTTTGGGATTATGCATTATTGCATGATTTTGCGGAAGAAAGTTATGTTTATGTGAGATATAAACGTGCTAGTCAAGGGTCACAGCACATTTATGGAAAAGCGTGCATGTGTTAACAACTCATAAGGCAGTGGGAGGTCAGGGGTAGGACTTCATAAACATGACTAGGCTGTGGTGAGGGCTAAAGTGTGACAAAATCAACATGTGTTTGCAAAAATGTTTGTGTCCCAGAACATAACATTGCATAATTTTCTTCTCTGTTTGCTTTGTCTATCGTGATCCATTCATCCTCCTTTCTACCTCTCACTATGCTACTCTCACTCTGGTTTCACCACTGATGGATACATAGCCCCATGGAATGGCACTCCTTCATTACGGCTCTTGTTGTGGCTAACCTGGACAGGAAATCAACCGCATCCTAACTTGTGTATCTAACGTGCACCATAGTGATTCAGGGCCCCATGCATCAAACTAAAAACCGATCTCAAACGGGCAGATTCTCAGAATCTGCCCCTTTGTGACCGGTATTTTTGCATTTGGGATGCATCATCCCAAATGCAAAAATCACACTTTAAGTAATCTCTAAATTGCGATCCCTTAAATTGTGATTGCATTTAAGGAATCGCATATTGAGATTACTTAAATGCCATGCATTAAAGTAAAAAAAATTGTGATTTTGCGAATAGGGGGTGCAAATTACCATGAAGTTGAACTTCATGGTAATTTGCAAAAATGTTCATGTTGCGCACACACATGCCCTTAGGGCATGTGTGTGCACAACATATGTGCACAGATCAATTTCAGGGGTGCAACAGGGTGTCCTTTTGATATCCTTGAACCCTGAAATTGCATGTGCAATTTGCGAGGACCTATTGGTACTTGCAAATTGCGCATGCAATTTCCCATTCATTCCTATGGGCCTGTCGGCCCATAGGAATGAATGGGAAGCCATTCCTTATTTGCGACTCGCAATTTGCGAGTTGCAAATAAGGAATGTGTAGGAATCACTATTTTTACAGCGATTCCTACATGCATAGGCTTTTGCGAGTCCTTAATTGCGATTCCTTAACTATCGCAATTAAGGACTCGCAAAATCCTACCTTGATGTATGTGCCAGTCAGTGTTTTATTGTGAACAAACCTTTATAGGTCCAGTAACGTTTCTTAGCTGTGAAGCATGAGACATACCCTGTTGGCTCGATGCCCTACTCAAAAAGTTCATTCATAAGCCCCTGTTGAAGTAAAGCATATCTATATATGAACAACCACAGGTCTTCAAAAAGCTGAGTGTAAATACATTCATATGAGGAATACATTAACATGCATATTGTTCCTCACTCACACCCATGAGGTTGGCTGCCCTTACACTTGTGGTGATGAGCATCACCCACTTACTGCTAACTCAAGGAATGGATGTTGTCTGTCAATTATTCTCCATCCACTTTACCTCTGGGGGGCAGCTTCTGACTCAGAGAACTAGGTACCTGGCAGGCAGAGAAACCTGTCTTCTGGTGGCTCAAAGAGGCTTAGTGCCTGGCCATCCATCCTTTGAGCCCGCAAGAATCTGGCCCTTCCTGCATGGACGGCCTAGGGCAGTAAGGGTCATCTCTCTTTGACTGAATGAATGAAAGGCATTTTTATACCGCGCAAAACTTAGCCCCAGAGGGCATCAAGGCGCACTACAGACAGACATAGAGATCCAAACTCCAGATGACAGGCCCAGAAGGCCAGCAGAAAAGCCATGCCTAATATGCCTGAGAGAAAAGCCGGGTCTTAAGTAGTTTTTTGAATATTGCTAAAGATGGTTGACTGGAAAGCTCAAGGGGGAGGAGATTCCACAGTTTGGGTGCCAAGGTGGAAAAAGCTCTACCTCCCCATCTAACCTTAGTAAACCTAGGAACCACCAGCCTGTTCTTTGCAGATGAACGAAGAGTTCTAATGGGGATGTAGGCACACAGAAGAGAACCAATGCTTTCAGATCCTGAGCCATGGATAGCACCATGGGCCAAACAGAGGATTTTATAAGAAATCCTAGATGGAATTGGAAGCCAATGAAGATCCCTTCTGGCCATTGTTGTAGATGCTCGCCTAGGGAGGCTCAGCACCAGTCTGGCTGCTGCATTTTGTACCATTTGGAGGCGATGAATGGAACCTTTATTGATGCCACCATAGAGGGCATTACAATAATCTAGCCTCGATAGTACTAGGCCAGCTGTAGCTTGTTTCCGGGCTGCCAAGGATAGATAAGGGGCGATTTTCTTTAGAATTCTAATGGTGCCACAGCAGGTTGACACTGTCCTATTTACCTGGGGGTTGAAAGAGAGGGTAGGATCAATTTGTACTCCAAGATTCTTAGCAATAGGAGTAGGGATTGGACAATCACCAAGGGACGTGGGCCACCACTCCTTCGACCAAAGATCTTGGCTCCCTCCAAAGACCATAACTGATGACTCTTCATACCAGCCTTGTAGGACTTGGCAGGCCAGTAGCCCTGCAGGCTCACTTGCCAGCAAGACATCAGCGGGAATTGCGCCTCTCTTCAAAGACTAACGCCAAGATTAGAAAAACTTTCAGACAATGCAGCGCAGCAGCCAAAGTTGCTATGCTGCATTATGTGAGAGAGCAGGAAAGCGCCATATCTACAAAGACATGGTGTATACTTCATTCTCCTTAGGGCTGCTGCTCAATTAGGTTGCAAAGGGCTATGCACATACCTTTGCTCCATTGCGCAAAAGTGTCCGCGTGAGTCTAGCATAGGATTTTTAACAGGAAGGGTGTCCCTCAAGTACATAATGCTATGCCTAGACAAACTTTACATCTTTTACTACCTCGGGTGTTTGTTGTACTGTGCAGCACATATCCAAAGTGGGAAAATATAGGAGAAATAAAAGCATTTCTCCTTTTTGTTAACACCTGCTTTCAAATTGTGTTAATTTTTTGGTGCAAAACCGGGTCTATTATTGTTAGTAGATAGGGTTTTGCATCAAAAACCAGGTGTGCCACCCTTGGAATGCCCCCTTGACACAGAGTGACACAAAGCAGTTCTTTGTGCTGCTTTGCATTACTTTCAATGTGTTCTGTCTGGTGGGACAATTTCTTTGCAAGTCACGTCATATCATATCTTTTTTATGTTCTTCACAGCCCTATATGAAAAAGAAGAATTTATGCATAAAATTTAGATATATGACTTTGAAAATACGTTGTTGTTGTTGTGGGTTGCGTATTTTTTTATTTGCTTTGCAGGGTGTTACACATTAGTCAGCATAGGCCGAGACTTCCCTATTGCTTTGAAGAAAATACATGGATCTCCTTATACAGGTGCGACTTTACAACACCTGTTTTTTATGTAAAGAAATGAATACACCCAACAGAACACATTGTAGCTTGTAACACTGTTTCCCAGGTCCCGAGGGACACAGGGCAACCCCATTGTTTTTGATGCATTACTTTCAGGCAACTTCTCAGTTCAAAAGAGATTTTGCGCCTGAAAGTAGAAAAAGCATTTGTGCAGGTTTGCGCCACTGTTGTGACCCAGCGCAAAATGTGTGTTAATGTAGGCCTAACTCTTAGCTACTGTCTGTAACTACTAGAAAGTTCCACGCATCCCTTATGGTACGCACACAGACCACCCTGTCAGACAGCAGAAGACCCCCATCCGTCTTCTTGGAATCAGTTACATTCCCATGTGTTACATCCTCTTTTCTTCTTGAAACAAATACAGTGTCAGCTTCCTGCAAAGGCCTCCAAACACATATCTTTTTACTGGTCACTGCACCTGCTGCAGTCACACAGCTCCTGGCAAGCACATTCACAAAAACCTTTAAGGAATGTGTCCCTACACTCCTAAAATTGTTTCCCCCTCCCTCCATCTTTCTTCCTTCAGTGCTTGCGAAGCTCTCTTCGTCTTCTTATTTGTTTATTTTTAGAAAGGCGCTATGTGTAATCTTCCGGTTATTTCAGATCACAAAGTGGATAGGAGCAATATCTAACAACAGGAGTTGAAGGGGTGGTGGGGAGTGTCTGATCAGGATAGATGGTTTTGATTTTCTAATGAGGCACGCACCTGAGAGGTCGAGAGGTGTATTTATAAAGGAAGGTCTGGGTACTAGATTAATTTGATATCAACTGCACGTTTGTAAGTGTTGTCTTGTTTTGCTCTGCCATATCCCATTAAAAACCTTAGGCCTCATTTATGAGGCCGTGCGTCACTTTTACGCCGCCGGTGCGTCACTTTTTGTGACGCACCAGTGGTGTAAAAATGCGCCTTGTTGCGCCATATTTACAAAGTGACGCATCTAGGTAGATGCGTCGCTTTGTAAACCCCTGCGCCACATTATACCTGCGCCAGGTATAATGTATGCAAGGGGGGCGTATTGACGCAAGAAAGGTCGTAGAAGTGACGCAGTGAAATCTATGAGATTTCACTGCATCACTTCTAGGACGCCGTTGCGTCAAAATCTTGCGCCTGCCTCACAGCAGGCGTAAGACTGACGCAGGCCCTTTCACATGGGGCTTGCCCCATGTAAAAGGACGCATTGCTGGAGTTGTGTCACTTTTGTGACACACTCCAGCAATGCGTCACTTTTGCGCCATACAGATACGTCAGAAATACTGACGTATTTGTAAGTCCTTGCGCAATGATGCATCATATTGTAAATATGACGCATCATTGGGATCGCAAGGAGGGCGCAATGAAAAGTGACGCATCGCTGTTTTCTCACAGCGATGCGTCACTTTTCATAAATGAGGCCTCTTGGGGCTTATTTACAAGCCCCTTGGCCACTTTTGCGTCATTTTTAACATGGGAAAAGTGACGTACGGGTGGCGCAAGGGGCTTGTAAATATGCCCCCTTGTACATAGAAAGCGAGTATAAATAGGGGCAGAAGAGTGGTGGTGGGGTGCGGATTCCACACCCTCCGCCTCTGACTGCTTCCTCTGCCGCCTTATCCCCTCTCGCCTCCTCCGTCCTGCACTTCTCACCCACATCCCGCAGAAGATTACTTTACAGCGTGAAAAAAATCATTTCTGTCCAATAAAGACATCTCCCCCCTGACTCACGGCTTCTCAGAAGGCATGTCAGGGATGTTCGAGGGCCAGGGGACCACGGCCAGACTTTGAGGAAAGTTTTTTTTTCTTTCCCGTTTCCACGTCTCCCTACCTTTCTGCCTGTTGGAAGAGCAATACATTTTCAGGCGACAGGCCCTTCACGCAGCTCCCGCGCCTACCTGTGGCAGAGCCGCATAATTAGCATCCGTGAAGATGATGTATGACTTTCATTACCCTTTGGGACTGAAGACTAAATGAGGACAGAGCTAATTGCCGTGCAAAGCAGTTTGGCATGAATGGGAAAAATGCAGGCGCTGTCTCCTGCCAAAAAAACGAGGGGGGAGGAAAGAGATGGCCCCCATCGCTCCTGTGATCTCATGGCTGGCGCCCTTTCTCCTGCCGCAGGAGTTCACCACGGGTCCATAAATCATAGGCTGGCACATGGCTGAAAACAGGCTCTGAGCCACCGCTGGGCCGCGGAGAGCGCGGCTGACAGTTTCCAGCCCGACTGCTTGCCATCCCCCGCCATCTTGCAAGATGAACGTCCTCAAGTTCTGCTGTGGCATGCGGCGGCCTCCGAGTGAGTCAATCACTCACTCTTTTCGATCTCACCCCCAGTCACCCCCACTTGATGTCATTTTGCCATAAAACCTCACCAACTTCTGTGAGGGAGAGAGGGGGAGCAACGAGTGATGCTTGACAGACACGCAGCGTTTCCAGACAATTATATTATGGCTTGTAGCTTTTTTTTTTGTTAATGAATACAGCAGCAAGGGAAAATCTAACAATTCTAGGCATTTCTTTTCTTTTGAGGATGGCTTACCGGCCTTCCTCCTCCACCCCTCCTTCACCCAAGGAACCTCAACCATTCCGCAAAAGATGTGTTCCGTGATTGATTCCTCTCTTTCATAACTTCAACCACTCTGATTGGCAGAAAGTGTAACTCTTTCGGCCAAAACTTGAAGTGATGTGTGACTAATAGTACAAAACATATATGGACACTCTCTCAGTAGCAGTGTTATTAGATCCTGCTAGGCAGTGCAACTGTCTGCGATACCTATCCTTATCAATACTTTCAAATATACATAGAGTGGATTTTAGCTGCTTCAGAGGACAATTTCTGTCTAACTTCATGTTACTGGCTTTTTGGTGTATCATTCTGCCTATTATGCAGTGCTTGTCTTGCATGGCATGAGGAGAGGCCTGGTCTTTGGCATGAGCAGGAAGGCCCCATGCCCAAGGTGCTTGGAGTTGTCTGCGCTGAAGCCATGCACATAGGAGCGACTTGGATCCAGTCCTTACGTTTAAAATGCTGATCATTATTTCTTACATGCTGCTGGTGCCGTTTTTAACACAATAACCAATTCAAGAATGAAGCTCTGAAAAAAGACTGGATTTGTCAGAAGAGTTCTAATAATAAGTTTGTTTTTTAAGTTATGAGACGGGGAGGATCCTTGTTTGCGGCAATCCCATTCCAGGATACTGGGATCTTAACTCACTCAAATGACATGCTCCATGATTGTGCTCTGCTCCAAGATGGACAGGGGGTACAATCCGTAACAAGCACCCGACAGAGTCCCTGTATCCTGAAAGGGGAATTTCCAAAGATAGATCAGCCAACGGTGCTGTCGCAGCACAGGCTGGCTTAGCCTGAAGAAGTATTTTACATCTCTAAATTATACTAAATCATAACGCATTAGATTCATTAAGATGGTAAGACGGAGTGTATACAGAAAACAACATTTTTGTTATGCTTGTTTTTTTTCAGTGCATCAGTTTTCTTTTTATGTGATAGGCATTTGATAAGATGTTGTTTTTAACTCTTACAGAATACCCTCACACAAATACAGTAATAACAGGTCAACCAAGATTTACTATTTATTTTGGATTTTTATTTAGTGTGCATTCACCCATGTGTATCATGGTGCCGAAGTACCAAAAGACCATTTGCATGGTTACCAAAAATATCAAGTCACAGAAAACAACCAGGTCTTCAAGAATGTTCTAAATTGCAACAGTGGTTCACTTGAAAAACAAAAAGAAAGAGTATTTCATAATTGTGAGGCTACAGCAGAAAGAGCACAACCCTTAGATGCATAGCTTCTAATAGTGCAGCAAGTGCAGTGCACTGGGGGCTAGGGGTTTGAAGGGGCATTCAACCATGATTTTTGCTGTTTTACAATTCCAATTGAAGCTAGGGGGCGATTTCCTTCTTTGCACTAGGTTCCATTACACACTGGGTACACTACCGACAACCCCCGATAGTTGTGCATTTAAAACAGAATATTGAGTTTAAAAGCTCCTTCAGATCTTAATGTAAATCTGATTTATATGATGTACTCCATATCCAGCACTGTGGAAAGCAAAAAAGCAACATGCCAACCAACAACTATTCACAATCAATAACAGTAAATAATAAAGTATGTATCAACACTCCTGATGGGAAAAATAAAAATGAATCAGAAAACGTACACCTCTACATAAACGGACTTTTAGAAAACCTGAAGGAAAGAAAATCACACTTTTGCACTGATAAAAGAAGCGGTTTATTTCCACAACAGAAAAGAGGCTGATCCTTTGTGTAGACTATAGGCTTGAAAATGTTTTCTGACGATAATTGAACGATGTCTTGAGTTACCGATTGCTAGAGATGAAGCACCATATCCTTACAGTGCCACTCTCTTCAGCCATCCAGTTCTAGAGGTGGTGACAGAATCTAAACTTTGCAGCAAATTGCATAGGAAATCTATCTCTTTAAGTAAAAGATTCCATGGACTCTATCGCTTTGTGTCAACCCCTTCAGACCATTTGGCCATGGAGGTTCAGGCTCTGTATCTTTTACCAATCCCTTATGGCAGTACATTTTTAGAGGTTACAGGCTCTTTATCTCCGGACCATACCCCTAAACCATACTGTTGAACATGGTATAATTTGTGTAACTTTGTGCTAATCCACAAGCTTCGTGAGTCCTAGAGGGGAAGGATCTGTATTCCTTTGAATCAACCCAGAACCCAATTCCAGTCACATAGGGCCATATGTATCAAAAAGTCATTTTGCGATTCTCAAATAGCGATTTTTTGCAAATCGCTATTTGAGAATCGCAAAATGCTATGTATGTAGGATTTGCAATAAATGTTGTGAATCCTACATATTCCTGCTTATCTGGTCAAACGCTTACAGGTTATTCAGAATTCCGCTGTCCGCCTCTTTTTTAATGTTCCGAGGTGGAAGAACGTTCGCTCCCACATGTGCAGCCTTCATTGGCTGCCTGTGGCACAGCGCATTCTGCTTAAATCCCTAGTGCTCTCCTTTAGAGCAACTCACGATCAAGGGCCAGCCTACCTGAAGAAACGGTTCTCTTTCTATGCCCCTTCACGCACCCTTAGATCGTCCTCCCTGTTTAAAATGACTCTTCCTCGCTTTAAGCGGACCAGATTAGGTGGTCAGTCCATAGCCGTGGTAGCTGCCAGGACATGGAATGCCCTTCCCCTTCACCTACGCTCCATTCAGTGCGTGAGTCAGTTTAAGAAGAGTCTGAAAACTCATCTGTTTTCTGGCGTGGCATAAGCTGGTTCCCTCTCTGTCTTTCTCTGCCTTCATCTACCGCGCCAGGATACTCCCAAGTAATAGAGCGCGCTATAAAATGGTTTATACATACATACATACATATACATATTCCTTAATTGCGAATCTCAAATTGCGATTCACAATTAAGGAATACCTCCCCATTCATTCCTATGGGCCTAGAGGCCCATAGGAATGAATGGGAAGACATTCTCAATTTGCGATTAGCAATTAGCGAATCGCAAATTGAGAATGCAATTTCAAGGGTGCAGGCGTGTCAAAAGGACACCCTGTTACACCCCTGAAATAAGCATGGGTGCACATGTGGCGCACATGTATGCGCTTCACATAGCACTTTGAAAAATGCAAAAAAGTGCATTTTTCAAAGAAATTGCAAATTACCACCAACTTGAAGTTGGTGGTAATTTGCGATTCCTTAAAGCCAAATTGCACTTTTTTGGTGCTTCTTACATTGCATTTAAGGGATTGCAAAATTTGCGATTCCTTAAATGTAATCATAAAATAAGGAATCGCAAAATTTGTGATTCCTTATTTTGCAAGCAGATTTGCCTCATACATACCATTTGCGAATTTCGGCGTTTGCGAATGCAATTCTGCTTGATACATAACGCCCCTAGTCCCTTCAGCTCTAGATGGGAAAGGCTGGGATTTCTTGTTCCAACCTATCTGGTTCCAGAGACCACAGGCACTGTCACTCTGTGACTTCATGGGGTCGCTCGGTCCTCAAGAGGTCGGCTCTGCATTCTGGTTCATATCGACTGGGCTATCTTATTTTAGATATTAGTGTGTTTTCATGTGTCAATTCGGGGAGCCTGTGTATCCTTATAAAAACTCTCTAATCCATATTTAAGAAGAAACCCTTTGCAGCCATGGCTTATTCCCCAAAAATCAGCTTATGCGCTCATTCTCACCGCACTGTCTTTCACGAACAGAAGCCAGGTGTACAGCACTCTCTGCAACATGCCCTACAAAATCATGGGCATGTCAGGTAAATCTTAGTTTTGATTTCAACGACCCCTTTGCTCGCAGACTTCACTTCTGCCATTTGGCTGGCCTATAATGCCTGCTCGCAGCTGGGGGAGCCATCAAAAGGTTAAGCGCCTAGCTCATTACATGTGAGCAGACGTCTCGCATTCTGCTTAAGCCCGTGAAGAAATGATTTTTTGCAGTTTAGAAAATGCCAGTGTTTCAGAAGAGACGTCAGAAGGACCCACTCCGGAGTGAAGCAGTCCCCCGCTTCAGGGCAATCAGCGCGGATGAGTGTGGACGCCATGACAGGGAGTTCCGGAAACAATCGACTGATGAAACAGCAAATTGAATGAAGTGGATAAACTCGCGGCCCTCCCTTGAGGAAAGCAATTGAAGCTCTCTAACCTTTTACACGGCGTTGCTTTTGAAAATCAGCGGAAAATAATTTAAAATCAAATTGATTCTGGCTCCTTAAATGTTAGGTAGCAGCGTTTCGGTCTCTGCAAATCATATCTGTAGCCGCAGAGCCGCATCGCGAACAAGTTTCGAGCCGGTTTGGTTTGTTCATGTTGACATGCTCAGTGCAAGCTTCTCATTTCCAATTCGCGCTGATCCCGTCAAAATCAGATTAACCCTACCGGGGGTATATATGCCAGTAGCCGAATACATGTCTTTTTTTTTTTTTTAGCTCAGTAATAAAATACATGCCAACATTTTAGAAGAGGAAAGTGGGAGAGATACAAAAAGAATAGGGAGAGTGTAATTTCTCCCATCGACTTCTGTTGAGGACAGAATAGGGTCTATTGTCATATTGTATGGCACTTGCAACTGTGGGGCTGCAGGATCAGATATTAGAAATAGAAATACAAATATAATTTTTTTTCCTTGTCTTTCAGGAGCACAGACAAAGCGCTATGGCAGGCAGAGAGAGTGTGGCAAAAGAGCAGGCTACTGGCAGTGCACAGTCCGAATTACATAAAACAAGTCCCTTTCCAGAAGCCTGCTGGAGGAATCAGGTTTTGTTTGGATGTATGTGGGATAGGTGATATGCCTGACTCACCTTACGTAACAGTTAAAAACCGATGAATTATCAAATAAATGCAATGACAGACAAACAGACTGACAGAGAGAAACCCAGGCAACTAGGGGATAGACCAGCGACTCCCATACAGGTGATCGAGTGGAGAGGTCGCGGAATGGATCGATTACTAGTTTGATAGGGTTGCTCAAGAGATAGCTTTATAGGTTAACAGGCCTGCTGTGATAAAAGTTTTCCATTTTTATTGACCACAGGTAAAATTCTGGGGAGGGACAATTCAGCCTTATGTGATACGTTAATGCATTTGCTCTGTAACAGGTTGATAAAGGGTCTACCAAAGAACCTCAAACTGAAAGGTTTTGGTTGGATGGACCCAATCAGCAGCGTGTCTGATTTACTTGTTCTCTGCTGCTTCAAGTATTATATATAAGAAACAACTACGCTCTTGTAAGCAGTCTGCTAGAGTTCTAGCTTTGGGTCTATCACAGTAGTAGCAGAGCCCACATACGCCAGTAGCCATGCAATGGATATGATTTTTAAAACATCTAGAGGAAAAACAGCCCATACACAGCGTATTCCGAAGGCGACCCATCACTTAGGCTTACTATGTTACGAAGACGAATATGATAATCTTACATCCTTTTCGAACTTCTAAGCATTGAAAGCCACTGATGTCATTTGGTCTGAGCTCAGGTTTAAAAGGCATGCTACCTTCAGCAGTGTGTTCCTTGTCTCTCAAAAAGACAGAAAAAGAGTACTGATGACCATCTCAGAAATGTTGTTCTAAGTAACTAACACAGACTAAAAGGTTTAGTACACTAACGTTGTTGGTCTTTCACAAAGAAATGGAAAAGCTGAGAAAAGGTCCCTGGAACTGTAAACACATGATAATGATAGCCAGTACAGCATAGTATGCAGAGAGAATGTCTGCAGCCTTAAATAAAGCAAAAGAGGGTCACCTTGAGTTTTGACTATCTGGCTGCTGTGTGGAGAGCTTTCGCCATGTTAGCTCACTGTGTGTCGAGTTATTTTATTTTTGTTAATTGAACACAAACTACCCCCATGGGACTTTGTTTTCTCTGAACAAAAAAGATTGTCAGGCAAGCACTTTAAACATAGCAGGTCTCTTTACAACAGAGATCACCATCACACAGGTGGGGATCACTGAATAAGGTGATAGCCTTCCGGCAAGGTAGCCTTGCTGGATCAGTAGACCCTCTGCCATGGTCTAAATAAAGCTATAAGTCTCCTTCCATAGCTACCATGATACCAGATACTAGACCCAACCTCTCAGAAGTCTATAGCATTTTTTGCAGATTGTAATTTTGAAGCTCAAAGATCTGCTATTTTATGCTGATCTTCCATATTTATTTTTTGCCAACTTTATCTGTATTTATCCATATTTATTATGTGTTTTTTGAAAAAATAAAGCTGAAACTGGTATATTTCCACATTTATTTAACCAATAAATATGCAGTTGTGCTTGAATGCCTGCCACGTTTCAGTGATATGATCACCCGCAGAAGATAAATCAATGCACTTATATGAAAATATGAACATTTCAGTAGCAGCCTTGTGCAAATCTACTGCTGTTTAAGCCTCTTTACTAAAATTCCTTTCTTTTTTTAACCCCCTTACCTATCAATTTCTGAAGTTATTGGCCTGGACGTCATGGCAAAGTGTATTTAGAATCCACCTTTAAAAATAAATACAGACAAGAAAATAAATGGTTTTCTTTCTGTATTTATCTGTAAAAATCAGTAAAAACGCAAAACAAGGACCCTTATCCATAAGCAGGGCGCATGGTTTTAAAAAGTCGAACACATAAAAGTTTTGCGTTCCTTGTGTCTTTACATTGAAAAAGCCTACAAGCTATTTTCATTGTGGCAAGGTTGGCTACTTCCATAGGAAATCACTGGATTACATTATTACACCTTATTGCAATAATGTTGGTTAAGTAGCAGCTGGAAAAATATTCCAAGGGCTCTTTTTAAAAGTTAAACAAAATCCAATTTAATGTTCAGTTCAGTTCAGTTCAAATAACTTTATTCGATTGTACACGTAACAATCATAAAAGTACATAACATCAACATACATTTAAAAACAATCCAAAAATTCATTTGACAAGTGAGGAATCCAGTGCACAGCATAAGTTGAGAAAGTGAAAAGCAGCGGGCAGCATGAGCATATACATTATTAAAAACACATTAAAAGCATAAATAATTTCATTGTAGTTTCATAGTAAAAAGTTAAAAATGCATAAGGCGTCTTTACAGCATAATTAACCATCCATGCTTTTCCTAAAGGTGATAGCTGATTTTAAAAAGTTACAGACAAATAAAGTGCAGTCACATTTCAGCAATTGAAGATAATAAAGTGCGGGTTTGATTTGTGCAAAGTTCAGTTTTTTGAGGCACGGCTTTAGATATAGTTTCCGTGGTAGAAAGTAATAAGGGCAAATAAATAAAAAGTGTGCCAGATCTTGCGGAGACTTCCCGTCGCAGCCGCAAGCTGGCAACACCTCACCCCGATGGGCCCCAATTTAATGGTAAAGTAGAATTTTGTGTAATTATTGAGGACAATGCACTTTTCAAAAGGTACCTATTCCCTCTATGAAGCCTCTAAGACTTTTCTGTGACTTCCAACTGTCACCTGGCTGCTGATGGCTTCCCCACTGGGAGGTATGAATTGCTCCCAGGACAGGGACAATAGGCCTTGGATGTGAGTAGGTGTTGTCTTCCCCTTCACTGGAGGGCCTGGAGTCTGTATCCAGCACCTTGTTGCACTTCAAAGAGACCTTCTCTCTGTAGTAGCATTTTTCTAGGTTTACATCTTCATAGACAAATAATAATGGTAAATAATAATTTTTTCTGAGATCTAATACGCAAATGCTGAAATAATATGATTGCAGTTGAAACTAATTTTATACAACATATAGACGTGTGTTTATTGGATAATTGGATAAAATGGATGCTGTATTCATGCATTTTTCACTCCTGTGTTTCCCCCTCCGATCTGAGTCCCCTGTGTATCTTCTCTCCCCAGAATGAAGACAAGTTGATCTAATTTTCAAGTTATACTTTTCATGAACGTTCTAGTGTTCCAAACTAACATTTTTCAAAGGCCCTTCTGTTGTAGTGCCGTCGCTGAGCCTAGTTTTATTCACTGATGTAAAGGTTTGTTGTCTGAATGTTTCATATTAGTTGAAACATCTCCATATAGCAATAACCAAAGAAGCTGGATTTTTTTTAAAAGTGGGATAGTGCTTATGAACTTAAGTAGTGATTTAAACTATTCTGATTTGCAGAATGAATTGCTACTTACAATCACGCCACAATAAGTTTGCTGTTTTACTAATTTGTTATGCAAGAATTATTTATCAGAATCCATGGATTTGGGGTTTAGCCAGGGACTTTTGATTTTCTTACGAGGGATGCTGTTTATTTCTTTTCTGCTTTTTGATGCTCAGTTGGGACTTAGTGTTATTTCAGATTCTTACTACTCTGTATAACTCTGCATGTGAGCCTCCATGGGATTTATTCTGTAATAAAACCCTTTAACGTTCCTCGGATCTAGAACTCAATATTTGATTAGTCCCAATTAATTATTTTGCTACTGTGCTAAATTGATAATGGGGAGGGTGCCTGTGGTAGTGGCTCCATGGACGACAGTGGAATCTCCAAAATGGCCGCAGGGGATCGCTCCGAAACGCTGCGGTTCTAGCAGCACCTGTCGAGGAACAGCCCTGCGTGATGACTTCACTGCCAGACCTAGCCACAATAGCGAAGACAGAAAAAGAGGACGCGCTTGATCTGGAAGACGCCAATCGGCAGGAGAGGAGCATTGTCATCATGACCACATGAGCGGGAAATTTCGGGACGCCACTAGAACAGAGGAGCAGCCCAGGACTGGAAGACCCAGGACAGCACAGCGCGTTGGAGCTGGCCAGGAGAGTTCAGAGTTTGATTCATGGTGAGAGATTCCAGACACCATGCACAGCTCCAGCGACCCAAGGAAAGGAGGTTCTGTGGTCCCTACAGCTGTGGCCCGAAGTGAGGCCATAGCTCCAGGCAGGTAATTCCCTCCCTAATGAATGAGTTGCACTGACTAAAGATGAGGAGTGGTGGAAAGCCTAAGGGGCCCATTATGATGTCGGACGGATTGCCCCCACCAGGCTGGTGGTTGCCACCGCCAGCCTGGCGGGGGCAATCCGCCGGACATCCACACCCGTTCCCCCCCTGCCATATTAGTAGGGCGGGAGGGACCGCGGCGGACGGAAAGACCGTCCGCCGCTTTTCCGCCCCGGTCGCCTTGCGGCCGTGGCGGAAAAGGAATAATATGGTGGCGGTGTCTATCAGACACCGCCAGCCATATTATGATGGGCATCTTTAGGTGCCTTTCCGCGGCGGCGATGCCACCACGGAAAGGCATGCGGTCTTCACTCTGGGGGTCCCCTGCGGGAAGGAGAGGTGGGGGGTGCACACGGGGGGGGGGTAACTGTGGTACCCCTCTTCATTTGCATTAACAAAGCAGAAGGCACCGCGCGGTGCCTGCCGCTTTGTTTATGCAAATGCATCAATGCATTCTTAGCATTGTGGCGGGCGGTGCAAAGAGCACCGCCCGCCACAATGCTAAAAGCGCAGGATGTGCCCGCCACTGTGGCGGGCACATCCTAAAAACCCCCACGGGCACCCCCGCCCTTATGGTGGGCAGTCCTGAATTCCGACAGGATAGCGGGCAGACAAAGTCCGCCTGTCATCCTAATGAGCCCCTTAGAGTGGGTGCACCTGGGCTGATTGAGGTTGTGTGGTGGGGTGTTTCAGGGAGCACAGGTGACACCATAAAAACGCTGCACACTTCCCTAAGGACCCCTTTAGCACTCTAGTGGTGATTGGTGAAGGCAATAACAAGGGAAATTGATTCCTACTGAGGATCTCTTTTATTTTCCTGAGGGCCATTCATCCTGCTAGTTTGAAGATTGAAGAGGCAAAGAGGGAAAGGTTTGGTGTGACTCAAGATGAGTAAAGGAACTCTCTGAAAAAACAAACTTCTGTATCTTTTGTTTATTTTTCACTTTAAACCCAAAAGGCCAGTACAAACTATACTAAGGGCCTAATAAAAGACACTGTCATTACAGGTTTGTGTCCCGCTTGTGTGTTAGCCTGTTACAGTGCCTTTTTATGCAAGATAGACCTGGAGCAGAACTGCATGAGGTAATGTTTAGGGTGATCTGAATTTTGAGGTGTTCTAATTATTGAGGTACAGGGTTCTGCTTCCACAACTGTCACTGGCAAATGTTAGCCAATGCCCAGGCCTGCATCCTTATTTTGCCCCCCCGAGCCAGACTGGCCCCATCTCAGAGGGGCTCTTTTTTAAATCACAGTGTCAGATCCTTCTGGAGTGTCAAGACTTGTTTGACAGGTCTGCTGGGGTTTTACATATAACATGTGGGGTGCACTACAAAGGGGGGAGAGAGAATGCCAAAACACGTCGGGTGCATTCACTTTCTGGTTGCTGAGAACTCAGCTTTTGTTCAACCAGAATTTGGACTCGGAGATTGTTGGGGGCACTGCAACTGCCTAAAGCTGGACTTAAGTGTTAGATATGGGAGGACACAAGCATTACCATAGTACAACCGCACGTTTGCCCCCAGACATCTGAGCCCAAGATTAGCGTGGCCAAAGACTTAGGCCATCTTGAAATGGATAGGGTTAGCCTGGGAACCTTTACTCCATTGGTTAGGGAATACCCAGGTATCGTTCCCACCCACTAGCTCATGCCAAAATGAATGTGGCATCTCCAGGCACCCATTTCAGAACACTCCTGGACCTGATAAAAATCAGTTCTAAACCTGTTGTCTGCAACCTGAGAAGAGCCCTGGGAGCCTAAGTCCCCTCCCTCTATGTAAACAAATTATCTTGCGCTCTCACAGGCAAAAGTATGGAGTGTAGGGTGGGGTAGGTGGGAGTGGTAAACTGCCAAAGAGGTGAAGGTTCCCACCAAACATTCAAAAGGGAATAAAACAACACTAGCATGAAGGCAGGAGAGTGTTTAAATAGGGGGTGGGAATGCGTCCTGTCTGAGGGGAAACAAACTTTACCACACAGCCTTTGACACACAGGGGGGCAGATTTACGTTTCCTGGCGCATCCCTGCAAATCAGCAGGAATGCTCCAGGAAAGATGCATCATGCAAGTTTACCCTTGCGCCACCACAGATGTGCCTCATTGTAAATGCGGCACATCATGGCGCAAGGATAAACAAATGAGTGTTCCATCTGCCGGCGTAAGGTTGGCGCAGTGCTGGAGTTGCGTTGCCGGCGCGATGCAAGTCCAGCACTGTTCCAACCCTGCCTATGTCCAACATGGTGCGTCAAGCCTTAGGCCTGTTTCAAGCAGGCAAAGGGTTTTGACGCACCATGGCCGTAAAAGTGACACAGTGAAATCTTGTAGATTTCACTGCGTCACTTTTACGTGGCGTTCAGGCACTGGAACGCCCACCCTGCACCGGAATATCCCTAGATGCGTCACATTGTAAATAAGGCGCAATGTGGCGCATGGTTTACACTGCCGCTGCATCACAAAAGTGATGCAACGGCGACATAAAAGTGTTGTGGGGGGCTTATAAATCTGCCCCAGGATCTTTAGCACACATGTAAGCATTTGTACCTTTACAATGCAGTACTTTACCATGCAGGTAAAGTATTTTTTCTCAATAACATACTTTTTAGTTTATTTAAGTAAAAAGTAATTTTAGGTTTTTAGATGGGTACAGATCAATGGAAATAAGTGTGATTTTAGGGCTCGCAGGTTTTTATATGGGTACAGGTAAAGAGAGGGAAGGTTGATATTAGGGATCAAGGTGGGTAGAGGTACAGATAATTAACTACGATTTTAGAGTTAGGAGTGGATGGAGACAAAGGAAGCTAAAGGGTGATTTTAGGGTTCAGGGATCAGTACGGATAAAGAGAAGCAAGGCTGATTGTAGGGTTTGGTGTGGGTAGAGATAAATGTAGGTAAGGGTAGTTTTTTTGAGTTCTGGGGTAAGTTGAGCCAAAGAGAAGTATGGGTGGAGTTAGGATTAGGAGTGAGTAGAGGTACAGGGAGATATAGGTGATTTTTGGGTTCGGTGGGTAAACGTAATGGGAGGTAAGGATGATTTAATGGGTTGGAGTGGTAGAGGTAATGCGAGATAAGACTGGTTTAAGGTTTCTGGAATGAGTAGAGGTAAATGGAAGTAAGTGTGATATTAGGGTTCGTGGTGGGTAGGCAAGGCTTGAATTTAGTATTCAGGGGTGAAGTTCTGTGAATTCTGAACCCGTGGGTTCCATTTTGTGTATGGCAGCCATTTTGTGGTTGCCCTCACATAGGCCGATGACTGTGGCTGAACTAGTCTTTTAAGGACATGTACACCTTAGCTCGAGTTCGTGCTGACTCCTGTTTGACCTGAGTGAACTGACCCTGTTGCCTGAAGCTCACCTTGTTAAACCAGTTCCTGCCCTTTAGCTGATCAAGATTAAGGATCAGAGCACAGGACATCATAAAGTTTTACTGCACACAAACATGCCTTATCCTACTCCTAGCTGTTTCTGTTCCTTCTTTTATGGTCTATTTACGATATGGGTTGTGGTCCTTTTTATTATGGGGTTGTCCGGCTTGTCTAAAGAAGAATGTTGGGTTTGTTCAATGATTGATTATGGGCCGGACAACTGTAAAATTGGTTTGTCGTCATGCAATACTTTCATTGTGGAAACATGTGATTGGTTAAACTGTAAACAAGGAATGTTTGCCTGAAGCATAATGTTTGGCATAAAAAGGGATGACTTGTTTTGTAAAGTTGAGCAGTCTCCTGAGAACTCAGACCGTGATGATTTCTAGGACTTCTGTTACTGGCTGCAGCCAATAAATTTGATCTTTGACGCCACTCAGAAGTATCCCGTGTCTCTGTATTCTAAGACAGGTGAACCCGAAGACTTTGGGCGTGCCCCTGGCGCCGCTGGGTTCTAAAACCCGGTTCTTCAGTTGGCGCTTCCAACGTGGGGCGACTTCAGCAGTACCGGTCCAAGCCTGAAGATCGTGAGGAGCTTCGTGAGGAAATTCTGGAGGACGGCCACCACTTCATCGACCCCGGCATGTCGAACGTGGACTGAAGGTCTTTGCTGCGAGGCTTCCCGCTTTCCTGATGGCTATGAAGGACTGCTGCCCTGACTGTCGCCCTGTCTTGGACCCATGTGTGATGCTTTGTACGGCGAGACGATAGACGGGTCTTCTGGTGGCGTGACTGATACCTCAGTTAAGTATAAGTGGGTCGCTCCCAGTCCTTAGTTTTTGGTTCTTTGGTTCTTAGTTTGTTTGGTCCTTAGTTTTGATTTGAAAATTGCAATTTTCAAAGCCGAGGGACTCGTATATTTGCGAGACTATCGTTGTAGATAATCCCTTGAAGTTTGAAGCTAGATTAGTGAGCGAAGATGCCTAGTCTTAGCAAAATTAGGAGGATATTCTGTTGTGGTTGTAACAGGGATTCCAGATTGGAGGATTCATGTCCGATACCTCCAGTTGGAACTCCGACTTATGAGCTCTATTCTAAACACGGCGTGGGCCCCATTACGTTTAATGAAGTATGGGTCCACTATACTAGAAAATATGGTGTCTTACAATGGCCCCAACATGGTAGCTTTGATACAGAGATTTTAGACAATTTGGAAACTAAATTATTTAGGAAGAAAGCCCGGCCGGCAATGTTTGACTACTTTCGCCTTTGGCGTAAAGAAGCCAGACAACGAGAAATTAAACAAGCTAAAAGAGATAAAAGAGAAAAGGATGTATCAATAATGCAAGCTGCTAGGCAGTTTAAAGAAAACAAAGAAGATAAAGCAATTGAGGTGTCAGATAGGCAACATAATATGGCTATTGAAAAATGTTATCCAGCTTTGCCATCTCTTCTTGGGAATGCAACGAAGGACCCTGAGAAGGATCCTTTGATGTCACATTTGTTGAGATTACCACCCCCTTATGCACAGAGTGCCAACGACACCTCCGCAACCTCCAGTTGCACAACCTCTTGTTGCTGTTCAGCCACCGGCTCCTCCTCAGCTGGTTCTTCCTCCTACGGCGCAGCCTTCTCTGGGGCCGCAGACTTTGCTATCGGTTTTGTATGGAACTACTTTGCCTTATTCTCCTGTACATTCAACTTCTCTTGCTCCTAACCCTACGCTTCTATCACCTCAAAATGCTTTGTCTCCTGTCCTTATGACAGCTTCTCCTTCTGCTCGACAACGAATGACTGATACTGTTACTGGTCTTTTGTCTCCTTTCTTTGGGTCATTGAGTATGACCCCTGTTTCTGCACGTAAACAAATGCGTAGTCAGCTACCTGGTCCCGAAGAACGGGCAGTGTTAGATCTCTTGGCTCGCAGATGGATTTCGAATGTTTTGAGGTATAATTTAGAGTCAGTTATGGATGTTTTCCTGCAGTGGGAAGCACCCAAGCAAAGATATGTGTTTGATGAAGTGTGTACTTTCCTCCGTGAGGAATGGGCAGATAATGATTTGGGTTCAGTTCCCGTAGATTTGCTAAATGTCCAGTCTGAGTTTGCAAAAGGGACGATAGTAGGTCCCAGAATTGAGAAAGCAGTTGCGATGGTACTTGCGTGTAGAAGTGATTTCCCTTCTCAGCGACTATTTGAGCCTGATGCCGCAGTTAGGAAAAAGGTGCGACAATATCCAATGAGAGAGGTTCCCCCAGCTTGGAGAGAAGGGGACGCAAATGCTAATCCACCTGTTCTGTCTCATTTTCAGAGAGTATGGGTACATGTATCATGGAAGAGAGTAGAAGTTTTGGCCCTTAAACAGTCTTTACCTGATCCCCGTAAGAATCCAGCTGGCTATTACAAAGAATTGTCCCAGACAGTTGACGCATGCATCATGAATTTAGCCGACATAGACATACTGTTGGGTAACGTAGTTCCTCAACCTTTATGGGCAAAGATTCGTCATGAGGATCATGCGCCAGAGTTAGGTGATACATGGGCTAATATTACTGCTGCGAATGGTAGACAAGTTGGTAGAGCTAAGCCTGAGCCTCTAGTTGCAGATTTACCTGGCAGAATTATCAACCTTATGAAGACAATGATGCCGGCTTTACGAGTAAATTGGGACAAGTTAGCAGCATGTAAGCAGAAGAAGGACGAAAGTGTGTCAGATTTCTTCACTAGGTTTGAAGAAACATACATAGATCATAGTGGTCAGGACATGAGTACGGAAGGTGGCCAAAGATTGTTCGTAGATAAGTTTGTCTTTAACTTACTTCCTGAACTGTGTAACAAGTTGAAGGACTCTGAGAGTTCATGGGCTGTTTCTTCGTCGGCTCAGATATTGGCGACTGCACAGTACTACGAAAATAGGGATAAGGATGAGAAAGATAGAGTAGAGAAGACTAAAGACTTGAAGACAAAAGTTCTTTTGCAGCAGGCGTATCCGCCTCGCTCGAATCAGCAAGAGTCACAGCAACGTCCACAGTTTCAGCAACCTCCACAGTTTCAGAGAATATCACAGAAGCATGAGTATTTTGCTCCAAGACCACCTTTGGGTCTGAATCAGTGTGCGTATTGTAGGGAGGAAGGTCATTACAAGAATGAGTGTCCTGTTTTACGACAACAGTACAAGTGGTATGTCGGGTCTGAGAGGTCGTGGTGGTTTCCAGCAAGTATCTAGAGGTAGAGGACGTGGTGCGTTTCCTCAGAACGAACGTTCTTTTCCTCCTCAGAGTTCAATGAATTATTTTGATCAGCAGAATGTACACAATACTACACTGACGATTATTATGTTGAAAATGAGGGTACTAGTTATAATGATTGCTAGGACAGCCATGGACAAAGAGAGGGAGTAGTGGCAGTTCCAGTAGACCAGAGTGGACCTTATGTTGCAGTAGTTACATCAGGTGTAATAGAGCCTTTTCTTTTGGATACTGGTGCAGCAAAGAGTTCTATTATGCACTGTAAACTCCCTGGCGCACCTTTGTCTGGCTTAATAAATGTTTCGGTAGAATTTTCTGGCGCCCCGGTACGTAATCCAGTTTCTAGTCCTTTGTCTCTTTCCATTGGGCCTTGTGAATTGGAAGCACCCCTTATTCTAACGACAGGTTGTGGTGAGAATTTGTTGGGTTTGGATTTGTTAAAAAGATTGCATGCAACATTGTATTGTTCTCCTTCGGGAGTACATCTTACATTGGGTAAGAAAGAGATCTCTCCAATGTATTTATCTAAAGATCGACTTCCACTGGAATTGCGTTCTCTCCCTGATACTCTTTGGGCTACTGGTCCTAATGATGTGGGTCTTTTGGAGATTCCACCCTATGTTGTTACGCTCAAATCGAATGTTAAATTGCCACGTATTCCCCAATATCGGATTTCGAGTGATGGTGAAAGAGCGCTTTTAGCGATTATCTATGATTTGATTGAGAAAGGTGTGATTGAAGAAACGAGAGGTAATGTGTGTAACAGTCCTGTTTTGCCTGTCCTGAAACGCACTGACTCTTCTCAGCCACCTGTTTACAGGTTTGTGTTCGATCTTAGAGAGGTTAACAAGATTGTTGTGCCACAGTTTCCAGTTGTTCCGGATATTACTGCTTTGTTGACTTTGATTCCTGCTTCAGCTGCCTGGTTTTCAGTCATAGACTTGAAAAATGCTTTCTTCAGTATTCCAATTGCTGAGGAGAGTAGAGATTTTTGGCTTCTCTTTAGGAGGCCGAAGCTTCCGGTTAAAGAGAGCTCCCCAAGGCTATTGTGAAAGTCCCTCCATTTATAGTCAGGCTTTGAAGACTCAGCTCGATACTCTTGTGTTACTGCTGGTGCCGCTCTTATACAGTATGTGGATGATCTGTTAGTGGCCGCTGATGATGAGAAAACTTGTAATGAAGCTACTCTTTCTTTGTTGCGACATTTGTCGGACTTGCATCATAAAGTGTCACCTTCTAAGTTGCAGTATTGTCGCCAAGAAGTGACCTACTTAGGTCATCTCATGTCAAAGGAGGGAAGAAGGTTGACCCCAGAACGAATTCAAGCGATTGCGCAAATGACTGTACCAAGCACTCAGAGAGAAGTTCGTGCTTTCTTGGGTATCACGTCGTATTGTAGACAGTGGATTCCAAATTTCTCTCTATTGGTGAAACCTCTGTTGGCTTTGACTTGTAAAGATACACCGAATCCTCTTCCGTGGTCTGACGATTGTCAGAAAAGTTTTTCTGAATTGCGTGATGCGTTGTGTTCTGCTCCAGTGTTGGGTACTCCTGACTACAGTAAGCCTTTTACACTCTATGTTCACGAGAGAGAGGGTTGTGCATTGTCAGTTTTGACTCAACAGTTTGGTGATAAGCAGCGTCCATGTGCGTATTTCTCGTCAACTTTAGATCCGGTAGCTAGAGCATTGCCAAGCTGCTTGAGAGCTACAGCGACAGCGGCTGTTTGCATCCGACAGTCTGCTGGATCGGTGATGGATAATACATTGGTTGTGATGGTTCCACATGCAGTGGATACTTTATTAAATGGAACCAAGACTCAGCACCTTACTAGTGCGAGATTGTCGGGCTATGAGTTGACGCTTTTGGCTAGTCATATACACATCAAGCGGTGTAATGTATTGAATCCAGCGACATTGTTGCCGATTTCTGTGGACACAGATGGTCAGGAACAGCATGATTGTTTTCTTAGGACGGAGGAGGAAATGAAGGGTAGAGTCGATCTAAAAGACACTCCTCTTTTGGATCCTGATGGTACGCTATGGGTTGATGGGTCATGCTACAAGCTCCTGAATGGTGATACGACTGCAGCATATGCCGTAACGACATTATGCACAATTGTTGAAATTGCACAAGTGAGCTATAATTCGGCACAAGCAGCGGTATTGATTGCATTAACGAGAGCATGTATTCTGTCTGAGGGAAAGAGAGTGAATGTGTATACCGATAGCCAGTACGCGTTTGGTGTTGCACACAGTTTTGGACGCTTGTGGAAAGAAAGGGGATTTCTCACATCGCATGGGACTAAGATTCAACATGGGCAGTTGGTGAATGAGCTTCTTGAGTCACTTACTTTGCAGAAGCAAGTTGTGATTGTGAAGTGTATTGCTCACCGGAAGGTTACGGATGATGTTGGTCGAGGTAATGCATTTGCGGATGAAGTTGCGAAAGAAACAGCGAAAAATGTGATGAGTCGAATGTATGTTGCAGGCCCTGCGAGATGGATTGCTGTAGTTGGAATGTGTGAAGATACGATTGAGAGTGTGAAATCAATCCAGGCTGAAGCCACTGAAAATGAAAAGAGTGTGTGGAGAGAAACTACGGGTAGATTGGATTCGACTGGTTGTTGGGTTGAGTTATCAGAACACCAAAGATGGATGTTGCCGGATACGTATGTGCTTGCGGTGGTTACGATGGCACATGGGTTGTCTCACATTAGTGCGAAAGGAATTTGTATATTGTTGGCTCCAGTATGGCAGAATGCTGGAATTCCCAAATGTGCTGAGAATGTGGTCAAGACTCAAGAATTGTATGGTGTGTTTGATGTATAATCCTGGTAAGGGAACTCCAACTCCAGCTGGTCACTTTGCACCTCCGACGTATCTGTTCGAGGTTCTGCAATTGGATTTTATCCACATGGAAAGATGCAACAACCTGAAATACGTCCTCGTAGTTGTTTGTGCCTTTTCTAGATGGGTAGAGGCATACCCCCTCAAAGATAATACTGCCTCGTCCACAGCTAAAGTCTTGCTCAAAGAATATTTCCCTAGGTTTGGATTGCCAAGGATGGTGTGGAGTGATAACGGAAGAGAGTTTGTGGGGACGATTATGAAGAGAGTGTGTGAGGGTTTGGGCATAAAACAAGAATTCCATGCTGCAAATCATCCCCAATCAGCTGGATTAGTGGAATGCTACAACGGCACTTTGAAGCTAAAGTTAGCCAAAATTCAGGCGAGTTATGGTCTCCAATGGCCCGATGCTTTGCCGTTGGCACTTTTGTCAACTAGAACTACAGTGCATTCCCGAATCGGACTTAGTCCATATGAAATAGGTTTTGGACGCCCGGCGAATGTGTGGGGAGTGCCGAGGCCAGTGAAGTTTAGTGACATTGAGTATCCTGTGTTGGTGGACTATTTGTATGACCAGACGGCTAAATTGCGTGTCTTGCATCAACAGGTTCACGATAACTTGCCACCAGCATCTGTGGACCCAGGTCACACCATCAATCTCGGTGACTGGGTCCTCGTGAAAAACTTTCAGCGGACCAAAAACGAGCAGCCCCGCTGGACCGGCCCCCACCAGATGCTCCTGTCAACAAGAACCTCGGTGAAGGTCTTCGGGAAGCGGAATTGGGTCCACGGCGTACATTGTAAGAGGGTGCCTTTACCTCTACCGTACGACCAGTGGATCCGTGAAGGTATTGGTGACTCAGAGACAGAACGGGTGCCGAAGTTCATGCCGTTTAGCGATGCACATCTAGTATGGACAAAGTCTGAACGAGAGGACGACGACATTTTGCAAGCAGCTGTACCTCCGCATCAGAGATTGGACACCACTGAGCCTGAACTTCTGTTTAAAGATCAGACAGTGCCTGGTAAAGGCCGTTATAATTTACGACCGAGAAACAACGGACAAATAAAGAAATAATTTTTCCTTTTGTTTTTGGAGAACTGCACTCTCTCATCCAAGAAACTGTTTTGGCCTATTTTTCTTTTTTGAGCTGCCATCCGAGCTCAGCTGTAGGGTCGCGGTATAAAGACTTGGGATTGCAGCCGTGTAGACACAAGGTCGACGGTTCTGGTTGGTCCTAGGGCGTTCCCTGGACTGACAGACGCATTCCTTAGCGGAAGAAAACCAACTGCCGCGAACAGCACGGTTAGAGGATGGAGTCTTTTGTGATGGAGAGAGCTGCTGAGGAAATGAACTTTAAAATGAAACTGTGTAAATTAATGCATAGCAAATGTTTTCTGATAACATGTGTTCTGATGTTTTTAAGCATGACGTTAGCATTGGTGGGTTGGATTGTTTTCACTACCCAATTGACTTCTGCACCCACCTCCTAACCTATGTCTTTTCCTACTACTACTTCTTTGCATTCTTTTCATATTTTACCTGAACACGAGCAGATTAGAAGATCGGAATTTGTGAATAATTCTTTTGTACAGCTTCAGCATCAACACCAGTTGGTAGTGAACACCACTAATTGTTGGGTGTGTGCTCTTATGCCGCATACTACGGATAGAGGTATTCCCTATTTGATTCTACCGTTTAGTCAGAATGGGTCTCTATGGGCTTTCCAAAAGATGTTTATTTATGCCATCGAAGTCTATCCCCTGCGTTCCATGAGAGATAACTCAAGTAATAAAGCCTTGGTGAAGGGAATTACGAATATGAGTAGAGATATCGAAACGTATAGGACTGTTCCCAAGGATGAGTTACTAGCATATGTTGGTTGGAATGCAACCGGATATAGTATTAGTCTGGGTGAGAAGCAGAGACGGAAGAGGTCACCTCCGATTTGGATCGTACCCCACCAAGGTCATTTTTGTTTGCAAGGTAATGGCAAGAATCCGAGAGCTCAGTTAGGGAAGAGTGTATGTACTCAGACGTACGTTTTTGCGTCGCAATCTTCCCCACCGTTTTTAGCAGCTAAGGGCACGTATTTTGTCTGCTTCAACAGAGCATACACATGGTTGCCCCCTGATTTTTCGGGCACATGTTATGTGCCGTATTTGTTGCCCCCTACGTACACTGCTGCTGCAGATTACCACAGGAAGAAGGTTGTTAGAGGTGCCTTTGATCAGGAAGATACCGCTGGACAAGAAGTGGGAGACTTCTTTAAGGGTTTCCTGCCGTTTTGGGGACCTGTGGTTAACAGTAGGAACATACGCCAATTGACAAGAGTGGTTGAGTCCACCGTAAATGAAACTGCCGGTGCCCTTAGTAATTTGACTGCTGAGCTTCAAGCGGATCGCCTTACGACGTTACAGAACCGTATGGTTTTAGATGTCATACTTGCAGATCGAGGTGGAGTATGTAAAGTGATCCAATCGAGTTGCTGCGTTTTCATTCCAGATAATGCTCCTACAGTATACGAGGCTATTTCCAGACTGCATAAGATCTCCGAGTCTATACATGTGGACAAAGCAGATTGGTCGTTGACTGGATGGTTTTGGGGACTGTTATCCACTTCGGGGTGGAAGATTCTGATGGTCATTGGTACGGCTTTAGCGATTCTTTTTCTGTGTTATCTTTGTGTACAGTGTGGTCCTGCCATATGTGGCCTTTGTGATACTACGTGTGTGAGGAGACCGCCTGTCTCGAGAGAAGTACAGAGAGATAGAATGATGCTCCAGCAGGACCTAAATGATCTGATGAATATTGACATCGATTCAGATACAGACTGAGTGATTGCCTATGTAAGGGCAAAAGGAGGGCTGAGGTTCTGTGAATTCTGAACCCGTGGGTTCCATTTTGTGTATGGCAGTCATTTTGTGGTTGCCCTCACATAGGCCGATGACTGTGGCTGAACTAGTCTTTTAAGGACATGTACACCTTAGCTCAAGTTCGTGCTGACTCCTGTTTGACCTGAGTGAACTGACCCTGTTGCCTGAAGCTGACAAGGATCAGAGCACAGGACATCATAAAGTTTTACTGCACACAAACATGCCTTATCCTACTCCTAGCTGTTTCTGTTCCTTCTTTTATGGTCTATTTACGATATGGGTTGTGGTCCTTTTTATTATGGGTTTGTCCGGCTTGTCTAAAGAAGAATGTTGGGTTTGTTCAATGATTGATTATGGGCCGGACAACTGTAAAATGGGTTTGTCGTCATGCAATACTTTCATTGTGGAAACATGTGATTGGTTAAACTGTAAACAAGGAATGTTTGCCTGAAGCATAATGTTTGGCATAAAAAGGGATGACTTGCTTTGTAAAGTTGAGCAGTCTCCTGAGAACTCATACCGTGATGATTTCTAGGACTTCTGTTACTGGCTGCAGCCAATAAAGTTGATCTTTGACGCCACTCAGAAGTATCCCGTGTCTCTGTATTCTAAGACAGGTGAACCCGAAGACTTTGGGCGTGCCCCTGGCGCCGCTGGGTTCTAAAACCCGGTTCTTCAGGGGTGGGTAAAGGTACAGGGAGGTTCAGATGATTTTAGGGTTTGGGAGGGTAGAGGCAAAGGGAGGTAAGCGTGAAACGAAAACATTTTGAAAACACTGCATGTTTGATGATGAATAATGCATCCTCTAAATTATAAAAGAGGTAACAAACAGATAAGTAAATGTGACAATGTAGGAAACGTTAATTCAGAAAAACAAGAAGTGTCAAGTAGCAGTAGATTTATTGACATTTGGGCATTTTGTTTCAATCATCTCTCAGAGTTGGATTTTTTGAAAGAGAGGTTGGAGTGAGCATGAAATGGAGTTAAAAAGTTGCTCACATTCAAACTTTCACAGGAGAGTGGAGAGGAGTTTGGTTCTTGGGAGGATCCAAGCTGTCCTATCAGAAACATTTTGAAGAGGACTTACAGGAACATGGAAGTGCTTTCTTCAAATCACGACCAGACATTCCATTCATTTAATGGATTGAAGAGATCCAAGGCTCCCCATTAAGGTTTGAATTGATAAAGCCACTCCTGGAGTAGTGAGTCACCAGTACTTATTCGTCAACACCTGCACTAACGACAGTCTGCCACACGCTGTTTATCTAATTTAGAGCCGAGCACAACAACAGGTGTTTATTATTTGAATTATATATTAACAATAACTAATACCTGCTGCCCAAAAGATTCTTATTAGGGGTGGGCGGAACTTGCAGAGTTACAGAAATATGCATCTTGTGTTGCTCGCATTACAGTTTGTCGCAAGGTAGTGCGAGTAGCGCTTCAAATCAGCGCAAACAACACCAGGCGTTATCCAAGAGCGCACACCCATTCGAGTTGTTTTTGCTTCCTCTCAAATAGAAAATCTAATCGAGCAGCAGCAAATCAATTTGAATAGTGGCCATCTGACCGGGACCGCTCGCAAACACATTAGATCGCAATAGGGTATGGCAGATCTCAATCACGTTCGTTAACTTGCATATTGTGGAGACTCGTAGGGGAAATATTCAACAACAAGGAGATTGGCGGAATTTGGCCAGAACTTCATGTTAAAGAGTAAGGTGGAGTGTCCACAATAACGTGTAAACAAAAGGGAGAGTAAGGGAAATAGGGGGAGAACACTCCCAGTCCCCTATAATCAAACTGTCTGAAAAACAAGAAGGGAGTTTCCCCAGGACAGAGTGTCCTAGTGAGTCATACGGAGAAAGACACAGTTCAGAAAGAGTCTTTTCTTTCTTTTAGAAACCCCTCACTCACCAACCTGGTTGGTGACATGCTTCATCATCGGGGTCCACCCAAGTGGCTGCGTGCCACTCGGTTGTGCTTCGATGCCTGCAACTGCAGCAGTGCTGTTTTTAGGTTTCGCCTATTATCATTCGCTTGCGAATGTAATAGGCGAAAATTCAAGGGCTTGATCCGACTCGTGAAACCACTGCCGTTTCTTCACTGGCGTTTCTTCACAGTGCATATGAGTCTGTCACCACGTGACCACACAAGCACGCGCATCTCCCTCCCCACATCAAAGGCATCAGCTTCCCTCCCACAACTTCCCCCGCTCGGCCGGCCTCTGCAAAGTTCTCCTCCCCTAATTAATCACTTCACGTTTCACGGCCGCAGGCCATGACTCGACAGTCCTGCCCTGCTTTAACTCCCTCCCCCTCCACAGCATCGCATATTTTCAAAAAATGACTAAAAACACATTTGCAAATAATTCGAATTTGTGTTGCAGGGTGCTGTTTCTTGATGACAGAATCTCGCTTTGTTGACAGTTCTTTTTGCAGTTTTATTAAGCACAAACTCGACCAACGTAATTGGAGTGCTTTACTTGTCCTAAAATGCCGTGTTGCCTGTCCCTCAAGCTTGCCGGTTTTTTTTCTCCGGTACCGTCCCGCCTCCCCCCTAATTACATCACTGTTCACGGCCCGGCTCGCCCTGGCTCTCTACTTCTCTGGCTCTGCCTTGTTAGAATATTCCACAGCATCGCATATTTTAAAAAAAGCGCTATGCTTAAATTATGTCTAAACACATTTGCAAATAATTGGAATTTGTGTTGCAGGGTGCTGTTTCTTGATGACAGAATCTCGCTTTGTTGACAGTTCTTTTTGCAGTTTTAAAACTCGACCAACGTAATTGGAGTGCTTTACTTGTCCTAAAATGCCGTGTTGTCTGTCCCTCGAGCTTGCCGTTTTTTTTCCGTTTACTGAGGTCATGAAATAAATGTTGTGTCCTCTATTCACACTTTACATTGTGCCCCCTAGCGCGAGGGTTATATGTCAGCGTGCTCACTAGAGTTAAAGGAATGTTTACAATATACTGGAAACTTTGACTGCGCCGGCTCTACACCGTTTCAGATGTTCAGGCGGAGCACAGAGCGAAACAGCTGGTGATTTTTTTCACTGAGGCGCAGAAAAGCAGTCTTTGAGGCACAAATTACACTCGAATATTTTCTGTCATTTGAGCTCACCGGGGTACCTCAATCACAGGATTACCTTTTATTACACGATACCAAGGTTTATACCTACATAATTTTCAATCTGATTTCAGTCATCCAAGAGGGGAAAGAGCGTCCTCAGCAAAGCTCTTCAATGCGAGGATATGGAATCCCTCGAGATTTGGGAGCACGTTTCCGTAGAGTTCCAGCTCCACAAACCGCAAGATGTTTCCCATTCCTGCAGGTACAGTTCTCCACATCCACACTTTTTCGCACCCAACAGGAGCGAATGCAGGTAAGCGCGCCTTCAGCAGTAGGAAGCATTCCATACTCATGTCATGGCTGTGCAAACAGCAAGATGCAATGTGCCAACAATAAAACGAAATCTTTTAACTAAGCAATCCTGGGACAGACAAAATGCAAATAATGCAACGGGCCTCACCTGAGAATTAGTAGCGCTGTCCAATAAGAATACGAGACTAGCAGCCTTAAAGGAAGAGGAAGTTTAAGGGAGGACCAGATAAGGGAACCAATTTTTAGTTTTTTTTGTTTTGCGGTTTTATATAGGGCGAACTCGACCCCAAGGTACTGGAGCGCTTTACATGAGCACCAGTTACATTACAGAACAACATATTAATTTTTAGGGTTCGCCTAAAGGCGTTCCCCTGCGTTGTCTGAGAAAAGTACTGTGCTTAAAGAAAAAAAACAAGCACTGGCGTTGCCAATAGGTTTCGCATTTGGAAAGTTGGAGCTATTGGTTTTGTAAGTGACATTTTATATTTATATATTGTTATTGATAATGCCAATAACGATATATAAATATAAAATGTCATTTACAAAAACCAATAGCTCCAACTTTCCAAATGCGAAACCTATTGGCAACGCCAGTGCTTGTTTTTCATGATAGGGTGTTCACTGAGTGATTTAAAATAATCTTTGTGATGATCCTTCGTTTTATTGTGGAGTCACAAGATATGTTAAAAGCAGGTGTGATACTATATGTGTGGCTAAATTGACCAACGAGTATCAGTATTAAAGTGAAATTATAGTCAACATCTTTCAACCTTCAGTCGCTTGTCGCAAGGTATTCATCAGGACCAAGTATGCAAAACGGGAGGTCTACTCACACTAAGGCGTACCCTTTCCTGATCTGCTAAGTAGCCTGATCGAATACTCACGATTAGGCTCCTGGGGAAACCTGGGGAAACTCCCTTCTTGTTTTCCAGATGTGCCCACAATAACACCAATTCTGCAGGCAGAATGGAATATTCAGCCCACCCTTAATTTTTTACAGCTTTTGGGGCCTGGAATTGCCTGATTTGTCACACACTTGTAGGAGTGTTGTTCAGTAAGACTCTATTTATACATTTGTTAAACACCACCAGAGTCCAATTCATGTATTAAGTTGCACCCTCAGTTACATGGGCCACACCTTCTGTAAATGTTTATTAGAGAGATTCCTTAGATCACACCCATTTTCGGCCTCCACATATTTTTTATCTCACTTATAGAGCTGGGTTTCACTTCACTAAAATGAACATACCTCATAGCCTACAAAAGGTAAAGTAAACTGCCATTTTCTGCCCGGTTCCCTGTATGAAAGAGCTTCGAGGGGCAAGTAATTATTTAACTGATGTGGTGGCAATGAATTTCAGGCCACAGGAGACACGCACATGATAAACGTTCATTTAAATAAAAATGGAATGGTTTCCCTCCGAGTTGCAGTTCGGACTTTACATTTGAGTGATCCACTGTAATGAATAATATTGGTGAGGAATGCATCTGCCCATCCGCATCTCTGTAAATTACAACACAGTGAACACATGACTCTTGGAAAAGCCTAGCCACTTCCATCCCAAACTCTGTCTCTTCCCTTTCCACCATTCTCAACTCTTGTGGGAGCATTTCAGTACTTCCAGGGTTAGAAGGCATCACCACGGTTATGTACATGGCTATTCAGCACCATGTCCAGCTAATACAGTGCACAATTTAAAACCATTCACCGCAAATGCCTCTGTCTTCTCTTGTGTGTCTTCAGTACTTCAGTGCCATCAACATGTTGCAATAATTTGAAGTATCTGCAATGAAACAGACGTGCCCATATGTTATGTTATTGATGAATAATTAACTTGTTTATGAATGTATTTTGAAAGGTGGCACATACCCTCAGTAGTACAACAAGGTGGCCATGGGTCTCTGTGCAAGCAAGGGAGAAGAGTCCCCATTTGCCCTGGTAGATAGTGAAAAAGAGACACCTTTGGGGTACAGCAGGCCCCTCGCACCCCTTGGCCTGTGTGCCACTGCGCTTGCTACACAATTAATAGCTATGCCCCTGCACCACCTCGCATTATTACATTGCAGGTGCTACATAGCACGCCTATCAGCAGGACAGGACGGTGGAACAGGCAACGCTCCTCTCGAGTGGTGCCAGGCCGGGGTTGGACTGGGATTAGAAATCGGCCAGGGCACGCTAAAAAAAAGTGTCTCACATTTGCATATTGCGTTTCCTGAAAATACTGCTTCAGCGAAGTTTTATAAACACCTGAAAACAAGTGAGGCCAATTCTGCTCAGGCCCCCCTTCCCCGCTCAATATGCACACATTAAGTGGCTGGCCCAGCGAGAGAAAGGGAGTGACACCTCTGACCGTTGATAAAAGGGAGGTTATAGATGCCCATCTGCCTCCAGAAAGGCCACTCAGGGCCACACTGGGCAACTGGTGACATCTGAACACACCAGACACAGCCCAAACCGGCCTCTCAGGCTGCCAAAAAAGCAGCCCACCGCTGGAACTTCGATGCCGGCTTATCGGCCATTGCCCGAGTGCCTGCCTTACCAATCCAACTATGGGCGCCCGGTCCACCCTCCAGACTGTTATGGGCCCTTGTGGAAGGAAGCAAATGGGCACCCTAGAGGTTGTTTGAATTATAAAAAGTAACAATTATAAGGGTCCAGTGCAGGGCACGAGTCGGGGGTACACAAAGGTGGACGGCATCCACCCACTTATTTCACAGGGTGAACCTCGTCCACCCTGCCACGAATTTGGGCCCCACTTAATAATGTGCTGAACTCGTCCCGGTGTAATTTCCAAACCCCGGGACATTTTCAGCAGTGTCTGCACCTTGTTGTCTGCTTTCGATCCACAACAACATGCAGGTGGGGACCGGGCTTTCTTATTTAAGACTCCTTCTGGGCCCATAACAAAGGCCGAATTTGAGGAGTCATCAGGCCTCCTTTTATTAAGTCTCTTGGCTGGGAGCAGTCAGGACCCTCACACCTGATGCAAATGAAGCGGAGGGGAAACAAAGGCTCACACCTTGTTAGCTCTTCAGACATACTTAAGAGAGGTAGCTTTTCACTTTGTCCAGTCCCTGTTTAGGAGATATGCATTGCACTGTAAGAATGTCAGATGTGTTGGTCTGTCCCAGAATTTACACAAAACAAATTGCATTTATATAGAGTTTACTGCCCCTGTGGAGGCGTTGAAATCATTTAAGTACCACTATTTTTTCTTGTATGGCCCTATTCATTCCAATGCAGGGTGTCAGAACACTTTAAATTAGACATACATATTACATATACAATAAATGATATACATTTGTAAATGAATGTACAGGATGTGTTACATAAAACGGGGGACTACAAGGTGTAGAAGTCACATTTCATCTTCCATAGCTCACTGTGCTATTACCCTCGCAATGCGCTCAAACTGATATATGATAGACGTGCTAAACATATAACTATGGCTCCCTGTTTTCCGCTTTTACTTATTTTTACAGATATTTACAGACAGAAAATAAAGTGTTTCCTGAATGTATTTTTCTTAAAGTGGAAAAATGCAGAAAAGTGTGCTTCTTGTGGGTGACTCTCCATTCTGTTTTTCGGGATTTCTAGGACCACAACTGAGCAGATCGGTAGCGTGGGAAGTTAAAAATAGGTTGAGATTTCCCTAAATGCAGGTGCGTGGTAACATATATTGGTATAATAATGCACATATTTACTTGTACCTGAAGGTGTAGTGTTTTGCTATACTTAGCTGCTTAACATGCTAAAACGCGAATGGCAGCAAAGTATGAGTGCAAGTTTATAAGTTAAATAAATGTGGAAACATACCATTTTATGACTCTATATATTTGCATAACACAAAATAAATATTGATAAACACCAATAAGATGGGCAAAAAAAATATATGGATAAATACAGATGGAAAAGTTAAAAAAATAAATACCATAAAAGTGGGAGCCCTACATATAAGTGAGGGCTTTAGATCTGATGTCACTTCTCGTGATACCACTTCCTGTAAAGTTGTGGCTTTTGATGTCAATTCCTGTGATGCCATGTGTGGTGTTGTGCGCCATGATGTCATGCACCGTGATGTCATTCGCAGTGATGTCGCGCGCAGTGATGTCACTTGCATACTGCCTAACTAGGTTAGTCCCCCCCAACTCTTTTTTGAGGACTTGTGCCCTGGTTCAGTGGGCCCGGGTGCCACTGCGCCTGCTGCACCAATGGAAACTATGCACTGGTCCTGCACCTCCACTGTCCCGTCCCAGCCTCCCCACCTCTGCCACATACCTCTGATAGAGCGCGGGCTCACCTGCTCAACATACTCACCTCGGCCCATAGATCTATACATATAAAACAGGTAAACCTACACTCAATCAATTTAGATTTTACCATTCAGGATTTATACCATTTGTCTCACCAATCCAAGTAATCGATACCTATAGTCCTAAAGGATCAAGGGAGTTAGCAAGAAAATAGGCAATAAAATATCATTTAGCATTATATAAATAACCACAAACTCGGGAAATGTTTAAATTCTTTATCTAGGTAAATCATAAAAGTTTGAAAACCATGGAATCAAAACTTCCTTGTTCTATTTAAAACGATGTGATTGAAACAACATATGCAAATAATTCGAAAAGAAAAATATCATTAAGCAATTAGACAAAAGGGGTGGGTAGAGATAAGGGAAAACAGTACAATGACAAACCCACACTTTATAGTTACCTAGAATGGTGTGATGACCAACCCTGGCCACGGGTTGAGTCAAAGGATAAGAATCCCAAAATGCAGGTGCCAGCAGGAAAGAACAGGAGCAGATCAGAATCAGGACAGGTCACGGACCAATTTGGATCAGGACAGGACCACCACAGGCTAAGACCACCACCACAGTTAAAGTTCAAATGCCAGCGTTGTAAACCCTCTCTGCAGCTAACAGTCGAACCCCGATTGGGTCATCAAACTCCTTCCCAGAACCCCGATTGGGTTATCGAATCTTCTGACAGAGTGCTCTGCCAGCAACTCTGCTCTCGATCACCTATTGAGTGCGTTGGGTCAGTGACAGGTCAGCTATTCGGACAAGTCGGACAATCTAACTAGCTAAGCCTACCCTAGTTATACTATTTTTCAGGTCAGTGTACCACCCCCAAATGTTGCAAATGTGTGAATCCCACAATTCTGCCCGATAGTGAAATGTAACAATAAGATATAAAAAACATTTTATTCAATTCAGCTTCCTCTGGCAGGGTAAGGAGTTCACTCTTCCCATAGTTCTTGCCATCCATGTCTGATTGGCTTGAGTTCAATGTCACAGCTTCAGTGGCTCAGGGCTTCTGTCGCACAGGCGCAGTTTCTCCAAAGATGGAGTCCAACAGAGTGTTTAGGCCCAAAATTCATAACATGTAAAAATAGAAAAGAAACAGTTTTAGAGACACAGTATACAATGAATGCACTGTATACCACTTCTTTCTACTCTATTCCCATTATGTTATTTAAACTATTGCATTAGATATTAAGCAAAACAAACAGCTTAACAAAGCAGCAATGTAAGCTTCTTGCACGTTAGGACACAGAACAGCCATCTTAGTTCTAGTGCGCAGAAGCAAAAGTTTTCCAACCAAGCATATCACTTGAGCATGACAGACGCATGCGCAGTAGAAAATCCTGCGTAGAAGCATCCATTTTAATGCAAGAGGATTATAGTTAGTAAAAGCACATTGACAAGCTTCCCATAGATACCTAACATGTAGTGTAATGCAATATTAATATGACAAACATGTTAGTTAGTACATTAATATTATTTTCGAGAGGGTTGAATACAAGCAAGTCACTTTACGTGTGCAACCTTGCTCCATCAATCCCCTCTTTGATGATATTCTATATCATCACTAATTAATGAAACAGATGCCAACTTTTACACTTCAGCCAACTCAATTTCTTCAAACTTTTTGTTAAAATTCTTTTCATTTTTCATATGAAGGTCTTTCACTTTCTTGTACAAATGTCCACTATGTTCTTCGAACTCAATTTCCTTAATATTTCTTTTCTTTCCTTTCTTATTCACTTTATATGTCTTTTTATGCTTGCGACATTTGCAACAAGTTATTATCCCTAAATTCAGTAGTGCTTTTCCCACCATTGGCATCAGTATTTTACCTACAAAACTTTTTCCTACGCTAGAAAACCAACTACCTATAGAGGAGAGACCATCTGTAAGTCTCTTCCATGCACTATCAACCTCCAGTGGTTTGAGTTCTCTTTCTAAATGTGTAATATTTCTTACATACCCCATAAGTTCTACACTTTTGTCAGGTATGTAAGTGCAACAATGTTGCGCATTTAGCATTCTGCAAACTCCGCCCTCTTTTGCCAACAATGTATCAAAAGCAAGTCGATTTTGTAAAAACATTGACCTTACCGCAACCAGTTCAGTATTGATCATTAAGAATCCTCCAGCAGTGTCAGTCGATAAACGATCCACCACTGTCGACAATTTGCAAATTCTTTGAGTATTCAAAACCACTCCCACTGAAGGTATCAATGCACTAAATATATCACTTACAATTTCTGAAAAACTTGCTCTTTTACTACGTATTAGTCCATTAGTTTCTTCATTGTTTCCAGTGATTGTGTTTACATGATATACTTTTGGGAATACTATTCCAAAATAGCAACTCTCATACCAATGATCAGGCAATTTGTAATATGCTTTGTTTCCACAAATGTAATAAATTCCAGGAAATACTGGCTCAGTTCCATCTTGAAAACCCCAACCCCCAATTACTTTATAATTGTGTTCACATTCACTAGAACCAATAAATATATTATTATAATAACTTGTTCTCTCCCTGTGGAGACAGAGTTTCCCTTTCTTTTCAAAATCTAGCAACATAGCAGCATGAGTTTTGCCATTCAAGATGTACTCTTTATTTTCTGCCCATTTAGGAATTGTTTGTTTCTGTTCTGTAGCTTTTCTCTGGAAATCCTGTCTCCTTTTCTCAACTAAATTCAAAAATATCTTTTCTTCTTATGTAAAATGCATGTTAAATTATTCTTGTGTGCTTCAGCTATATCTATTGTACCTAGTGTTAGAAAATATTCACCCATGTAACAAGTTATGTCACTTTTAGTATGTACAGGATTCAGGTTACTAAGAATAGGAAGTTCAGAGAAAATAACGTCTGAGTTAGAATAATAATACTGTAAGGGTCCTTTCGTGTAAAACAAACTAGCTAAAATACTACATGAAATACCATGAGTCAAGGGCAAATGGTGATAAGTGACACCTTCTGCTACAGACAATGGTAGCTTCATACAAACATAGCAATCACTTATTTCCATTGCCTCTACATAATGTACTAACAGATTTGCGAATACGTTCAAGTGTGTTCTATTTCTAACTTTATCGTAATGCAATTCTTCCTCATTTGATGCTTCTAGTTATACTCTTTGCTGTCTAAAACTATCTATTCTTCTATGTATATTTAACTTTTCAGGTACATCTACTTTCTCATGAATACTAGTGTTATTTTTCTCACTTCTATCCATTAGATAAGGATTAGCTACTGTCAGTCCTAACCGTACTATGAGTATTATTAATATACTACATGTGCATATTATACAGCATGTTTTTAAGCAGTTTCTTTTCGGTTTACCATCAACAGTATGATCAACCATTTTTCGATCATGGAGACTCAGCCCCTCTTTGAGACTTTTCACAGAATTTTAACCTGTGAAATTTTCAAGGTGGTCCTACTTCTTCGTCTGTTGGATCATCAATTGATTCATCATTTTCTTCACTCAGTTCTAGATTTTCAAAATCTTCAAGGATGACATAGGTCCATTCAGGGCCTCTGAACTTATTATTCAGTCTTTTCAATCAAGGACGTCTCCTTTTTGGTTGTTCTGTGGAAAGCCCAGTTTGACATGATATTTCGTTCACTTGCTCTGGTTCTTCATTTATTGATTTAAGGGGAAATTTTAATCTTTTGACAAATCCAGGCCACTTATCTCCCTTTCTGAGTCTTTTAGCTGGCACTGTGCTTTGTTTTTCTTCAATTGCTCTTTTATTTTCATTCAGTTATGGCACAATTTGTATATCTTCATCATCTGTATCCCTCTCTATCTGACTTGGTCCAGGTCTTGCTTCGGTTTCTTCTGCCTGGATGCTAATCTGACCGAGTTCAGGAGAATTCTGTATTTGACTTTGATTTGATTCACTTTCTTCTTCCTGAACACGTTTTTCTACATCTATCTGATCCTGCTCAGGTATCTTGAACTTTTCTTTTTCTTCTTCCTGAGCCTTCGCCCTATTACCTATCTGTCCCGCCTCAGAATCTGGAAATGTGACAGGTACCTGGAATGTCTGAGTATATTGATCTCTCCTTATCTGTTCCTCCTCAGAATTACTATTGGCTTTGATTTCTGTAATCTGAGTACGTTCTTCTATTCCTGACTCATCCTCACTATCACTCTGTCTATCTAAATAAGTCTGGCTTCTGGTTCTCACAATATCTGCAGGAATGTTATGTTATGTTATTTTATGTTATTTTTATTTATACAGCGCAACAGCTGCCCCAGCAAAGGGTCGTCCTGGCGCTATGAGAAGGCAGACACAACACAACATCGGTGGGGCGCAGAGAACAACCTAAATTTAGACAAACAAAAAGGTTTTAATGGCGCGTCTAAACTGGAGAAGGTCATCAATTGCCCGAATGTCAGAAGGAAGAAGGTTCCACCACTTCGCTGCTAATACTCGAAAGGAGCGGCTGCCAGTTCTACTTAGCCTGAAGCGTGGAACCACTGCCAAGTTCTGGCCCAGAGATCTCAAAGTTCTCAAAGGGACATAGGGGATTAAAAGATTCGCCAGAATTTGTGGAGACATACCTTTGAGGATTTTAAATGCCAAGCAGAGAACCTTGAATCTAATCCTCTGAGTTACAGGGAGCCAATGAAGTGAGTGCATCGTCTTGGAGACCGAGCACCGTCTAGGCAAACCTACCACTATTCTGGCTGCAGCGTTTTGAACTCGCTGCAGCCGGATGAGTTCAGACTGATTTATACCGGCCAAGAGCGAGCTGGCGTAGTCCAGACGAGACAGTACTGATGCCTGAACCACCAGCTGTCTGGTGGGGGCATCAAAAAAATCTCAATATAGGCCTAAGTCCTCTAATAATGCCATAGCAAGAGGCCTCCACCCTCTTGGTATGGCAAATAAAACTAAGTGTTGGAACAAGCCAGACCCCAAGATTTTTTATCTCCGATACCGGAGAGGGGGTCACCCCCAGTTCAGAAGGCCACCAGTCGTCGCCCCACAGCCCCACTTGCTTGCCTACCACCATGACCTCTGTCTTCTTGGTGTTCAACTGAAGACAGTTGGAGGTCATCCACTTGGCCACTGCCCGTAAACCGTCCCGGAACCTGAGGGCCTCCACATCAGAGTCCCCACTTAACGTGACCGCCAGCTGTGTGTCATCAGCATATGAGACCATCGTCAGGCCCCATTGCCTGACGACCGAAGCCAGCGGTCTCACGTAAAGATTAAAAAGAGTGGGACTCAGCGAAGACCCCTGTGGGACCCCCAGAGACAGCGGGTACGGTTTAGACTTGCCAGGTGGAATCGCAACCTGGAACGACCTATCCGTAAGAAAAGAATCGAAACCAGCATAGGACAGAGCCCTTGACTCCTACTTCCTCAAGTCGCTGAAGTAAGCTCCTATGCGATACAGTGTCGAACGCGGCACTCAGATCTAATAGTAGTAGTGCCGCTGTCCGACCTGCATGAAGCACAGATCGCAGGTGTTCAACCATGGAAAGTAGGGCCGTCTCCGTGTTGTGGCCCGCACGGAACCCATTCTGAGTTGGGTCTAAGATGTTAGCTCTGGTAAGATGTTCTGCCAGGATACCATTCACATGGGCCTCAGCAACTTTTGTGGCCCAGGGAAGCAAGGAGATCGGGCGGTGGTTCTCAGGTTTGAGAGGATCGAGGGTAGCCTTCTTCAATATGGATGTGACTATGGCCTGCTTCCACCTAGTAAGCACTACACCTGAGGATAATGACAGGTTGATTAGAGACAGCACCGGATTGCTGCATAACGGCAGCATAGTCCTAAGCTGAGCCGGTTTAAGCGGATCTGCAGGAGAACCCGACTTAATCTTTAAACTCAAGTGGTCAAAAGCCTCCCTTGTCATGGAAGGCAGGGTGTCAAGACACTCACTATCTCCCAAGACACAGCTGTCTCGCACTAAATTAGACGAGGGCATAGGGAAAGTTCGATATATGGCTTGCACCTTCTCGAGAAAGAAAGAGGCCAGACCCTCACAATGGGAGTCTGAACATATTTCTACAGCCGTTGTCCTCTTAGCCACCAGGTCCTTTAAAACCTTAAATATAAGTTTCGAGGGGTTAGGGCTATTCAGAAACTCTTGAGCGTAATAAGCTGCACGAGCTCTGCAAACCGCTCTGTGGTAGATCTTAGTTTTAACAGAGTAGCAGGCCTTAAGCTCAGGATCAAACGATTTTCTCCAAAGCCTTTCAGCCTGCCTACAGGCTCTTTTAAGGGACGCCAAGGTATCGTCATACCAAGTGCTATGCTCTTTAGAGCCCTGTTTAGACCATACCAAAGGGATCAAAAAGTCAAGAGCGCGAGAAATCCACACGCAGAAAGCGTCATACCCATCATCAACATTAATGACCGGGCCCAGGGGCTCTTTCTCCAAGAAACGATAGAAGTCTTCCAGTTTTAATTTATTCCAATGACGTTTAAGGATTGTTCTGTCCTTAGATGTAAAAGGAAGATCGGACATAGGGACAACCATCTTCACCAGCATATGATCGGTCCAAATCATCTGAATGGGACAAAGTGCTCTAACACCCTCTAAGTTGGTAAAGAACGGGTCAAGTATGTGGCCATCTCGATGAGTAGGAGAGGTCACCAGCTGGGAAAACTGCAAGGCCTCTAAATCGGCAGAAAAACTCCGGATAGCGGGCAAAGATAAACAGTCCAAATGGAGATTGAGGTCCCCAAGGACATTAAAATTTGCACATCCTAGTGCCTCTGTACTGATTAAATCCGGGAGAGCAGCCCTAAAGGCAGCATCGCAGCCCGGAGGGCGGTATATTAAAAGGCCCGAAAGGGTGAAGTGATGATTAAACGAAATTTTAAACAAAGCACATTCACATCCGGGAAGTTTGAGGGCTTTCCATTTCCATGGGTAACACAACTTAACAGCCATCACAATTCCCCCTCCTCTCGTACCCCGATTAAGCGTAAAAATAGCATAGTCAGGGGGAAAGGCGAGGTTCAGTATGGAAGAATCCGAGTCCTGCAGCCACGTTTCGGTCATAAAAAGTGCACCAGGGGCCTCTGTTTTAAGAAGATCATAAATCTCCTGATAATGTTTTACCAGTGACCTGACATTCAAGTTCCAAATGTCAAGATCCCGCTTCTGTGGCATGTGTTTCTGCCCAGCTGGTAACCTCAAGGAACGAATGCGCGACAGGGTGTCCAATGCCCAATCACCACAGATGCAGCGATGAGGGCCACATGTCGGGGCCACTGGGGGAAGATCACAAACAGTGCACAATCCCCGAATGCTGCAATGTGAGGACGTTCCTGCAATGGCCTTATATTTTAATTTGTGCAATTACATCTATACATTTTCTATTTGGGTGATAAATACAAACATACTAAATAGGTTCAAAACATTACAAAGTTTATTTTTTAAGTTTTTCAATTCATTTAAATACTAATTTTCATCACAAAAATCACAAAGGAAAAAATTTACAATTCATATCAAAACCCTGACAAAAGACAGAGGAATCATAAATATATACAACACAATTAATATATAAAAATTATAACCCCTTGCCATTAACTTTACTCGGAAGAGAATAGAGACACCCTGGGCACGACAGCGTGTTAATGAACCCTATCGCCTTTTCTTTTTATTAAAAGAACGCAAGGTTTGAGAATTATCCATTTCAAAGCACCCCCTTTCTTTTTTCGGGGGGTTTCTCGACCGCATTTAACTCGGGAGCATTACTGAATGATCTTGGCATGTTGAGGGGATTATGAGTTGTTTCATGCTAGCCACCCGCAAATAATATACCATATTCCTACCCCACACTCTAGGGACGCAGACTACGGAGCAACCTTACCCACGAGGGTGCTGTCGTCATGAATGAGTTTCTCTAATCAAACTGAAGTAAGGACTTATTGTGTATGCCTTGCTTCAAACACTGACCTTAGCAACATGTGGATGTTCATTCATTCGGTTTTTCTATTCTTTTATCACCACAGATTACGGCGAGCACACTCACGAATGTGCCTTTCTACCAAATGTGTCCTTTATAATAAATGGAAGTAAGAACTCACCCGGCAGCCCCTCTTCAAACGCACACCCTAGTAGCACGTGCTCGCTAACCTAATCGGATTCTTTATCCTTTTTTTCATTATAGATTATGGTAGGAATTTTAACTGACATCCCGCTGACCGTCTTTGCTTTAAACCATTCCATGAATTCGAAAATCTAGGAACCAACTGCCACACCGGGTCTCCAACTACCATTAAAGGTATATTCCTTTAAGGACGTAATAGATGTCCAATAACTACGGGCCTCCCTCTTGGTCTTTTCTTGAATTAGCTGCACACTAAGAGGTCTGTTTGGCTAAAATATGTAATTCTTTGCTTATAGCCACTTCAAGGACAAACAGGATATCCCGCCCTATGATAATTGTGAGAGCCGGTCCTCCCTGACTCTACTGCTGTTGGTGCCAATTGGTAAGCTCACTGACAGATGTATCTGAAAAACGGGATTTCCCGGGTATGGCCCTAACTTAACTCGTAACCATTGGGAACATGTTTTACTGCCACATGATTATGTAAGTCTGACTTATGCACCCGTGTAGCCCCTTGCTTAGATAACTTAGATTAAATTTGTCCTCTCTTATTGATCATATGCACTATATGTTTTATTACATGATGTCTTGGTTTGTGGTCGAGTTGTTGAGCTTCTGGTTCATGTAACACAGTGAATTAATTAGTCCTGTAAGAAGATCCTATTTTCTTGGGTGGTAACAAAATGATGATTTGTTGTATATATATTTTTCAGATCCCTTGGTATTTATTGTATCACGAGGAAAAGGTCCTGATGAAGGCGGCCGAGTGCTGCCGAAACGCGCGTAGACCTGCTGCGATGGCCTAATAGTACATCTGGGGGGGGCCAATATTTTAGCATTGTTATTCTGCTTATTATTTACTCAGTTCCTTCTCCATTTGAGTATGAGGTTGAGTGTGGTATGATTGTTAGCATGTGAGGATGTTGAGAGATATGTTTGTTACCAAGGGGTTATAATTTTTATATATTAATTGTGTTGTATATATTTATGATTCCTCTGTCTTTTGTCAGGGTTTTGATATGAATTGTAAATTTTTTCCTTTGTGATTTTTGTGATGAAAATTAGTATTTAAATGAATTGAAAAACTTAAAAAATAAACTTTGTAATGTTTTGAACCTATTTAGTATGTTTGTATTTATCACCCAAATAGAAAATGTATAGATGTAATTGCACAAATTAAAATATAAGGCCATTGCAGGAACGTCCTCACATTGCAGTGTTTATGCTCCCCTCTGTTCCTGGGCCAAATTTACCTTTTGAGGGGGTCCCTTCGTACATGTTGGTCACAATCCCCGAATGGCCATCAACTCTTCCCTTTGATACCTAATTATAGGTGATGGCATGATGGTAGGAAGGGGCATAGAGTCCAGCCACGGCCCGCGCTGCCTTAGCGCTGACGGGCACAGACGGGCAGGACTCTGGCGCGACTCAGACGCAGTGAAGGCACGCCCGCTGCGCGATACCGCTACGCGTTGAAGGGAGCTTTAAATAGGCGTCCACCACTCAGCTGGAGCGCTAGAACGCTCGTCAGTGGCAACCCCGGAGAGTGAACACCACTCCAAGATGGCGCCCAAAGAGAGTCCCACCCCAGGAACCGGACCCGCCTGAACAGCGGTGAGGAGCCGATTACAGTGCAAGTAAGGGGGGTAGAATGAGTCCCGTTAAAACCAGGGGAAAATGCAACATAAAATAACTCAAATAGATACCAGGTTAATTAAAAGTAATAGCGCGGCACAGTGAGGCGCAAAGCGCAATGCAGCGCGTGAGTACCTTCTCAGGGAAGTCCACAGGGCAGGTCGCCTTAAATAGGCGTCCCTCCACTCAGCTGGAGCGCTAGAACGCTCGTCAGTGGCAACCCCGGAGAGTGAACACCACTCCAAGATGGCGCCCAAAGAGAGTCCCACCCCAGGAACCGGACCCTCCTGAACAGCGGTGAGGAGCCGATTACAGTGCGGGTAAGGGGGGTAGAATGAGTCCCGTTAAAACCAGGGGAAAATGCAACATAAAATAACTCAAATAGATACCAGGTTAATTAAAAGTAATAGCGCGGCACAGTGAGGCGCAAAGCGCGATGCAGTGGGCGAGTACCTTCTCAGGGAAGTCCACAGGGCAGGTCGCCTTAAATAGGCGTCCCTCCACTCAGCTGGAGCGCTAGAACGCTCGTCAGTGGCAACCCCGGAGAGTGAACACCACTCTAAGATGGCGCCCAAAGAGAGTCCCACCCCAGGAACCGGACCCGCCTGAACAGCGGTGAGGAGCCGATTACAGTGCAGGTAAGGGGGGTAGAATGAGTCACGTTAAAACCAGGGGAAAATGCAACATAAAATAACTCAAAAAGATACCAGGTTAATTAAAAGTAATAGCGCGGCACAGTGAGGCGCAAAGCGCAATGCAGCGCGTGAGTACCTTCTCAGGGAAGTCCACAGGGCAGGTCGCCTTAAATAGGCGTCCCTCCACTCAGCTGGAGCGCTAGAACGCTCGTCAGTGGCAACCCCGGAGAGTGAACACCACTCCAAGATGGCGCCCAAAGAGAGTCCCACCCCAGGAACCGGACCCTCCTGAACAGCGGTGAGGAGCCGATTACAGTGCGGGTAAGGGGGGGGTAGAATGAGTCCCGTTAAAACCAGGGGAAAATGCAACATAAAATAACTCAAATAGATACCAGGTTAATTAAAAGTAATAGCGCGGCACAGTGAGGCGCAAAGCGCGATGCAGCGCGCGAGTACCTTCTTAGGGAAGTCCAAAGGGCAGGTCGCCTTAAATAGGCGTCCCTCCACTCAGCTGGAGCGCTAGAACGCTCGTCAGTGGCAACCCCGGAGAGTGAACACCACTCCAAGATGGCGCCCAAAGAGAGTCCCACCCCAGGAACCGGACCCGCCTGAACAGCGGTGAGGAGCCGATTACAGTGCAGGTAAGGGGGGGTAGAATGAGTCCCGTTAAAACCAGGGGAAAATGCAACATAAAATAACTCAAATAGATACCAGGTTAATTAAAAGTAATAGCGCGGCACAGTGAGGCGCAAAGCGCGATGCAGCGCGCGAGTACCTTCTCAGGGAAGTCCACAGGGCAGGTCGCCTTAAATAGGCGCCCCTCCACTCAGCTGGAGCGCTAGAACGCTCGTCATTGGCAACCCCAGAGAGTGAACACCACTCCAAGATGGCGCCCAAAGAGAGTCCCACCCCAGGAACCGGACCCGCCTGAACAGCGGTGAGGAGCCGATTACAGTGCAGGTAAGGGGGGGTAGAATGAGTCCCGTTAAAACCAGGGGAAAATGCAACATAAAATAACTCAAATAGATACCAGGTTAATTAAAAGTAATAGCGCGGCACAGTGAGGCGCAAAGCGCGATGCAGCGCGCGAGTACCTTCTCAATCACTGGAATCCATTCATCCTGACTGGTGCTGAGTTGTTCATCATCAACTACTTGGGAATCATTTTCTTGAGACTCCTCAGCTGCACAACCTTCAGCTTCAGTTTCATCAGGTTCAGCTACTCTTTTAGTATGACTTGCATGGATCCTGTTCGGAATTCCTTTGCATTTCACTGCTGTAGTGGTGACCAATGTCACTTGTTTTGGCCTTCCCCACCTTGGAGCTAAACAAGATTCTTGGGTATGTTCCTTTGTCACAACCCAGTCACCTGGAATCAGATCATGTGCTGGAGTTGTTTGCCTGGTGACAGCGTCTTCTCCAACCTGGTGAGAGTTAGAACGCAATTGGTCAGCCAGTTCTTTGTAGTACTCTAGTACTAAATCATCAGATATATTTATCAACTTATGTCCTGGCACCCATGCCTGCCTCATTGCTCTTCCCATGAGTTTTTCATAAGGACTCAAGCCTGTTTTTCTGTCTGGCATGCTTCTGAGTCCCATCAGAACAAGAGGTAAAGCATCTGGCCATTCTAATTGAGTTGATTCATACATTTTTCCTAATCTTGATTTGATTGTGCCATTCAGTTGTTCTACCACTCCAGAAGCCTCTGGGCGGTATGCACAGTGCAGCTTTTGCTCAATTTTGAATGCTTCACAGATTAGACCAATTATTTCATTATTAAAATGTCTCCCTCGGTCTGAATCAATTGTTACTGGAAAACTGAAACGTGGTATGAGCTCTCTTAGTAGTAGTTTTGCTACTGTGATGCTATCATTCCTACGTGTAGGATAAGCTTCCGCCCATTTTGAAAATAGGCAGACAATGACAAGAACATACTTCATTCCTCTGCAAGGAGGTAACTGAATGAAATCAATCTGAAGTCGAATAAAAGGACCTTCTGCTTTTCCAATCTTTTCTGGCAACACTACAGTTCTTTTCCCAGGATTCATTTGTTGACAAACCAAACACCTATGGCAAAGACTCTCTGCAACGTTCCTGAACTTTGCATTGAACCAAGTTTGTCTGAATAGTCTTATCATAGCGTCTCGCCCTAGATGAGAATCACCATGATACATCCTAGCCATAGGAGCAAACATACATGTTGGCAACACAGGCCTTCCATCAAGGTAAACAATGACACCATCCCCAGCCCTTCTCTGACATCCTATTTTCGCCCATTCTTCCTTTTCTTCCTGTTCTGCATCATTTTGCAAATCTTTCACTTCTTCTCACGTTTTCACTTTCTCAAGCAACATAAGTTGGCAGCTGTTTGCTTTTGGTTCAATTTTCTTGTTTATTGCCAACTTATTTTTGGTACAATATTGAGCTAATTGGTCAGCATATCGGTTACTTGCTGTCACTCTGTCGTTGCCAGATTGGTGAGCAGCACAATTGACTACAGCTACTGTTTCTGGTAATTGGATTGCTTTTAGCAAATCTTTCACAAAATTTCCATTTTTAATAGGAGTACCTGATGATGTCAGAAACTCCCTTTGCATCCAGAGTTGGCCAAAATCATGCACAACTCCATAGCCATATTGGCTATCAGTATAAATAGTCACTTTCAAATTATTCCCAATTTTACAGGCCTTTGTCAATGCAATTAGTTCGGTTATTTGTGCAGATTTGACTCCAGGTAAATATGATGCTTCTACTGGACCCCATAGACTACAAACCGCATAAGCAGCACTCAAACCTCCCTCCTCATGTTGCATGCATGAACCATCTACAAATAGCTCATGTTCTGAATTTATTAGTGGCTCTTCTCTTATATCTGGGCGAGGTTTAGTACAGTATTCTGTAAGATCAATGCAATTGTGTTCAATCTCATCTTTAACTTCTGCAAAGTGCGAATCAGGCAATAATGTTGCTGGGTTCAGAATATTACACCTAGCAATAGTCGCATTCTCTGCACCTACGAGGATTCGTTCATACTTAGTCAGCCGACTAGCTGTTAGGTACTGAGTTTTAGTCCTTGTTAAGAAAATCACAACTGCATGTGGGACATACACTGTTACTAGGTGTCCCATGATAATGGACTCACTTTGCTCAAGACAAGTTGCTGCTACTGCCTTCAGACATCCTGGCAATGCTGCTGCCACTGGATCCAGTGTAGAAGAAAAATATGCAGCAGGACGTCTCATCAGACCATGTTCTGAGTCAGAACTGAAAGTGCACAATTGTCTCGTGTATCACAAAGCATTGAAAAATCTTTTGAATAATCAGGCATTCCGAATGCTGGAGCTGAACACAGGCAATCTCGTAATTTCAGAAAAGATTACATACTTTCATCATCCCATTCTACTGGGTCTTTTGCTCTTTTCTTTGTCATTTGTATCAATGGTTTTGCTAGGACTGCAAATACCACAATCCATTGCCTGCAGTAACCTACAACCCCAAGAAACATTCTGATTTATTTCTGTGTTTGAGGTAGACATGTTATGAATTATTCTGATACTTTCAGAAGTAACCCTTCTGATACCTCTCTCTATCTGGTGCCCCAAATATTTCACTTATGTGGGACAATGTTGCAGTTTCTCAGGTGATACTTTATTTCCACCTTTACCCAAATGATTCAGTAAAGCAATAGTATCAGTAACACAGTCATTTCGATTCTTAGATGCCACCAACAGGTCATCTATATATTGCACCCAGACTGATTGTCCGGACAATACCAGAGATTCAAGGCACTTTTTCAAAATTTGATTACAAATCGATGGAATTTCCGTGATAGATATGGCTGTCGAATTTGAACGAGAAAAGATACTTGCTATCTGGATGTAATAGTATGGAGAAAAACACATGGCATAGATCTATTACAGTGTTTAAAGTATTTTTATTAGAAAGGTACAGTGGTAGAGGTAGACAATCATACAAAGGGTCAGTGCTCGCGTCAGAGGCATCTCCGGAATGCAGTTCAAATGTCCCGGCCTCTGGGGCCGTCCAGCACCTGACCCAACATTTTGCAATATGCAGGAAACAAAGGCCTAAAAGCCATACCCAAACCAATCGAACCCCCCATTAACCAACAAACCCTCCCCCCACAGTCCCTCCCCCCACTCCGTCCGGTGTCATGTAAAACCAAAGCCTTGGTGTAGTCTCTAGCACGCATCCACTCCTCAGCACCACCCGCTAGTACTCTCCTTCAACCCACGCCAACAGTTCCTCACAACGGTGGCATAAGCCTCATGAGCCTCAGGTATCTAGGGCATGTTATTTCCTTGAATTCCGTGGACAGCAGTGCATGAAAAGGCTGCCACAACTCCTCAAAGCCATCCACCTCCCCAGCTAACGTGAGAGAGAGCTTTTCCATCCCCAGAACATGCCACAGCCTATGTAGCCACCCTGTCAAGGAAGGAACAGTGGGTGTGCGCCAGTGTATTAAAATGTTCTGAACCGCTGAACCCAACATTATCGCAATCTGCCTCCCCCGTCTGGATTTCAAAGGATACATTAACCTATTAGGGAGGCCTAGCAGGGTATAAGCAGGAAATCTGGGCAGTTCAATCCCAAAGCACACATCAATCTCATCAAGTATCTCTGACCAGTATGCCTGTATAATTGGACAGTCCCACAGGATATGTGTTAGAGTGCCTTTCTGCCCACAGTCGCGCCAGCACCTATCATCAATCAGCCGGTTCATCTCGTGTAACCTCTCCGGAGTGCGGTACCAATAAGTAGAGACCTTGGTAAATGTTTCCGTGAGGCCTACATGGTAAGCTGAATGCCGCGCTCGGTATGATATGTGTTCCCATTCCTTATGACTAAGAGTCCTCCCTAATTCCCTGTGCCACCTCTCCCTGCCGGGGATATGGAAATGTGAGGGCGGACGCTGCAGCATCTTATACAGATCGGAGATTAGTTTCGTGTCGGAGGTGCGCGTCACTAACCATTTTTCATACGGCAACAGTTCCCTGTCCGCCGATCCCCTAACCTGTGGGTGAAGGGCCCAGTGCCTAACTTGCCAATATCTCATGCGGTCCGTTTCGTCCAACTGGAAATCGTCTTTCAAGCTTTGGAAGGGGACAACCCCGTCAGTCGTGTACATGTGGTATAGTGCCTTACAACCCTTCTCCCTCCAGCGCGAAAAGCCCCCAGGTTCTGTCCCCGGTGTGAAATCGGGATTGTTCACTATAGGTGTGAAAGGGGAGGGGAAAGTGGTGAAGTCAAATACACGATTGGTGGCGTCCCACACCCTTAACGGGACCCGTGTGATGGAAGAGGCATAGAGATTCGGGGGACGGTGCGATCGGCGGAGAAATGGTATGTCTTGCAGCGGGCGCCCGGCTACCGCCTGATCCTGAAAAAGCCAATGCTTGTCGGATTCCAGCCTGCTCCACTCCACCAGGTATCTCAATTGAGACGCCTGGAAGTATTTGCGCAAGTCCGGGACCCCCAATCCTCCCGATTCCGGAGCCAGAGTAGTAAGTGCGCGGCGCATTCGGGGGGCGCGGCCCTGCCACACAAATCGGGACACTTCCGTCTGCATCCGTTGAATCCACCCCTTGGGGGGCTGTAAGGGCAGAGCGCGAAACAGGTATAAAATTTGTGGTAAGACCGTCATCTTGACAGCTGCCACTCGCCCCAGCCAAGAAATGGTCCCCTTGTTCCACCTCCCCATTTCTTCCTTGACTTTCGCATACATCGCCTCGTAGTTGATGGTGATCGTTGCCTGCAGCGTGGGGGCCAGCGCGATCCCCAAGTATTGCACTTGGTCCCGCGACCAACGGAGGGGGAAGAGCCCCTGCAGCTCGCGCTTAGTCGCGGGTCGAAGGGAGACATCTAATGCAGTGGATTTCGCTACATTCATCTTGAAGCCCGCCACTCTCTCAAAAGCCTCGAGTTCGGTCATGCTAGCTGGTAATGACCGCCCTGGGTTCTCTAGCGCGAAAATCACATCGTCTGCATAAAGGCTGATCGCGTGGGAGTAACCCCCCATCCTAATGCCCGTCACATCCGGATTCCGTCGCACTCTCTGAGCGAAGGGCTCCATATAGAGCGCGAAGAGGAGAGGGGATAGAGGGCACCCTTGTCTTGTACCTCGCGCAATGTCGAAGCGCCCCGAACCGCAGCCATTCACCCGCACCACCGCGGACGGGAACTTATAACAATTAAACACCATGTTACGAAACTTCTCCCCCATCCCTAACCGTGCCATCACAGTCTCAAGGTAGGGCCAGTGTACACGGTCAAATGCTTTCTCGGCATCGACCGAAAGCAACATCCTCTCCCCCGGAATACGCGTAGCTTTTTCCAAAACGTGCACCAGTCTCTTCGTGTTGTCAACTGTCTGTCTGCCTGGCACGAAGCCAGACTGGTCCGGTTCAATCAAGCCAGGGAGGTATCGCGCAAGCCGTGCTGCTAAGATCCCTGTATAAAGTTTCAAATCTATATTCAAAAGAGAGATCGGCCTATACGAGCCGCATTGGGTCCTATCCTTTCCTGGCTTGGGTATCACCGACACAGTTGCCTGCAAGAGATCTGGCGGAATAGCCCCTGGGTCTGAGAAGGAGTTATACAGCTTAGTTAAAATAGGGGCGAGCGTCGAGCTAAACGTTTTATAGAAAAGGGCCGTGTACCCATCCGGGCCCGGGGCCTTTCCATGTTTAAGCTTGGAAATTGCCGCAACCACTTCCTCAATCCGTATCTCCCTTTCCAAATAGACAGCTTGGTCCGGGGTCAAGGACGGAAGGGGCACCGAATCCAAGTAAGCCTCCGGCTCCTCAATCCGAGTGTCATCTGCAGCGTATAGGTCAGCGTAAAACCGACGGAAGACGTCCGCCACGGCAGCGTCATCTGTGATCAGCTCCCCGGTTGTATCCCGTAGCTCCTTCACCCGACGGCACCGGTGCACTGCTCTAAGTTTAGCCGCTAGTAAACGGCCACACCGGTCCCCCCCCGTGTAGTAGGCGTGTCTCGTTCTCAGCGCAGCGTACTCCGCTCTATCTAAATCCAAAGAGGACAAGAGTTTCCTGGCGGCTTTGAGCTGCCTCCAAATTCTCGGAGCCCCAGTCCGGCGATGAACCTGTTCCAGTTCCCGTACCTTCTGAGTGAGCTCGTCCCGTTTTAGCGCCCTATCCTTATTGTCCGCAGCCGAAACTGCAATGAATTCTCCCCGCAGCACCGCCTTAAGGGCTCCCCACTGAGTTGAGAGTGAGGTATCCGAGTTAGAATTATGTAACTGAAAGTCCTGAACTGAGTCTGCGATCCGCTGCACCACCGTTTTTTTGTGAAGGAGTGTGTCCCGCAACCGCCAAACCCCGCGCCTCGCAGCATTCAACTGGAGCCGGAAAGTCCCCGAGACCGGCGCGTGGTCCGAAAGACTGATAACCCCTATTTCCGAGGCCGTGGCCATGTCACGGACAGGCCCTGTAACCAGCAAGTGGTCCAATCTGGCGTATGTCTTGTGTGCATGCGAGTAGTAAGAAAAATCTCTGTCCGCCGGGTGTAGGCTCCGCCAGAGATCGTGCATGTCCAAATCTACCAGCTGGGCCTTAAGCGCCGGAGACAACTCACCAGCCTGGGGACGCCGTTGCGCAGATCTGTCCGCGGAGGAATCAAAGACCATGTTAATGTCCCCTCCCAGAATGACGTTCCTGTCCGGGGAAGCGGTAATGTCATCAAGGGCGGCGCGCATGAACCTGTCTTGCTGTTCGTTCGGGCCGTAAATTGTCCCCACCGTGAACAATTGGGACCCCAATTTGAGGCGATAGGCCAGAAGTCGACCTTTCTGTTCCGCGAGTTTATGCAACACCTCCCCCCGGAAGGACTTGGAGAACAGGATAGCTACCCCGGCCGTTTTAGTCGTGTTGGAAGAGAAGAATTGCGCGGGGAAGTGTCGGGACCGTAATCTGTGACAGTCCGCAGCCAGTAGGTGGGTCTCCTGAAGCAGACAGATGTCCGCCTGAGAGCCTTCAAGCAGCGATAGAATCGCCCTTCTCTTCGTAGGATTATTCAACCCCTTAACATTAAGGGTTACCACCTTCAGCGTCGCCATGAGATGTCTGAGCCCTCCCCTTTGCGCAGTGTATCGACGGCGTGGAACCGAGAGAGTGCAAGTAATGGCGCACATGAGTCAGGACAGGTATGCGTGTATGCCCCTAGAGCGCCGGACAGAGTGGCCCCAAGCCCCCAACACCCCAACTCACCCCCACCCAACACCCAAACTTCTTCAACCCCCCGCCATCCCAATGACCCCAGTCTCCCCCCCCACCCTTCAATTCACACCCCAACTGTCCCATAACTACCTGAAAGTGTCCCAGACAGGCCCAGGCGGACCAGTCCGTGGAATGTTACCTTAGTGGACGTCCAGCCACACGTGTCCAATCCGTCGCCCCCACCCCCCACCCCGAGCCAGCAATTGAAGCGTTGCTATGGTGAACTCCCCCCGGAGCACATTTAAGCGGTCAGTGCCGCCACCACCGTGCCTCCAAGTTCTTCAGAGGCTGTCTGGATAGCATCTTCTCGCGCCGCTCTGATAGTTGGAGAACCCGGCCTTCGTGACACCCCCGTCGTCCTCCTGCGTGACACTCGCTGCCATCCCCCGTCTGCTGTGCGGCGCCTCCTCGGTGTTTGGGATCCCTCCTCCTCCGCAGCGATGCCCAGGATTTCGCAAGCATCTTGTAGGGATCGCAATTGGTGAGTCTCTCCACGCCACGTGAAAATTATACGGAAGGGGTGACCCCAGGAGTAAGGCGTATCGTGCTGCCTGAGGAAGTCCGTTACAATCTTAAACGCCTTACGCCTCTGAAGCGTGAGCGTGGACAGATCCTGAAATAGCGCCACAGGGTGATCGCGAAATGTGATTGATCGTGCTTTCCGTGCCTCCACCATTATCTTCTCTTTCAGTGGGAAGTCCGGGAGGAACGCTAGAATGTCCGGCGGAGGGCCATTAGCCCGTCTAACTGGTCCCACCCTGTGCGCTCTGTCAATTCTGATGGGGAAATCATCCCCTTCGCCTAGGACTGACCGAAAGAGTTCCTGCAGGTATGTGACTATATTCGGGTTCTCCTCCGAGGACGGCACACCCCGGACCCGTATGTTGTTTCTTCGTGACCTATTCTCCAAATCCTCGTTATGCAGTTGGAGGTCCAAGTGCTGTTCTCGGAGGGTCAGCACTTCCTGCTGCAGTAAGGTAATCTCCTCATCCTGCCTGTGGGTGGAACCCTCCACTGTGGCCACCCTTTCGCCCATTCCGTCCACCTCCCTGCGGAGCTCTCTCACCTCTCCCGCCACTTCCTGTTTCAATGCCTGGAAGTCCTCCCGCAGCGTGCCAAATAGGGATTCCAAAAAGGATCTAGTGACCGGGGGTTCCGCCGCCGCGTCCGACTGTGAGGTCCCAGTTGCTCCAGGGGGAGAGGCGGCCTTATCTCCTTTGTTCTGAGGTCTGCCGAGCATCTCCGGCAACGTGCGATCGTTCCGCTTACCACCCCTCTGAGTGGTCATGGTGCAGGTCCCCCACCGATCCGCTCGCCCGTCACCCCTCTGCTCCTCACCGGTCCTCACCGCTCCAGGGGTCCGCCTCCAACCCGGGGCCGGCGTCGATCTCCTCGAAGACCGCAACCCACCGGGGTCTAGTAATGCTCCTCAGTTCAAAACGGGACGCCAACTGCTCCTAAGGCTCTTACGGCGCTGTGTCCCCGGGGCGGGCCGCGGCACACGGGCCCCAGAGCTGTGTCGAGGGCCTCGGGATCCGTGGTCAAGGTCCGCACCCCAACAGCCCGGCTCCCGGCAGCGCACTATGTCAGCTCCTCGAGGCGGCTCCCGCTCCTCCACAAGCTGAGCCCCAGTCCTTGCTCCTGCAGGCGGGGGCTGCCACCCGGATCTCTGCTGCTTCCCGAGGTGGCAGGGGCGGGGAGAGCCGCTGCACCCACGTCCGCAATATGGCCCGGGCAGCTATGGGCCTCCCTGGCAGGGTCGCACTGAAGCAGGCCGGTGCTGGGGGGTCGTGGGTCTGCCTGCCCGCAAAGATGAAGCGACCTTCCCGCCACTACCAGCGTTCGCCTGGGGCGGAACTCCAAAGTCTGCCACTTCCGGCCCTCCGCGCTGCCCGGAGAAGGCCGCAAAGCCGGGCATTCGCGTAGCTCCCACCCTGGTTGAGCCAACGTCCCGGGGCGGGGAGTGCACCAGCCGCCAGCCAAGGGGTCCCCGCTGCTGGCAATCCGCCCGGTCCTTCGCCGAGTGCACCAACCTGATGGCGGAATCAGCAGCCCCCGTTCCGCTCACGCCTCCCGGGTGCTGGTCTTCATGCAGGTTCGGGGGGAGAGAAGTCCCGGCCTCAGCTCGTCGCCATCTTGGGCCGCTGGGGAAGGGCGGAAGCTCCACCGGCACCTCACAGCGCTGTGCAGGTATGATCGGGACCCCGACCACGGTCCGCCGGCACAGATAGCCTCGCTTCTCACCGTCCAGGCAAGTCTCCGCCTCTCGGTGTCTCGTAGTCCACAGCACCGCTGGGACGAAGGCGCCTCGCCGGCTCAGGTCCGCCCCGGTCTGCCGCACGACACTCCGAACCCAGTGAGTTCTCGCTGTACCGGGGCCAGGCTGCGATGGTCAAGCAGCCACCGACTCCCCCGCTTACTCAGCAGCACAGCGCAGCTCCGGGGGGGAGAATTTAGCTGCAGGTAGGGCTCAGGGCCTTAGTCGGGGTCGGGAGCTCCGGCAAACACGTCCGTCTACCCCGCCATCTTGGCCACGCCCCAGATCTATTACAGTGAACCAACCTGCTGCCCACGGTATTTGATACAGAATCACAGCAGGGTTTGGCACCACTGGACAACATGGGAGAACAATTGTATTGATTTTGTGAAGGTCTTGTACAACCCTGTACTTTTCACTCGGTTTTTTTATGCCAATTATGGGTGAATTACATGGACTGCTCATTATTTCCTGCAAAATTCCTGCTTCAACTAAACGCTTTATTTCCAGTGCAACTCCTGCTTTTATTTCTGGGCTAATTTTGTACTGTCGAATATTTGGGTAAACGGCAACTTCTTTTACTGTTACTTTTACTGGGTCAAACTCTGCCATTAATCCCACATCTTTTCCTGTGAAATTCCACACTTTAGGATCTACTGTATGTTGTAATTCTTTTGGCAAATCTTTTATGGTAAACTTTTGTTTTTCAGTTTCTTGTTTTGCTAACATGATTTTATAAATTCCATCTTCATCTGGAGTTTGAATTTCAACACCATTTGGTGTACAGAAGATAGTACAATTCCTTATGCGCAGCAAATCCCTACCTAACAGGTTTACTGGACTGGAGTCACATACAACAAATATGTGCATTTCTTTAAAATTGCCTATTTCGACTTCCATTGGTTCTGTAACTGGGATACTAATTTGTTTATTAGAAACGCCAACTACTTGGATCGCTTCTCCCGAGAGAGGTAGGTTTGGAACGTCTGCTGTTCTCACAGTAGAACGGGTAGCGCCAGTATCCAACAGAAAGGTAACATCATTTCCTTCAACCTTTCCCTCAATGTATGGACCTGGCTGATCTACCTGCAAGGATGCGCCAAGTACGCACTCCTCATCCTCCCCCCTCAGGCACCGTCAGAAACTGTCTTCATCAAAGTTAGAGTCACTTAAAAGAAATTGGGGTGTCACTGTGTCCCTCTTACCACTTCCTTCCCAACTTGTGGTATCTACACTGTATGTAGGCTGACTCCCAGGGTTTGGCATAGGCGCCAATGGTAACTGATTTTGTATTACCTATTGCTGCTGCTTTTCCGATACCTCATTCTGTGTCTCTGAATTCAAATTATTATTTTGCACATTATTATTCAATACAGTCTTACACTCGTTCTTCCAATGCCCTAATTTGCCGCACCCATGACAAGGAAATTTCTTTTTAGCTTCATCACGGTTATATTTTCCAATAGGTTTACCTCCATTTCCATCTCCTTGTTTCTGAATATTTTTCATTTGGATTTCTTGTTGTTCTGCTAGTTTTACTTGTGCCCATATTACATTTTCTTCTGAATTCTTTCTCTTATTGTCCAATTCATCTTCACAATATTTTGCATATTTGAGTATTTCATCGATAGATTTGGCCTGCCAGCAGATCTTATGATCTTTAATCCATTGTGAAATTTCTGGTTTTAATCAAGACACAAACCGATAGATGAAATGTGTCATATCTTTAGTGTCAATATTTTCCAAACCTCTATACTGTTTAAAAACTTGTAAGAGGCGTTCATAATATGCATGCACAGATTCAGCTTTATTCTGGGTAGTTCTGTCTATTCTAGTCCAGTCTGTCTCTTTTGGAGGTACCTTTCCTTTTAAGTACAGTATTACCTGATTATATTTTTTCATCACTTCATCAGATGGTGCTCCTGTTTTTGGGTTTCTAGGATACTCATCACTTGGCCACTCTACTGCAATTTTGCATTCTGTCCATAAATCGACATGAACAACAATGTTGAATAACCCATCTAAATCTTTTAAAAACACTTTTGAGACCTTTACAAACCTTTCGACCTGTCTATACCATTCTACAAGTTTCTCTCTGAGTTTTGGGAAATCATTTGTAAATGATAAAATATCCTGTCGGGACCATAGGACATGTACATAAACTCCACCTGGCACTTCTCCCATTGGACACAAACTTTCCACCTTTTCTGTTTCTTTCAACATATATTCTGATGCACTGCTTTTCCCTTGAGCTTCTTCCTTTTTCTTTATCCATTTAGCTTTCCATCTGTCTAAATCACCCTATTTTTGCAACAGCGATATCAATTCTTTGATCTGTAATTTTCGACCTGATACATTCATATTTTCCATATCTTTGTCAGAAAATTCAGCTCGATATGGTTTCTGTAATACTTTCGATGTATTAATGTCAATTCCCATATCATTTGCCAAACTCGTTAATTTTTCATGAAACGTTTTTGTATTTCGAGTGATACTTCGACATAAACAACAATTCATCTTCATTTAATGCATTTAATCGGTCTAACCCCACATTCCCAGCAAGCAATTCTTCTAATTCAACTCTTAATTTAAAAATATCCAATGTCTTTGGCTGTGATTTTGTTTTTTCTATTTCTCGAGACCATCATTTAATTTCTTCTGGGCTAACTACTGTGGCACTTCTCGTACCTGAGGAAGTTTCTATTTGTATCTCTCTGGAATTTACAGGTGTAGTTTTCCTAGCTGAGCTACTTACTGGTTCTCTTATAGGTAAATCCATCAAAGAAATTTCTGACTCACATACACTTGCTTGATCATTCACTATTAGTGTTTCTTTTCTTGACTGCACAACAGGTGTAGTTAGGACAGGAGGTTTAGGACTAGTTTGTTTATCTCCATATAAAGGAACAACAGGACCTATAGTTACTGGAATCGTTAAGGCTTCAGGACTTACATTTAATTGTGTAATTTTCCAAATTAATTCATTTCTTTGTTTATTTATTGCTTCTCGTTCTTTTTCCTGTAACACTTTTTCTAATGATGTCTCATGTATTACTTGTGGAACTAAAGGTGGCTTTAAGAACGGAGCACTAGGATTAACTTGATTTTGCTCTTCATTATAAGGTGGCGGATTTTTCATTAACAAATCCTCCAAGTAATCATCTTCTGGGTCAGCACTTGTCATTAAATTTTTAGTTTTCTCTGTACTTTTGCTCCCTGTTTATTCTTCTAGAGCTCGAACAGGATATAATCCTTACACTAACATTGACTGTCTTCATTGTTTCATCTGCTTATCTCTCTTCTCTTTAGGAAATTTAGGATAAAATGTATTTATACTTGTATCGCTTCTAGATCTGTCTCGCTCAAAAGCTTCTGTTTCCCATTCCTCTAATGCTTTATATTGAGTTAATCTAGGTCTTGGATCTAATTCATTCATGCTGGCTCTTAAATTGTACAAAACTCTACCATTAAAGTTACCATTTTCTGAAAAAGCCAAATTTCCATCATCTTTGGTATATTCTATCCAGTTTTCTAACCATATGCAGGTATGATAGCCCCTTTCAACCATCATGTATGATGCAGGCATATTCGATGGTGAAATAATAATCCCTACTCTGGTTTTATCGACTTATCATTTTTAAAGAGATTTTGAACTTTCTTAACAAATTACATTTTTTTTTTATCTCCGTACATGATATAAGGTCTCCCTCTAATCATCTGTTCTTTAGCAAAACCTAGACATCTTCTATCAGGTCTATTTCCTATGACTCCTGGATCTAAATACCACATATATTTTATGCCGCTTTACTTCGTGATGACACTTAAATTGTTTACGAAAAACCTCCAATACCAATGCGTTTCTTATTTTCAATGACCTATCAACGCTTATAATTCAAATAAATCCAACCAATAGTTGCGCAGTTTTTCCCATGAGACAAGTTCTCACACTACTGTACTCATCCCTCCTTTACAATATTACCTCAGCTACACACCCGCTGTCTCAAACAATACCAGCGCGGCTTTGAGTGACGTCAGCGCAGCTCCGCAACTAACTCCCTCCTTTGCAATGTAATACGAGAACTTTTCTTTATTCACTTTTAAATGTTCATTTTTCATTAATTAACTACGTAAAAAACATTCGCCACTGTGCCTGAGTAACTAATTCAAAGAAAAGGAATGATTTGTTTCACTGCGAGTAACTCCCTTCCGTTTACTCTTCCTACACTACAAGTAGATCCCTTCCGTCTACCTTTCACACAAGCATCAGAGAACCTGTTACTCCTTCAGGCTTACCCTTTCTAGGTTATGTAAGGCCAAAGTTTCACCAGCGAACCCTTTTTGTTATCAGTCAAGCTCAGACGAATCTGCTACTCCTTCAGTGTGACCCTTTCTAGGTGATATCACACCAAAGTTTTACTAGCGAACTCTTTGCTATCACTTATTCACACATTAATACAGAAAAAAAACCTAAAACAGTGCTTCCGGTTTTACCTAACCATGCACTTACTTCCTCCGGCAAGTGACCTCACTACAGAATGGCTTCCATTTACCACCTGTTATTCTGCCCCCAGGGTTTCCAGACAAAACATAAAACAGGTACGAACAGTTTTGGTTAATACATAAAAATCAAAATGATTTTAAAATACACAATGCAATTTGATTTAACCAATTAATTATAACTAACTACCTATCTTAACTAAACCCTAACCATACTGCTGCTACCAAAAATAACCGATGGAGCGCGGGCTCACCTGCTCAACATGCTCACCTGGGTCCATTTATCGATATATATAAAACAGGTAAACCTACACTCAATCAATTTAGATTTTACCATTCAGGATTTATACCATTTGTCTTACCAATCCAAGTAATCGATACCTATAGTCCTAAAGGATCAAGGGAGTTAGCAAGAAAATAGGCAATAAAATATTATTTAGCATTTTACAAATAACCACAAACTCGAGGAATGTTTAAATTCTTTATCTAGGTAAATCTTAAAAGTTTGAAAACCATGGAATCAAAACTTCCTTGTTCTATTTAAAACGATGTGATTGAAACAACATATGCAAATAATTTGAAAAGAAAAATATCATTAAGCAATTAGACAAAAGGGGTGGGTAGAGATAAGGGAAAACAGTACAATGACAAACCCACACTTTATAGTTACCTAGAATGCTGTGATGACCAACCCTGGCCACGGGTTGAGTCAAAGGATAAGAATCCCAAAATGCAGGTGCCAGCAGGAAAGAACAGGTGCAGATCAGAATCAGGACAGGTTACGGACCAATTTGGATCAGGACAGGACCACCACAGGCTAAGACCAGCACCACAGTTAGAGTTCAAACGCCAGTGTTGTAAACCCTCTCTGCAGCTAACAGTCAAACCCCGATTGGGTCATCGAACTCCTTCCCAGAACCCCAATTGGGTTATCGAATCTTCTGACAGAGTGCTCCGCCAGCAACTCTGCTCTCGATCACCTATTAAGTGCGTTGGGTCCGAGACAGGTCAGCTATTCGGACAAGTCAGGCAATCTAACTAGCTAAGCCTACCCTAGTTATGCTATTTTTCAGGTCAGTGTACCACCCCCAAATGCTGCAAATGTGTGAATCCCACAATTTTATTGGACGAAGGACGAGGAGTAGTCAATACACCATAGTATTATGAGGTAACTTGTCAATCATGTATTCAAATGTACCCTCCCATGACTTTATCTTCCCATGTGCTTTTATTCCGCCCGGTAGTGAAATGTAACAATAAGATATAAAAAACATTGTATTCAATTCAGCTTCCTCTGGCAGGGTAAGGAGTTCACTCTTCCCATAGTTCTTGTCATCCATGTCTGGTTGGCTTGAGTTCAATGTCACAGCTTCAGTGGCTCAGGGCTTCTGTCGCACAGGCGCAGTTTCTCCAAAGATGGAGTTCAACAGAGTATTTAGGCCCAAAATTCATAACATGTAAAACTAGAAAAGAAACAGTTTTAGAGACACAGAATAAAATTAATGCACTGTATACCACTTCTTTCTACTCTACTCCCATTATGTTATTTAAACTATTGCATTAGATATTAAGCAAAACAAACAGCTTAACAAAGCATCAATGCAAGCTTCTTGCACATTAGGACACAGAACAGCCATCTTAGTTCTAGTGCGCAGAAGCAAATGTTTTCCCACCAAGCATATCACGTGAGCATGACAGACGCATGCGCAGTAGAAAATCCCGCGTAGAAGCAGCCATTTTAATGCAAGCGGATAATAGTTAGTAAAAGCACATTGACAAGCTTCCCCTAGATACCTAATATGTTGTGTAATGCAATAATAATATGACAAACATGTTAGTTAGTAGATTAATATTATTTTCGAGAGGGTTGAATACAAGCAAGTCACTTTACGTGTGCAACCTTGCTCCATCACCTCTCCGCAGCCCGGCTTCCATTTCCTACCTGCTCCGAGTATGTGGTAAATTGGTGCTGATTTTGGCTGACACTGAAGGGTGAAATCTGCTCATCTCTACATGTCGTTCCCTAATCTGGAAGGCAAACCTCATAATGCCCGCTATTTGGTGGGGCGATACTGTCCACAATTATAGATTCTGATCCCCCAAATATCCTCTCACCGAATAACAGGCAACTCGTAATGAGGCCCAAAGTCTAAAGCAAAAATAAGGCACAGTGAAGCTGCAGCCCAATTCCATTTCTCCCGAGAACTTCCCAAACACAGAAATCCTCTTGCACTTTGCAGAACTAGTACGCCAATTACATTGAAATGAACATGTCTTTACTGCCAGAGGGAGAGACGATGTGGGCCCCAGATGACTTGCTGGTACTCCTGGGTACTGGTGGGCTTTGTAGGTGCTGTGCTTTCGGGGAAGGGGGTTGCCTGGCCTTTGGTGGTGGTCTTGTGTAATTAGGTCTTATTGTAGATAACTGTTTTTGGGGCGCTTTTAAAGGTTGAGAGTTTGGGCAATCAGCCTCTGAGGTTCTAGCCCAATAAGTATGTACAAGCAATTGATAATCATTGATGAGGTAATTGATGAGTCCGTGAATGAAATCAACACTTATCTCCTTTGTGATGTCATCAGTGACAATGGGGAATAAAGGTTGCTTGTCTTTGTAACAATTCAGTTTCTATTTAAACCATAATTTTGTTTCATGTGCACTTTTTTACAAATAATAATTTGACATATGGGCCAGACAGAAGGCAATATACAGTAAAAACAATTAAACAATAGAAACATAATATCTTCTCTAAACAGGTGAAATACTGATTCCCAGTTGTGGAAGTCAGTGGAAAACCTCCCGTCCTGAGACCTGCAGTGTTTCTACTGATGACCAGTGGAACTACCAATAAAAAAGTGGTGGCAAGACTGCATATCAAGAGCAGTAAATCCTACAAGATATTGGTTTAATATGCTCTAAAGTTCTCACGCATACATATTGTGGACTTGCGATAAATAGACACAATGTTGAAAAAATCATGTTATGTCACATACATAATTGTGCGCAAATGTCATATTTGGAAAAGCTAGTGGACTTGAAAGTATTGTTATTGTCAAAAACTATTTAGAGACAGAATTGACATAAATTGCCATTTGGATATTTAGGCCATTTACTTGCCTCCCCTCTAGAGCTCGGACTCATCCAAATCCAAGGGACGGGGGTGTCAATATAGTAGCAGAATGCATTTTCCCTAGAGAAATATTTTCTCTATATTTACATGCGGGCGTAAACCGTAAAGTACGCTGATAAAATGTCACTATTGACAAAAATCTTCTACATTTGTCAGCTTTTCCACCTTCTGAGTGACGTTGGTGTTATTTTCTCCGGTGGCTGAAAGATAATTTGAGGGGGCCGATATAACCCCTATTATTACAGCCTTTCCTACCTCCTCGGATGGGACTCAGGCTAAGCCCTTCGCTGATCAACAACAAACACACTGATTCCTGTATGCCTTCTTCTCTGTCTTCGCGCAGAAGCGGGAAACTTACAATTTTGTTTGCCGTTTGTTTTTTGAGGGCAGAGGACCAAAAATACGGCGCCCTTTGTTACTTTCATCATTCGCGGCATTTGTGACGTGAAAGCTTCTTTTTCTTCTGAGATGAGACTTCGCCGCGCTTTCCCTCTTTCGAGAGATCTGAAGGCCTCGAGAGCGTACAGAGAAGGCTGGGACCAAGAGGAGAGGGGCTTGGCAGCATTTACGGTTTGTGATATTAATGCCATTCCGTTTGTTTGAACGTTTTCTTTCAATCCTGTCCTCCTGCTCCTGAAGAGGGTGTCAGCTTGTCAAGCACTTAGTCTGACGGGTTTCCTTGATGGCCCTGCGTGTCACAGAAGCTCACCGAAGTGACTTCAAGGGGAGGACGAACTTTACTCTGCAACTTTGTCACCTACTGGCTTCCTCGTAGCCTCATCAATTCTTCTCACTCCACTCACTTGCGAGCTTTCGCACACACACCCACACATCACAAAGGTACACCCACCACACACGACCCCACCTCAAGTCAACACCCAGCCTCTCCTCTCTCCCTTTCTTGGTGTTACTTCTTGAAGCAGATGACGTAAATTGAACCCATATCAAGTTCATTTGAATTATGAAGCAAGAAAAGGCAAATTGAACGGCATAATTCAGCGCATTTTGTGATAGTATTATTTCATAATTTTGTCATTTTTTACTTGTTAACACTGTCTAGGCAAATATTTTACACATTAGTACCAGTTTACCATCCAGATATAATAATAAGCAAAAGAAAAGTGACCAGTCAACCAAGGGCTTTCCACTATGTGGCAACACACGTTGTTATGTTTCAGTAACTTTTCTCCCCCTCTCTCTCTCTGTTTCACTCACTCTCTGTCTCGTACTCTCACTTTACCTCATTGTTTTCTTCCATTTTCTTTGTCCCTATCTATTCAATCTCACATATTTCTTTCTAGGAATTCTTTAATTCTCTATGACGTTGTCGGGGTAGTGGCACATCATCAGTATGCCCTAAGTGATGAGGAATGGGCTGCAAATAGGAATATCTTTTGGGGGCATCTATTGGGGAACTAATGCTGGAAATGATGAGTCAAGGAGCAGGGGTGGCTCCTCCGCTATGGCAGAGGAGCGTCACCCCACTGCTTTCAAGCAGTGCACAAGCAAAAACATAAAATTATAATAACTTTCAGTTATTATCATTTTACGTTTGGCAGCTTTGCGGACGAGCGGGTGGGCAGGGCTGCTCTGCAAGCAGGGCAGTGGAGGAGTGATTTGCCCACTCCTAAAAGTGCACACTGATTGTTTAGTTGGCCCTCTCTGGCCGCCCAAACCAGTCATGCGCACTTTCCCACTGATCCGTGCAGGCTGCATTATAGCTTACATGGAGAACAGGTCCACCCCTACAGCCCCTGGCTGAGCGCTTTGTCACGGCGCTCAGACCAATCACAACACTAAAGTTGGCTTAAGGGAGGGAGCCTGGCTGCCTCTTTCCTGCTCCTGAAATGTGGTCGACCCCCCCAACCCTCCCAACTATCAGCCCACCCACCCCCTATCCATGAGTCATGCGGGCCAAGCTGTGAAGTAGGACTTACTTGCAATAATATAGCTTTCTCTCATATAAGTGGTCGGCCACCTCCTGGTCTTGTGCTGTTATAGAAATTAATGTGGTAGGCTATGGTATTGTCGTGAGGTTACATAGGCCAGGACACAAACACTTCCATTTTACATGTTCACGTTGAAAGTTTACATTTTTTTAAACAATGACATTTAACATACATTTGCTAGTGTACTCAGAAATGGTTTGCTTACTGTTACACTTCTTAGTAGGCACATTATCATCACATAAAACATTCAGTACCAGTTCTAGGTACATTGCGCAAAATGTAGTTTGTTGTTGTCCATTCAGCGACAGCTCTAGGTGGATGGAATTAACAAAGATGGCCGGACCAAAGCCCAGGCACAGTACAAATGGGTGCAGTTTATTGTATAAACTGCACCAAGCATTTGTTTAGACAGAGGAGCATTTCGATGGGATTGAGGAGGTCGCCCCATGCTGGAATTCTAGCTCAACTGAATTCCATCACTATCCTGAGGACAGCGGTCTGTTTTACACCAAGACAGGCTACCAGATGACACCCACCCACAGGTAAATGGGGAGTTAGATCACTCAACGTAATTCTATCAGACCTGCATACCCTATGCTTTACTAGATAGACAGGGCTAGGTAGGAGTACAATTATATGTATTTGTATAATTAATGAAAATTCACAGTGGTTGAATTGTTCATCTTTTTTACCATTCTTTTTTAGATATTTTTTTTTGAGGGAGTTCAGCAATCACATTATCACTAAAGTTAGCATCACAAAACAAATAATTTTGGGGAAAAAACAACAATCTTGGTAGAAGAGGAAAACAATATACCTTATACACCGAAGCAACATTCTTAAAAACTCCAATTGACAAATAACATTAGAATTAGAATGTTATGCACATTTACCCATTGCCTCAATTTTTTCAAGAATAATGCATTTTTCACTTCACATCCTTTTTCCCTTAGCCAAGAACCTCCCACAGTCGTTTATACTTAGGATAGAAGCCTGATCATAATGCATTACTTTTTTCCAGCTCCTTAATTCTACAAAATTTGGACCACCATTGTTGAAACGTCAGGACAGTTTCCGTCCCTCAGTTAAGCAGTATTAATGATCTAGCAACTAATACCATAATAAATAACTGTTCCTTCTGTAAGGAACCAATATTAATATCAGAGAAATGTCCCCAAAGCAGCAGCCTGAGCATCTATAGCCACTTCCAGTTCTAAATTATGAGAGCAAAACCTCTCAATCTCATCCCATGTTTTATTTTCGGGCAACACCAAATGATGTATGCTGGTTACAATGTTGTGTTTCCTTTTCTTAATCATTGCAGCGCACGTATTTTACACAAGAGTCCAATTGCTTAAATATATCATTGAAATGCCAATTCATGTACTTCTTCTGTCTCCCTTTGAACATGCCTGAGTTAACAGCGAAAGGGTAGATCTGTTTACATGATTCCCTTGAGGAATAAGGATTGTTATGTTCTGATGTTGCAGACACCATCCGGTACTTTGTAAGGTTTAGAGGCCCAGATGGCACACTGTGAGTTAGCCAGGAATTAGGTCAGCATACTCTGATGGTATATGCTTACTCAGTCCCACATAGTTTTGACGCTTATGTTGCCCAAACACAAAGTCTTACTGAAATAGTAGGAGCTGTACATCATGGCACCACCAACGTTGTAGTTTGGGTACCTATTTAATGGGTCTCCTGAGTAGTTTTCTTTTGTATGACCAAAGACCCTACTCACCATTTTACCCGAGAAGTCCCCAGTGTTAGGGAAATCTCCTCCTCAGTGAAACAGGGAACCCCTATTTCAGTCTTTAGGTTGTTCATGCTTGAACCTTTCAAAGGATCACCCCATTAGAGGTACCTTCTCTGAATTCCACAAATTCAAGTAGCTAATCTAGCACCAGTGGTCATAACATTAAACTGCAGACTTGTAGTAACACAGATTTTGCAACAACATGGGTTCCCTCAAGCAGGAGGGGATGTTACCTTCCAGGTAGAGTCCCACAGTGCATGTAGAACAGAGATATTCTATTCATGGGTAACATTTCCAGCAGCAGATGCCGATACAAGAAATTGTCACACATAAACTCCAGTAGCAGTACCCAAAAAGTAGAGATCATATCAATTTAGAAATTTCAATAACATTTCAGGAACACACACACTAGTTCCAAGGTGTCCTACCACACCCATTAGGTAATGTTGTGCCAGGACCCTTCAGCAACGATGGGGCAACATTGCCAGTCTTAGCCGGCTACACACCATATCCTTAAGTAACAGCACTCACAGCAGCTGAGCTGTGTACACTTTATACATGTCTAGTGAGGTTATTCAGGAGTATGACAACATGCAAACCATAACAACAGACCACTATTTTGTTCAATTCTCCCTTCAACTCCAATCAGGGCCAAAATATAGGGTAAATCCCACATATAAAAATGGGAAAAATAAAAGACCTTGGCACAAGTTGACTATGGAAACTTTAACAAGCCATTCATCGAACGTTCCATAAAAATTGAGTTAACAGATCAAGATCCATCAGCCATGCTAGCCAGTTTCAACTAACGGAAACACTGGATACAGTGATCCCCCCAAAAAAGGTGAACATGTCCTCAAGGGGACCCTCAGCCCCCTGGTACTCAGATGAACTTAAATCTTTAAAAGCCACTTGTAAAGTACTGTAGAGGAAGTGGAGGAAGAAAAAATTATCGGAAGATAGGAAAACATATAAAATAGCGCTATCCCACTACCATCACGAAATAAAAAATGCTCGATGTTCCTATATACAAATTCAAATTGAAAAGTCAAAAAACTCGACCAAAGCCCTGTTTGACATCGTCAAAGACTTCTCCTCCCCTTTAGTATGCAAACAATCACCACCAGAATCTCAGGAATTATGTGATTCCATCGCATACTACTTCCATGACAAAATTGCGAAAATCTATGCACACTTTCCAGTCACGGATATTAATAAGACCCATTCAAATAATAAATCGGACAATCCCCCGATACCAACTAGAGCTGCGCTAAATCAATTTAACCTTATCTCGCTGGTGAAAACAAGTAAGCTGCTACTAACAGCTAAATTCGGATCTCCACAGGATCCATGTCCACCTAGCACGATGGCTCTAGTGTCTTCTATATGTGCCCCAATGGTCCAGCGAATTTTCAATGCTTCTATCGAGACAGGTCTCATCCCGAGGGCCTGGAAAGAGGCCTCTGTGCGGCCTATTCTGAAGAAGCCATCCGCAGACCCCCAGGAGCTAAGTAACTACAGGCCAACATCCCTACTACCCTTACTGGGGAAACTACTGGAATCTAAAATAAACTCCCAACTTAGTCAGTACTTGGAAGCTACTGACATGCTTGACCTTTCCCAGTCAGGCTTTCGTTCCGGGTTCAGCACAGAAACAGCAACGCTGGCAGTCACTGATTCATTGAAACGCATCCTCGATGCCGGAGGCTCTTCAATCCGGATCCTCTTAGATCTCTCAGCGGCTTTCGATACGATATCCCATCATAAGCTAGCGGAGAGACTAAGTGAGTGCGGCATCGGAGGCACTGCCTTACAGTGGCTGAGAAACTTTTTAAGGGACAGATGGCAAACTATTACTCTCGGTCCATTTGTCTCCAAAAACAAATTCCTGTTGGATAAGGGAGTGCCACAGGGCTCTTGTCTTAGCCCCACCCTTTTTAATATTTATCTGGCTCCCCATGCTAAGCTTATCCAATCCTTCGGCTTCGAGATCATTTCGTACGCCGACGATACGCAGCTACTGTTCCCTATAGGTAATAACATCATTGATGAGAAACAGCGCTTTATGGACGGTATGCTGGCGATCGCAAATTGGATGAGAGACCAGTGTTTGCAGCTTAACCCAGGAAAGACAGAGCTAATGCTCTTAGGGAAGTCCAATCACTTTTGGACCCTGGACTGGTGGCCCCCCAATTGGGAGAGGCACCAAAGCCATCTACCTCAGTAAAAAGCCTGTGAATTCAATTGGATGTCAAGCTTGACATGAAGGACAATGTGAAAAACATCGCAGGATAATGCAATTACAATATGCGTCTACTGCGTAGAATTATTCCATATCTACCAGTAGAGCACCGCAGAACGGTAGTGCAGGCTATGATAGGAAGTAGGCTTGATTATGGCAACGCCCTATTGGCAGAGGTAGGAGTCACTACTCTGTCAAAGTTACAAGTGATACAGAACACCGCGGTCAGAATGGTTCTGAACTGCCCCCCTGGAACTCCATCCCTCCCTTTGCTCAGACAACTACACTGGCTGCCGATTCAAAAACGCTCCGTGTTTAAAATCTGCTGCCTTTCCTTCAAAGAGCTCTTAGAGGTGAGGGCCCATCCTATCTCAGGGACAAACTCTTTAAACATTCGAGTGAATGTAATCGGAGATCAAACACCTTAGCCCTCCTGAATATTCCCCGGATTCAGCTAACCCGCACAGGCGGCAGAGCCTTCTCGTTTGTAGCACCTAAATACTGGAACTCACTTCCTGTGACGCTGCGAAAATCTACCTCCTATCTGTCCTTTAGGAAACAATTAAAAGCTTGTCTGTTCTGAAAGGTCTAGACACAACAACATCTACCCGGTACCCTCCGACAGCAGCACCCCCTCTGGTAAGCACTGAGATGCCCCCGGGTGAGTCATGCACTATATAAAAGCCACTAACATAACACATAACATCTGTGACAAGGGGCGAGTGTCTGAAAATGTTTCAGTGCTCTGTCCATCATCTCCTTGTGTGCTTTGTTCGCCCTATGTTGGCAGGGTAGTCCCAGACGTGGGTCCCTTGCTCACTTTACCACTGTATTCAATCTAGCCTGGCTGATGAGGGGTTTTACCGCAAAACCGGTTCCAGGATGCTTGTTTCCGGTTCAGGGAAGACCTGGCTTGGAAGTTCGTGTTGGACTGTTCTCATGAGGCACAGGGTCAAGACTGATTTGCATATAGATGGCTCTGAACTGAGGTGGTGAAGTGAGCTAAAGAACGATGATGGATTCAACCCAGATCTGTGACTGGGGGTAAGTGTCTGAAAAGTTTCAGCACTCTGTGTTGGCTTTGTTCGCCCTAAATTCCGGTTCAGAGAAGACCTGGCTTGGCAGTTCGGGCTGGACTGTTCCCATGAGGCACAGGGTCAAGACTGATTTGCTAACTGGGTCTGAACTGAGGTGCCGAAGTGAGCTGAAGAACGATGATGGATTAAACCCAGATCTGTGACTGGAGGTGAGTGTCTGAAAAGTTTCAGTGCTCCGTCCATCATAACCTTGTGTTTGCTTTGTTCACCCTAAGTTGTCAGGGTATGCCCATACGTGGGTCCCTTGTCCACTTTGTAACAGGGATTTAATCTAGCCTGGCTGATGAGGGGTGTTGCCCCGAAACTGGTTCCAGGATGCTTTTTTCCGATTCAACGAAGACCTGGCTTGGCAGTTAGGGCTGGACTGTTCCCATGAAGCACAGGATCAAGACTGATTTGCTTATAGCTGGGTCTGAACTGAGGTGGCGCAGTGAGCTAAAGAACGATGATGGATTCAACCCAGATCTGTGATTTAGGGTGAGTGTCTGAAAGTTTCAGCGCTCCGTCCATCATCTCCTTGTGTTTACGTTGAGTATTGTAGAGGCATAAAATAAATGTGTCAAAATGCTATTATAGAATTGATCAATTATCAAAATTGTGTCAGTTTCTATGAAAGATTCACTTAGTTTCAGTGTGACTGCGTAGGATGTCTGAAATAATGAGTTTCATTCTTATTTTTATAATTTTTTAAAGTTATATAGTGTACTAACCACCCACCTTCACAAGAAAATTGCTTTTCACTAATTGAACTTCTAAAGGTACTGCAGCCAAAAGGTCCCACAACAGTAGCAAATGTACTGGAGACCAGCCTTGGATTAAATCTAGCACCACAAATGGCTTCTCTGGGGTACTGCAACACACTCCTATCAAAAATATTAGGTGCATAATGCAATACCTCTTAGGAAATAATGTTAAATAAATACAATTATTTTGACATTTAGATAAAATAAAAATATAATTATTTTAGTGTTTTTTTTAATTGATAATTAACTTAGTTAAAAAAATAACTAAAGTAAACTTTAACATGATTCATAATTTGTTTTTTTGTTTAAATCATTTTTATTGTATCTCAAACAAAGAAGACATAACACCGGTCGGACAATATGCATGTCGGGGGCAAGCCCCCAATCAGACTCATGGCCCCCCGCCCCCATAAAAAGCCAGCGTGACTGGGTAAGGAAATGTGTCCATGTGGGCGGGTGTGGGCTGGATGTGGACCGGCCTTGTCCCAAACAACCCCAACAGTGCAAACGCCCGTCCCCCCCTTGATCCCACTCTCCCCCCGTCCTCCCACCCCCTGCCCCCCCCTAGCCCTCCCCCCCCGGTGTGAGCAATTGCAGAAGGACTATGTGCCATTCTAGCGAACTGAGGTGTCAGAAGCGGAGTTCCCGGAGGGTTTCTGGAATTCATCAGCCAGTCGTAGGACTCTGAGGTATTTCGGACAAGTAATCTCATTGAATTCATCAGCAAGTAAATCCACCAGGGGTTGACAAGTTTCGAGGAATGTATCTTGCGTCTGAGATAGGGAGGCCTGTATTCTTTCCATACCCATCGTATACCAGAGCTTGTGAAGCCACCCAGTGTATGTGGGTTTCCGCGTAGAGCCCCATAGTGACAATATGTGTTGTGTTGCAGCCCCATTGCGAAACCCATTTGTTTGCCTCTGGGCGATTTAAGTGGGAAGGTGATTTTGTTGGGGAGGCCTAGCAGTGTGTAAGCAGGGAAATGAGGGATTTCAGTTTCAAAATACTTGTCAATGTCCCTAAGTACTTGTTCCTAAAATTCTTGCACCTCTACACATTTCCATAGTATGTGGATCAGGGTGCCTGGATGACCGCATCCCCTCCAGCACATGGTGTCACGACGTGGGTTGCCCTGATGTAGCCGTACTGGCGTCAGACGCCAATAATAAGCAATTTTGACTGCTGATTCTTTGCTAGCGACGTTCTTGGCAGTGTGATGTGCCCTGTGGTATATGCCCTGCCACTCCCTATTGGTGAGGGATTGTCCTAGTTCCCGTTCCCATCTCTTCTGACCTGCCGATCGTGAGGAGGGCAGTGAGGGGCAAAGCATTGCATACAATTCTGTTATTGCCTTCTTATCCGACTTCTTGGTATGGAGGCATTTTTCAAATGGGGTGAGGTGTCTGCTGACCTGTGGCAACATGTCCCTGCCCGTGAGCCAGTGACGGATTTGGAAGTACTCGAAGCGTGGAGCTGGGGGAGCGCATAGGTGTCCCGCAGGTTTTGCATCGTCATGAAGCCTTCGGGATCGAAAAGGTGACCCACCGATCTGCAGTCAGACAACCGCCACCGGGAAAAGGATCCGCGAGCCGTGCCTGGTGCAAAGGCCGAATTATCGAACAGGGGCGTCAGAGGTGAAGAAGTGTGGAGAAGTGTGGCTCAATGGTTAGAGCAGGCAGACCTTGATGCAGAGCTCTGGCCAGGGACCAGGGTTCAATTCCCGCCTCGGCAGGTCTCCGGCTCATTAATTCCCCTGACTGGATATTCTCGCCTCAGTGCCTGTTCTGATCATGGGTCCCACGCTGCAACTCTGGGCAATAGCTTGCTTAGCCTCCACAACGGCCCCAAAAGCGCTGGGATGCCTGGCTGCACCTGGGGGGTCCCCAGGAGTGGACATTTCCCAGGAAAGCCAGGAAGGGTTCCTAAGTGGTATACGGACAGCGCCGGGACACCTCCGGTGGAGGTAGCTGTGCGCTTTACAAATTCCGACATTTACATTTTAATTTACAAGGGTAGGTGGTGAGTCCCCGAGTCACCACCACTTTGTCCCACACCTGCAAAGTAGTGCGGGTAATAGGTGATTTTTTCATGTATGTGGGCCTGTCCTGCCGTCTGAGGAAGGGAATCCTCCAAAGTGGCATCTGGGCCATTGCGCGTTCTTGAAATAACCATCTCTTTTCAGACTCGTGGCGATTCCATTCTAGGAGGTATCTGAGCTGTGTCGCCTAAAAGTATCTTAAGAGGTCCGGAACTCCCAGGCCCCCCACTGGCGTGGCTAGTGAGGTCCTTGCGTAGTCGCGGTCGTCGGCCGGCCCAGACGAATTGTCGGATCGCATCTTGGAGTTTTGCGAGGAGGCCGATTGGGGGAGTGACTGGCAGAGTCTGGAATAAATATAGGACCCTCGGCAGTAGCGACATCTTGATTGCTGCTACACGCCCTAGCCAGGAGAGTGAGTGCTGGCGCCACCTCGTGAGGTCACCCATTAGTTGGCTAAGGAGGGCTGTATAGTTCTGCTCCACGGTTTGTGCCGTGGACTGCGTTAGAAATATGCCCAGGTAAGGCACGGACATGCAGGAGGCAAGCCCCCCCAAGATCTGAATGTGTACCGCTAGTGCGCCGTGGTCAGAGAGTGCTGCGGGGACAGTCTCAGTGTCCGTGATCAAGGCCGCCAGCTCCGTGGATCCCAGAAAATGGTCTATTCGGGCGTATGTGTGGTGTACATGGGAGTAGAAGGTATATCCCGGGGTGTTTGGGTGTCTTGACCTCCATATGTCTAAAAACCCCCTGCTCTCTAGCCATTGCCCCCCCTCTTTGAAGATTGTACCTGTGGAACCAAATATTTGACCCACTTGTCTCTGTGGGTGTCTATTATTAAATTAATGTCGCCCCCAACGAGCATGAATTTGATGTTGTGAGCGAGTGTATCCGCCAAGGCCCCGGTGAGAAAGGATTCCTGTTTGGTGTTGGGTGCATATATTGAACCTATCACGGCGAACCACCTTCCCAGCTGTATTTTGTATGCAAGGATCCTCCCTTTGATATCCGCTACTTTGTCCCCCACCATACCCCTAAAGTGACGCGCAAACAGAATGGCCACCCCGCCTTTTTCTCTGTGGTGGAAGAGTAGTGTTGTGTCGGAAATGCTCTAGACCACATGCAATGCCAATCCTTAGGCAATAAGTGTGTTTCTTGTAGGAGGCAGATCTCCACCCCGGAGTTTTCCAAGATGGATAGGACGGCCCTGTGCTTAATGGGGTTGTTAAGCCCCTTAACATTGAGGGAGATAACCTGCATAGTGGGGGCCATCGCCTGGGAGTCGCCAGTGGGTGCCCCGTCGCTTCTAGCCATCATGAGCTGTGTCACCTCTCCTGCGTTGCCTGCCGTGCGTCACACCGGAGCCTGCCCCCACAACACAACCCCACTCTCTACCACCCCACACCTCCCACCAACCCCCCTCCCCCCCACCCAAACCCCAACTAGGAACCCCCAAGAACAAACCATTGTCTCAGGCCTATCAGAACGCAGTTCAGGCCTGTAGAGTCTTAACGTGAAGGAGTTTGTGGCTGTGGCAACCCCGGTGGTCCCCCGCCCTTCCCCCCCCCCTCCCTCAGGAATACAAAGCGATGCACGCAAATCCCCTAGCCGGAGTGCTTCAGGGTGGAGCCGTTGTATCTTTGACCACCTCCTGTATGGCCGCGGCCTGTTCCTGTGCCATGGTCGCTTGGTCGGGTTTAAGGCCCAATTTGGGGGGGCGACGCCTCCTTACTCGTTGCAACTCACCGGGAGAGCGCTGCGAGGGCCATTCCTGCGGTTAACGCGGTGAGGCCTCCCCTGGTTGCTCCTCCTCTGGCAGGTCAATTCCCAGCAGGGCACAGGTGTCTCGGAGTGAGCGGAGCTGATGCAGCGCCCCCTTCCACTTGGAGATTAAACGGAAAGGATGAACCCATGAGTAGGGCACCCCATTATTTCGCAAGAATGTCGTGGCTACTCGGAAGGCCTTCCTCTTCTGTAGTGTGATGGCCGAAAGGTCCTGGAATAGGGCCACGGGGGTACCCTGGAAGTGCAGAGGTTGTTTCCGTCGGGCCTCCTGCAGGATCAGCTCCTTCAAGGGGAAGTCAGGGAGATAAGTCAGGATGTCCGGCGGGGGGGCAGGTGCACGCCGCGACAGACCAACCCTATGCGCGCAGTCAATGCGAATAACAAAGTCAGCAGGTTCACCAAGAATCTCCCGAAAGAGCTCCTGCAGGTAGCAAGTGACGCTGTTTCCCTCTGCTTTTGATGGCACTCCCCGGACCCGTATATTATTTCTCCGGGAGCGACTTTCGAGATCTTCTGCGTGCGCCTGGAGGTCCACTTGCTGTTCCCGAAGGCGGATGACCTCCTGTTGTAGTAGTTCCATTTCCTCGCTGCGGGCCTGGTTCGTTTCTTCCATCGAGGCCACTCGCTCTCCCAGGCCATCGACATCCCGGCGGATTTTGCGTTGCTCTCCCGCTAGATCCTGCTTCAGAGTCTGAAAGTCGTCCCTCAGTGTGTTGAAGAAGGATTCTAGGAAGGCTTTTGTAATGGGGGCATCCCCTTCATCCCGTCCCGGGGTATTGGCTTCAGTCACTGGCGATGGGGCGTTCTGGGTTTTTTCCCCTTTCGGGGTATTCTTAACGAGCCTGTCGGTTATAGTGCGGCTGGCTCTGCGACTCGTGTTGGCCATGCCGCTACAAGCAAACCGACGCCGAAGGGTAGAATGCTGCAACGTTTGCGAGCTGGCGTGCTGTGTTGGGTGTGCACCCCCAGGGCAGTTGGGCAACTCTGCCGGGGCTAGAGCAGTCTCTCAACGTGTGCACCCCGGACCCGGGCCGTGTCGCGTGGGGTCAACCACCCCGTTTTCACTCAGATCTCCTACGGTCACGTCCGGCCAGTATGGTGGGCGCTCTGCTGCTGGGCGCCTCCACTCCCTCTGTGCCCCTCCTCACCTGTGGAACGCGGCCCCCGCTATCGGGCCAGACGGGCCGTCGGGCCTCCAACACCGCCTCACACTAGTTCGAGCTCTCGGCTCCCGCGCGGGTCACCACCGCAGCAGCACAGTCCAGGCCCCAGAGCCGGGGTCTCAGTTTTTGCGACCGACCTTGTCGCATGCACCCCTTCCAGGCGTCCTGTCGATGGTGCCCCTTTCTCGCAGCAGGAAGGGACAGAATGTGTGTCGGGTGGTGGTCAAGGGCGTGCGTGACAGCAGTGGGCCCTCGACGTAGGGGGGCTGCTTTAACCCTACTGTGGGCCTTCCTTGCAAAGGACAGTCGTGGGGCCCACAGGCTGTGTGTGCTCCACCTCACCTCGGCAGCATCAGGGTTGCGTAGTTGCAGAGTGGTCCGGGCTCTCACAGCCCCCAGGGCATCCACTCCAGCCGCGATGCTCCGGCTGCTCGTCCACGATGTAGGCCCCGAAGCCTGGGCCTCAATTTTCGCGGCACTCCAGCACCCCCAGATCGCCTTCAGCACGTGCCCGCAGTGCAGCTCTCAGTGGGGCACACCGATGTCCCGGTGGGTCCGGGATATGGAATGGGGCCCCCTGGACAGGGCCCGATGTCGCTTCCAGACGCTCGTGGGGAGCGTTCTTCCGCTCTGTGAAGGCCCGGGTCAGATATGTTCTCGGTCACCTCCTCAGGCCACCTCGCCAGTCGCTGTAGATCCGCTGTGGAGCTCCACCGCCGGAGCTCCACGCTGGCCCTCCCGCTATGCGGCCGCAAAAGCAACGCTGCTCTCTGACGGGTCTCGAGGTCTTGGAGGGCGACGGCTCCAGCGGGGCTCTGGTGGAGCGGCGTGAGCTGAAATTGGGTCGCTCGGGTCCGACGAGCAGCAGCAGACGTTACCCGGACTGTTAGGGAGATGCAGGCTGAGAAAAGGTGCTTAAAGGGGTTCAGGGAGCCTTGCAGTCCGACGTCCGTTCAGGTCGCGATCTTGGCCATGCCCCCTTTCATAATTATTTTAAATGATTTTAAAGTAATAATAAGCACATAGCTTTAAATTAAATTTACCATTATGAATTAAATGCTAAAGTGTTAGTGATTATATCATTTTTTTAAATCTAGATAAAACAATTTTTATAAATTAAATTAATACATCTTAATTATTTATTAAACATATAATGAGATGCGTTCATATGCTGTAACTTTTATTTAGTTAGTTCTTGTTTAATATTTATTTGTAATTAATTTACATTAAATATGTTCAGTATTTTTTTTAAGATTTAAGAAACTAGGAAACAGATGTACAACCCTATTTTGCATGCGCAACAGGTTTGCGACCCGTTTGCGCATGCAAAAATCCTGTTGGCCATGTACAATCCCCTATTTTGCAAGTCGCCAAAATTTGTGACTCGCAAAATAGTGTTCTACATCTCGCTATTAGGAAGGGGCATTCCCTTCCTAATTGCGACCCCAAATGCCATGTATGACTGTTGTGCAACCGCTATTGCGGTCGCAAAACAGTCACTGTTTACCACCCTTCACAGAAGGGTTGTAAACTACTTGCAAACGGGAAGGTGTCCCCAAGGGAAACCTTCCCCTTTGTGACTAGCTTAAAAAAAAAATTAAGGGCAGGCAGAGGTCCCAGGGACCACTTCCTGCCCTTAAAAAATTAAACAGAAAAGTTTCATTTTTATTTTTGAAATGCAGACCATTTTCCTTTAAGAAAAACGGCCGGCATTTTTTTTTAAACTGCTTTATTCAAAAGCAGCCCCAGACATGGAGGTCTGCTGAGCCCAGCAGGCCACCATCCATGGGAGGTCCAGCCCAGTGGCGTACCAAAACTTGAGGGGGCCCCCTTGCAAGGTACATGGAGGGGCCCCTGCACCGTATTTAATCAGGAGCTCCTAGGCTAGAGTATTGTGCTTAGGGGGCCCCCTGCAGCTCGGGGTCCCCCGCCCCGCGGGGCCTGGGGGGCCAGTGTTACGCCACTGGTCCAGCCATGCCCAATGGGGTCACAAATTACGAGTGCCTCATGAATATTGATGAAGCATGCAATTTGCTACCCCATTTTCAATCACAAACAGTGCCTCAGACACTGTTGTACATGGCAATTTATGACTCGCAAATTGCGACTCGCAATCAAGCGCAATTTGCGAGTCGCAAATTGTCATGGTCATACATCTGGCCCTATGTTATTTCTTGCTTTGTTGTACTACATGGATATCTCTTATACATGTAAAAACATACTAGTAGTAACTTTACACTTTTACCTTAAGCCCCAGGTGTACATCAACACTCGGAAACGGTGAAGAGCAAAAAAGTGTAAACTGACACCAAGGTGTATCAATAAGTGTACACGTTAGTACTTCTACATGTGTAGATTTACTTTGTGAACCAGACCCATAGACTCCCTGAATCCACCTTGCAAAGCCATTTTAAGCTTCATACGTAGCAACAGTGATATATAAATAGAATAAGTAAACCTGCAATCGGCCTCTCGCTTTAAATATGAAATTTACTGAAAGGACCCTCAGCTTATGCGCAGAGCCCATAGTGAATTATTCTGCTCCAAAAGTACCCTGCTTCTGCTAGCCATTAACCAACACACTTGCTGTGGTATTTCTTTTTCATGCCTGACGATACTCAGGGGCATATTTACTAGTAAAGTGGCAAAGAGTGTCGTTAAGCCAAGAAGGCTAACAACAAGCTCCGTCACTTTAGAAATGCAGGGATACACCATATTTACAAGAATATGGTGCAGACCTGCGTTTTCCCCTGTGCTGGCACTAAATTTAGCTGCCCAGCGCCAACGCAGGCACCCTTGCACCATAGTGCAAGGGTTTCTGCATTGCAGGGGAAGATTGTTTATGTGCAGGAAGGTGTCCCTTCCTACACATAGACAATCATTAAATGGCGTTTTGTAACTTCTATGTGTGCTGCTCAACTCAGCACACATAGAAGTTGCAAAACGTCATTTGTTTAAAATGATTGTTTATGTACAGGAAGGGACAGCTTCCTGCACATAAACAATAATTGGTGTTTTGCACAATGCAGCACACATGGAAACAGCAAAAACGAAGAAAAATTAAAAACTTCTCCTCATTTCACCCGTGTAAGACCAGGTTTTCCCTGGTCTTAATTTTTGCGCTGCCCCATAATTACGCCACCATTGTAAATACAGGGCAGCATCAAAGTCAGTGGGTGTTGCTGTGGAACGCCCACGGCAACACCCATATTGTCCTCCCCTTTCACTCTAAATACAGCGTGAAAGGGTGCCTTATTTACAAGGCAACTTTAAGCGACGTTAAGTGGCTTAACGCCGCCATGTAATTAAGGCGAAGAAGCCCCTATCGCCACCACAGCGTCCTGAAAAGTGATGTTGTGGCGGTGATAGGGTCTTGTTAATATGTCCCTCATTTTCTTTTTCCATAACAAACTTACAACCACATTTTCCAAAATAGATGTTAGGAATGAGTGCTCGCTGTTCCAGTCTGGGCTCTGTGTTGTACTCCATTCGCACTCTCCTCCTCTTACAGATTATGCATAGAACATAGAATGGAGTATGCAAACTGAAACAGACTTCGGAAATTAAAGAACTGCGAAATAATGGTGTAAAAATGATAGGTGTTTAGGGTACACACTAATTTGCCCTTTATGGTCCATTCCACGTGAATTGTCTCTGAGAGGTTTCCATTGCGCGTGGCGTTGCGTTGGAGCATTCCAAATCGAAAAGGGGGAACTAGCCGGCTAATGTCAAGGGCAGGAAACTACAAAGAGACATATGGCCACCGTGCGTGGGTTGTTTTGACATCTTCCTGTTTTTTACTACCCTGGAAGCAATATGTCCTTTTCAGAGATGATGCGTTTGACGCTATCAGGAAATGCTCTCGAAAATAAAAACACAGACCTGATATGAATGATGCTGTTTTTGTTCCTTGATATGGTGACCCTGGTATGAAGTCCCCCGGGGTCACCGGCTCTAGTTATAGATAACCTGGCTGCGGCTCTCAAAGGGTTGTAGTTCAAAGATGCGTGCGTGATGACGTAAGCCATAATAATAAAATGTCATCTGCATCCTGAGGGCCTGTTGATGCTGGTCTGCGAAACACAGTAGTGGGGGAGGCCTCTGCTGGGTATTGTATTCATACTGCGAGGGAGTGAAGGCCGCAGAGCCTGAAGAGGGCCTTAGGGTGGCGTCGCTGCTATTCAAGGACCCAGCATGACGTGACCGGACGTGACCTGGAGGAACATGTCATGATGTGACAAGATTTGCCAAGCAGGTTCATTCCACTGACTTACACGAAGGGCAGTTTTCAGCTCACATATACAGGATGCATAACTAGTAACCTTATAGTCATTGGAATGACAGCATTCGATTGAATCACGGGAAATAATTCACAACTATAAAATTATTACTGCGAAACATAGGTGTTGGAGCTTTCTTCCATGAACCTTTCCGTCACCCTCAAGGCCCTACCAGGAATACACAACCCCCTCTTTCTCAGCAGCCACTAACTGTATATCACTCACAAAAAGAGTAAATATATCTTCCATTATAAAATGATAGGTCTGGTTTGTCTGAAGGAAAGCTCTTTTCCGAGACCAGACACAGGTCACCATACAGGGCAATGGGAAATCAGTGATGAAGTTGAATGTCAGAATATACTTTAAGGAAATATCGTCTGAACTAAATATTTGTACTTTAATATTGCTTACACAAATATTGCCCAGTTGGGAGTTTGATTTTCTATTATTATTTCCAATCAGGCGGTATTTCAACAGACGATATTTAGGATGCAATATTGTTTAAAGACATTTAGGACACAATATTTATGTAAACCAATATTCTGACAAAAATACCGAAACACCAAGGGCCAGATTTACAAACATTTTCTGTCAGGTTTACAGCACTTTTTTGATGCAGACCAATGCAAAAGCCATTTTGGTATTTGCGAAGCAACACAAATATCGATTTACGTTGCTTTGTAAAACAAAAGTAACACAACGCAGCTCATTGCGCTGCCCTTCATTACTTTGCGTCAGGGAAGTGGCGTTCCTATACATCCACCCATGCATTTTGAAGCAAACCCATATCTACAACAAAATGTGTTTGTTCCAGAATGGTGTGCTGTCTGAAGCTAGTGTAAGAGGATATATTTCTGTATTTCTCCTCGTTATTTCCACTTTGCATGTGTGCTAATTCTGCAGCACACATACAAGGAGGAAAAATCCCCAAAAGATAGTTTTTGTGCAGGAAGTATCTGCCCTAGCTGCACAACCACTATCCTGACTAAAGGTAAGTGAGCTGGAGCTGGAAAAAGCTCACACCAGGCTGGAGCCAAATGCCTGGGTCTGGCTTAGCTCAAGATCCCTGTTCAATTCAAGCCCAAAACAAGCCAAGCTTCTATGGGAAGCGATATGGCCTAGTGGCTACAGCTGCAGTCCATGCACCAGGGGGGACCAGGTTTTAATACCGGCCTCAGGTCAGCATCCTATAAAATGTAGAAAATCAGTGTCTGCCAACAAAATAAAAAGGTATAACTAGTCTGTGTTGTAATGTGCTCTTACGTCCTAGGGTAAGGTTCATGCTGTGCAAATGTGGATTCTGCTTCTCATTGGCCCTCTAATTTCAGATGTCACCAATAAAACACCTTCGATTTCAGTAAGAGATACCCATCTAGCAGCTGAATTGCACCGTGTGAAACCATAAATCCAGGACCAATACTGGCTTCCATGCTTGACTGAATTGTGTGATCCTGGCCAATTACATTTTCCAATAAGCCTCTTTTCTGATTGTTATCAAATATGAGAGCCCCTTCAAATACATGAGTTCAAGTTGTGCTCTGTACAAAAATATTATGTTTGATTTAATAGCCTATTATCATGCCATCTATCATAATTTAGGCCACATATAGGGCACACATAACAACTAACTTCCTCTTAGTTCACAAAGAAAATTCTTGTGGGCAGTTGGGAGTGAGGAGCAGTAAAGTTTCTAAGTTTATTTTTAAAAACTTTGTACTATGTTAAAGTGTAATGCTTCTGCGTTTTAATGTTTAAGAAACACACTTTTTTGATTTAGAAGACCCCTTATCATATTCTAACATAATGTTGTTTGCCAAATATTTTTAAGGCTTGCCTCGTGCAAGGGCTCTTAGCCACAGAGCGCGCCCTTGGCTCGAGTCTGGATTGGCTCTTCCTGTAAATCTGTTGGTTCCCCCACCTCAGATGAAGATCTTAATGCAGACACCCTTGCCCTATAGCGCAAGAGTGCAGCCTTGCCGCTAGCCAGCCACACGTTTGGCAGAATTGAGGAAATTCGGTTCCGACTCCATTTTGTGTTTCACCGTCATTTTGTGTTGCCCTCACTCAGGCAGCTCGGCAAACAGAAAACACTTGCCCTTCGTACCGCCACGTATCAAATAACCCCTCTATCCTTGAGGCGAAGTCGATACCAGGAATCAATCCGTCTCACTAATCCTTATACAAACTGCCTGTTGGCCTCCAGTATTCTCGTCCCGACTCACTAATCCTTGTCTCAAACCATCTGTTGGTTTTCATTGTCCTTCTCCCCGCCTTATCCTACCTTGCAAATTGGCCTTTTCGCAATACACAAACATGTCTACCACTGTTGATTAACTCAGGGACACCATTATGAAATCACTTGTGGGGTTAGTCAAAACATGACCTAGGGGTGGATAATTTAATCATGTGACGTCTTGTTTTTTTCCAATAAACATATCTTTTCATTGGTTTAAATGTTGCACATTGGGAGTGTTCTTATACAGATGTAAAAGAATATAAAAGACTTTGCGCCTCGGAGTAAAGGGGCAGTCTCCTGAGAACATACCATTGGTGTACTTCTAGGATCACTTTGCAAAGCTGCAGCTAATAGATCCTGTTGTCTATGCTAAACAGAGTGTCCCGTGTCTCTGTACAACAAAGCAGGTGAACTCGGAGATTTAGGCGTGCCCTGCAACGCTAGGCCCTTAAAGGCCTGGTTCTTCAATTGGCGCCCAACATGGGGTGGTATCAAAGATCGTGGTCAAGCCCGAGGGTCGTGAGGAGCTACGTGAGGAAATTCCGGAGGGAGCGCACCACATAAGTGACCCCTGTATGTCAAAAGTGGACCAAAGGTCTTTACAACGCGGCTTCTCCTTTCCGACGGCTGCTGATGACTGCTGCCCTGACCGCCGCCCTGCTTTGGTTCGTGTTTGGTGATGACTGGCATTTCGAGACGATAGACGGGCCTCTGTTGGTGTGAGAGAACAATTTGGTTAAGTAATTGTGGGTAGCTCCCACATCCTTGTTTTTGATTGTGCTTTGATTCGATTGTTGCAATAATCGAAGCCGAGGGGTGAGTACATTTGTACTGTGTTAGTTGATTAACCCCTTGATGTTAGTAAGAGGCCAGTGAAATAACGATGCCTGGTTTCAGTAAGTTCAAGAGATGGTGTTGTGGTTGTTGTTTAAGAGATTCCCAACTAGAAGACACTTATCCAGTGCCTTCAGTAGGGACTCCAAAATATTAAGTTTATTCCAAACATGGAACTGGTCCTATCATCTTTTTCGACCTTTGGGGAAAATACACTAAGAATGATGGTATTTTACAATGGCCGAAGGTTGGTAGTTTTGAGCCATGTGTGTTGGACAATTTAGAGGAAAGACTATTTAACCCCTTCGATGCTGGTGAAGGAACCGTTCCGTCATCAGTTACGGCTGAGCTGTGCTGATGACGGAACGGTTCCGTCACGACCGCGCCCTGTTCTGGAATGTCCAGCACAGGGCGCGGCTAACGCGCCGCACGGAAGCGGTTAAGAAAAAAGCCCGGCCGGCAATGTTTGACTCACTTCGCATTTGGCGAAAGGAATCAAAACAGAAAGAAATTAAACAAGCAAAAAGAGATAGAAAGGAAAAAGAAATGTCTCCTATACAGGCTGCTCAGCAATTTAAAGACAATGAAGCTGATCGTGTGATTGAGGTTTTAGATAGACAACATCGTATGACAGTAGACAAATGTTATCCAGCTTAGCCTACTTCTCCATCATTAGACGAGGAGAATGAAAAAGATCCCTTAATGTCCCTTATGTTGTCTGCTCCACCGCCTTATGTACCAGCCATGGTTCCTCCACCAGTACCTGCTATATTACCTGTTATACCTCCACCTCTGCCTGTGCCTCAACCTATGGTCCCGTTGTAATGCTTCCTGTAAAGACACTTCTTTCTACCCCCGTGCCTATGACACAAGCTTTCACTCCACAATCGGTTTGAAGGAAAGATAGTGGGTTCTTTTCAGCTTTTGCTCCTTTCATGAATAAAGTACGTAATTCCCCTATCATGAAGAGAACTCTTAGAAGTCAGAGCCATCTTGAACTTCATGAGTCAGCAGTACTTCAATCTCAGGCTCGAAAATGGATGACAAATGGTAATATGTATGTGTCATCTGAGATCCAAGATTTAGCTATGCAATGGCCTACACCCACTTAGCGTTATGTGTTTGATCTCATGTGTGAGATATTGATTCAAATGTGGGAGAGTGAATTTCAGAATTACCTACCTAGGGGATTAATAGAATTAAGAAGGGAAGTAGCTTCTGGAGCAGTGATAGGACAAGATTATAAAGATGCGATATCGAATTTAGTAACATATAGAGATCTTCTATCTTGTAAAAACTCAGGGGCAGGAGGAATTGTTACCACAGACAAATTATATCCTATGCGAGAGGTACAACCACTATGGCATGAAGCTGTCGCAGGAGCTCATCCAGTGGCTGCTCATTTCCAGCAAGTTTGGGTACATGTACCGTGGAAAAGATCAGAGGTTATCGCATTAAAGCAAGCATTACCTGATCCGCGTAAAAATCCGACAGGATATTATAAAGAATTAACGCAAACATTGTCCTCTTGCATTCTAACATTATCTGATATAGACATGTTGATGGGTCAAGCAGTCCCATGAAATATGGAATAAGATACGTAAGGAGGATCATGCTGTAGAGCTAGGTGGTAATTGGGCTGCCATCTTACAAGCAGACCAAAGACAAGTGGGTGGAGCTAAACCAGAACCAATGATTACAGAATTGCCCGACAGAATAATAACATTAATGAAGACTCTGATGCCAGCACAAGCAGTTAATTGGGATAAGTTGTCTGCCGGTAAGCAAAAAAAAGATGAGTAAGTGTCTGATTTCTTTACGCGTTTCGAGGAATCATTTTTGATCACAGCGGGCAAGATATGGCTACGCCAGGTGGTCAAAGATTGTTTGTAGATAAGTTTGTCTCTAATTTGTTGCCGGAATTATCTACGAGACTCAAAATGTCCGAAAATGCGTGGTTCAATACGATGATGGTTTTGACGATAGTTCAATACTATGAGAATAGGGATTTAGAGGAGAAAGAGAAGACGGAAAAGAAAAATAAAGACCTCAAAACGAAGGTTCTTTTACAACAAGCTTATCCTCCTCGTTCTGCTCAGCGTCCGTATCAGCCACTTCCCCAATTTCAGAGGTTATTACAGAAATCTGAACCCTTTGTTCCAAGGTCTCCATTGGGTCCTAATCAATGTGCTTATTGTAAGGAGGAAGGTCACTTCAAGAATAGTTGCCCGGTTTTGTTACACCGTACTGGTGATATGTCTGGGTCACGTAGCCGAGGTGGCTATCAGTCAACACCTAGGGGTAGGGGACGAGGCAGATCATCTTATGATCAGCATCAGTGTTCTTTTTCCCCTCAAACTTCCATGAATAATTTCGACCAGCAAAATACCCAATCTACTCAATACTACAATGATAATTATTATAACGAGAATGAGAGTCAAGATTTTCTTACTAGCTGGGACAGCCGTAGACAAAGTGAGGGAGTCATATCAGTTCCAGTGGATCAGAATGGGCCTTATGTTGAGGTAGTTACATTAGGTGTCCCAGGGCCATTTCTATTGGACACTGGTGCAACAAAGAGTTCTATCATCCACTCTAAACTCCCTGGGGCACCTTTGTCTGGCTTAACGAATATTTCTGTAGGATTTTCTGGCGCCCCAGTTAAAAACCCAATTTCTCAATCATTGGCCATCTCAATAGGTCCTTATGATCTAGAGGCTCCACTTATTTTAACAACTGGTTGTGGTGAAAATTTGTTGGGTCTGGATTTATTAAAAAGACTGTATGCAACCCTACATTGTTCTCCTTCTGGTGTACACCTCACTTTAGGTAGGGAATTGATTTCCCCAGTGTATATGTCTAAAGACAAACTTCCCCCTGAATTGCATTCTCTTCCTACTACTCTTTGGGCTACAGGTCCTAATGATGTTGGCCTTTTGAAAATCCCACCTTACGTTGTTACCCTCAAACCCAATATTAAGTTACCAGGCATACCCCAGTACAAAGTTTCCAGTGATGGTGAAAAAGCTCTTTTGGCTATTATTTATGATTTGGTTCAGAAAGGTGTGATTGAAGAGACTAGAGGAAATGTATGTAATAGTCCTGTTATACCTATTCTTAAACGTACTGATTCTTCCCAACCACCAATTTATCGCTTTGTGATTGATCTCCGGGAGGTCAACAAGATTGTTGTACCCCAATTTCCTGTCGTCCCAGATATCACTGCCCTATTGACAACGGTACCTGCTTCTGCTACTTGGTTTTCTGTTGTTGATTTGAAGAACGCATTCTTCATTATTCCCATTGCCGAAGAAAGTAGAGATATTTTTGGCTTCTCTTTAGGAGGCCGAAGCTTCCGAGTCACACGTGCTCCTCAAGGCTATTGTGCGAGTCCCTCTATTTATAGTCAAGCTTTAAAAACACAGCTCGATACTCTCACTTTACCTCCAGGTGCCACCCTTATTCAGTATGTAGATGATTTATTGATTTCTGCTGATTCTGAGGACATTTGTAAACAGGCTACTATTACACTGTTAGGACACTTGGCTGATTTTGACCTGACCACAAGGTTTCACCCTCTAAGATGCAATATTGCTGCCAAAAACTCACCTACCTAGGTCTTCTCGTGTCAAAGGAGGGAAGACAATTAACACCAGAACGTATCCAAGCAGTTGCTCAAATGTCTGTACCAAATACACAAAAGGAGGTACATGCCTTCCTGGGCATTACCTCTTATTGTAGACAATGGATTCCGAATTTTTCTCTGTTAGCGAAACCTTTGTTAACACTCACTCTTAAAGATACACCCCAACCTCTCCCTTGGACTGCAGAATGTCAGAAAAGTTTTAAGGATTTACGTACTGCCCTGTGTTCTGCTCCTCTACTAGGTACTCCTGATTACAGTAACCCTTTTACACTTTACATCCATGAGAGAGAAGGCTGTGCATTGTCAGTTTTAACACAACAATTTGGGGACAAACAACGCCCATGTGCCTATTTTTCAGCCACATTAGACCCAGTGGCTAAGGCGTTACCCAGTTGTTTGAGAGCCACAGCAGCAACGGCAGTTTCCATTCGCCAGTCTGCTGGGTTGGTGTTAAATAATGCTCTTATTGTCATGGTGCCACATGCAGTAGATATACTCCTAAATAGGACAAAGACCCAGCATCTTACTAGTGCCCGTTTGTCCGGGTACGAATTGACACTTTTGGCTAGTCATGTGCATATTAAACGATGCAATACCCTAAACCCAGCCACACTGTTACCGATTCCAGTAGAGGCAAATACTCAAGAACAACATGATTGTTTCTTCCGTACAGAGGAGGAGACAAAAGGTAGAGTTGATCTAAAAGATACTCCACTCTTGATTCCAGATGGAATCTTATGGGTTGATGGCTCTTGTTTTAAGCTCCCAAATGGTGAGACGACTTCAGCCTATGCAGTTACGACTTTGTATACAATTGTAGAAACTGCACGTATTAGACAGAATTCAGCTCAGGCAGCTGAATTGATAGCTCTTACTTGAGCTTGTGTATTGGCTAAAGGAAAAAGAGTGAATGTGTTCACCGATAGTCAATATGCGTTTGGAGTGGCCCATAGTTTTGGCCGTTTATGGAGGGACAGAGGATTTCTCACCTCCCATGGTGCTAAGATACAGCATGGCGAGTTGGTGAATGACCTTCTCGAATAACTTACCTTGCCTACTCAGATAGCAATTATCAAGTGTAGTGCGCATAAGAAGATTACTGATGATGTGGGTCAAGGAAATGCGTTTGCAGATCAGACAGTGAAAGAAACATCCAGAGACGTTACAAGCCGCATGTGTGTTGCAGGCCCTGCTAGATGGATCAGACAAGGAGGGATGTGTGAGGACACAATAGAAAGTGTGAAAATGATTCAGGAAGAAGCTACAGAGAAAGAATTAAGTGAGTGGAGAGAGACTACAGGAATGTTAGACGCAACAGGATGTTCGACAGAATTGTCTGAACATCAGCACTGGCTATTACCAGATGCCTATGTGCTTCCGGTTGTTACTATGACACATGGTCCAGCCCACATCAGTGCTAAAGGAATATGCAAACTTCTGGCTCCTGTATGGCAGAATGAGGGTATTCCAAAATGTGCAGACAACCTAGTTAGACACTGTATTGTTTGTTTGATGCATACCCCCGGAAAAGGAACACCAACCCCAGCAGGTCATTTTGCTCCTCCAACATATCCTTTTGAGGTGTTGCAAATAGATTATATTCACATGGAGCGATGTAATAATCTCAAGTATGTCCTTGCGTTGGTGGGTGCCTTTTCTAGATGGATAGAGGCCTACCCCTATAGGATAATACTGCTCTATCTACAGCCAAAGTCCTTTTGAAGGAGTTTTTCCCGAGGTTCGGCCTGCCTCGAATCCTCTGGAGCGACAATGGAAGTGAATTCATAGGCCAGATAATGCAGAAAGTATGTGCAGGTCTTGGAATAAGACAGAAATTTCATGCAGCAAACCACCCTCAGTCAGCAGGCTTAGTGGAATAATATAATGGTACCCTTAAACTCAAACTAGCAAAAATACAGGCCAGCACGGGTCTTGCCTGGCCCGATTCTTTACCTTTAGCTCTATTGTCCACTCGAACAACTGTTCATTCCCGTATGGGACTCAGTCCCTACGAGGTTGTGTTTGACGTCCAGCAAATGTTTGGGAAGTCCCAAGGCCAAAGAAATATTCCGAGATAGAGTACCCATTGTTAATTGATTATTTACATGACCTCACCACTAAATTGCGTGTCCTCCATCAACAGGTACAAGACGCTTTGCCTCAGGCTTCAACTGATCCTGGACATGGCATACACCCAGGGGACTGGGTGTGTGTGAAGAATTTTCAGCGATCAAAGAATTTGGAACCTCGCTGGAGAAAGCCTTGCCAAGTCTTACTGACAACACGAACAGCTGTAAACCGCAAGAAGAACTGGATCCATGGTGTGCATTGCAAAAGGTACCCTTACCTTTGCCCTATGACCAGGGGTCAGCGAAGGTATTAGCAATTTTGAAGGTGAAAGAATCCCCCGATTTGTACCTTTTAGCGATGCACACGGGAAACATCCTTTACAACGCAACTGTTACAACAAAGTACCTTTACGACGCAACCATTACAACGCAATTTTTACAACGACTTGCGCTGGGGGGCGCTCTAGGATAGGGAATAGTTTCCAACACCTTCCCTACTATCCATGGGGACTGGAGTTGGAATAGTAAATTAAACTATTCACTATCCAGCGCCCCCAACGCAAGTCGTTGTAAAACATGCGTCATAAAGGCATGCGTTGTAATAGCATGCGTTGTAACGTCATACATCCGATGCACACCTGTATTGGACTCAGTCTGAGAAAGAAGATGATGACGACTTGCAGGAAGCTGTCCCACCACATCTGAGGTTGAACACAACTAATCCAGAGACACTTTTTCAGAATCAAACTGTGCTGAACAAAACTATATACAATTTGAAATCTAGAGTAACTAAGGGCAATTAAGAAACTTTTGCTTTTTGTAACATTGACCATCTAATTAGGTTGCAGGGTCGTGGTAAGAGTCTTAGTTAGTGACCCGAGTTGTGGCAATAGGTCTGCGGGACTTGCAGTGCCATAGGACGGCTGATAATCACGGCTAAGTGAAAAAGGAAGACTGCCACGAGCAACACCTAGAAGATGGATTCTGCTATGTTAGAGAAAAATGATGAAAATAATATAATGAAAAAATATTGCAAATTATTATATACCAAATGTAGTATAACATTGTGTATTTTAATCTCTTTATGTATTATATTAGTGTGTGTGGGTTGGACTGTTCACATTGTACAGCACAAACATATCTCTACCTCCCAGCCCATACCTTTTCGCACTACTGTTTCCCCACACCAACTTCATACACTACCAGAGCATGAGCAAATTAGGAGAATGGAGTATCTCAACAATTCCTTCATCCAATTGTTACAACAGCATCAATTGGTGATCAATACCACCGATTGTTGGGTTTGTGGACTTTTAGCCCATAATACAGATAAAGGAATGCCATATTTAGTTCTACCCTACTCTTTAAAAGGATCCGCTTGGGCTTACACCTCTATGTTTGCCAATGCCTATGAGAACCAACATCAACATCCTATTGGTCCATATAGGGATGGAATTGACGTTAGTCATGACGCGCTAATAAAAGGAATAGTGGCTATGTCAAAACATTATAACAAATTTAATGAATTCCCTACTGACGAACGACAACCATACATTGATTGGAATGGGACACATTACATCACTAGTCTTATAGACAGAGCCAAAAGGAAAAATCCCACCTATATATACTGTACCCCACCAAGGTCACCTATGTCTCCAAAGAAATGGTCAAAGTCTTCAGGCCCAATTGGGAAAGAGCACCTGTAACATCACATATACGTATGCATCCCAAACTTCTCCACCACTGGTAGCGTCTCAGGGAAGATATTTCGTTTGCCATGATAGAGCCTATACATGGCTACCAGCCGATTTCTCAGGAACTTGTTATATGGCTTTTAACCTCCCATCGACATATACCGCTCCTTCAGGACATCATAGAAATAAGTACAAGAGAGATGTCTTTAATCAAAAAGATACAGCAGGACAAGAAGGAGGTGACTTCCTTAAAGGATTCCTCCCATTTTGGGGCCCTATGGCCAATAGTAGAAACATCAGGCATCTCATTCGAGTAGTTGAAGCAACAATAAATAAAACTGTTGGAGCGCTGGGTAACATCACCGCCGAGCTTCAGGCGGATCGCCTTATGACATTACAGAACAGAATGGCATTAGACATCATTCTTGCAGACGGTGGTGGAGTCTGTAAATTGATCGGATCCAGTTGTTACGTTTACATACCTGATATAGCACCTACAGTATACCAGGCCATCTCTAAATGACACCACATTGCAAAGTCCATCCACCAGGACGAAGGAAGTTGGTCTCTGATGGGATAGTTTTGGGGATTACTGTCCACATGGGGATGGAAAGTACAGACTTTCATTGGAATGATTTTAGCCATTGTCTTTTCATGTTGCCTCTGCCTACAATGTGGTCCCGCCATGTGTGGCCTTTGTGCCTCCATGTGTGTGACAAGACCTATTCCGCAGAAAACAGAGAATATAAAAATGATGTTGCAACCACAGCTTAAAGACATTATGGCTATTGAAATAGAGTGAGTTTATATATATTGCCTGCGTAATGGCAAAAGGAGGGTCTGAGGAAATTCGGTTCCGACTCCATTTTGTGTTTCACCGTCATTTTGTGTTGCCCTCACACAGGCAGCCCGGCAAACAGAAAACTCTTGCCCTTCGTAACGCCACGTATCAAATAACCCCTCTATCCTTGAGGCGAAGTCGATACCAGGAATCAATCCAACTCACTAATCCTTATCCAAACGGCCTGTTGGCCTCCAGTATTCTCGTCCCGACTCACTAATCCTTGTCTCAAACCATCTGTTGGTTTTCATTGTCCTTCTTCCCGCCTTATCCTAACTTGCAAATTGGCCTTTTCGCAATACACAAACATGTCTACCACTGTTGATTAACTCAGGGACACTATTATGAAATCACTTGTGGGGTTAGTCAAAACATGACCTAGGGGTGGATAATTTAATCATGTGACATCTTGTTTTTTTCCAAAAAACATATCTTTTCATTGGTTTAAATTTTGCGCATTGGGAGTGTCCTTATACAGATGTAAAAGAATATAAAAGACTGTGAGCCTCGGAGTAAAGGGGCAGTCTCCTGAGAACATACCATTGGTGTACTTCTAGGATCACTGTGCATAGCTGCAGCTAGTAAATCCTGTTGTCTACGCTAAACAGAGTGTCCCGTGTCTCTGTACAATAAAGCAGGTGAACTCGGAGATTTAGACGTGCCCTGCGCCGCTAGGCCCTTAAAGGCCTGGTTCTTCAGAATATGGAGAGAGTGGAACTGCACCATTTCTTTGAGAATATGGCACAATTGAGCTCTACCTGTTCACACGACACAGCACAGCAACTTTACCTGTAAGAATTATTTGTAAATATGCTCCTTTACAAATAACAAAATCCCCCATAAACAGCTGTGTTGGACAGCGCTAAAATTAACTGCATACAATTTGCAAAGTTCTTAATGGTTTTGTATGTATATTGTGTATTGATTTGTATTTACATAGCACCATTAGCAGTGGCTTTACTACAGTTAATAGTAATTCTTGTGATAAAAATTCTTGTCGGATGAAAAAACTGGGTGGGTCTCTTAAAGGGACGTGGTCGATATAATAAAAGGCGTGGCTTAAAAACACCTAAGCTAAAAATCTCACTTTAAAGGACACAATAACAAGATCACAAAAATGCTCATTGGCAACTTCGTGCCATTCACAATCTCAAAAAGTTTGTTTCCCAATAAAACTTTAAAATGCTAGTCCAATCCTATGCTATAAAATAACTCTATTCACATGCCTTTCAAATGCTACCCCGGCCCTCTTAAAGAAGTGCTACTCTCAGCAGTGAGACTAATTGCAAATCCTAGCAAGCATTACAGGTCTGGTGTTGGCTGCCATCCATTTGGCGTTCCAATTGTTGTTTTATTTTCTCTTTTGTTTTTTAAACGTTATTATTGTGGGAGCTGCTGTGCCCTTTCCAATATAAAAAACACAGGCTAAAAGCAAACATATATTTTAGTCTCAAACAGCACATATTGCCTTAGTAGTCCCTAGCACAGAAGGGAAGTGAATTTGCAGCTTGTATAAGAGCAGAACACCATAATTCACAAAGACGTTAGCCAATGACTGATGTGGGCTGACCTATTGCTCCATGTTATATGCTTCAATGGGTGGAAAAAACAACAGACCAATGGATGAACAGGGCTGATGGAAAACCCATATAAGTAAGTATATTATACTTATATTAGTAAAATCAAAAGTTCTTGGCTAACGCCAGACCTATACAGACAGACCACATCTTCTCGAAGATGAAGGTTTTAGAACTGTATACCATTGAAGGGGCATATTATCAAGGGGCGGCGATAATATTATCGCCGCTTTAGAGTCCGTTTTTGGGCGAAAAGCGGCGATAATTTTATCGCATTATCAACAAGGACACGCTAGCGCGTGTTTCCTTGCCTTAGCGCCCTTTGTCAGCACGCCTTGTGTCGCATCGTTATAAGATGCAAAGGAGGCGTGCCTGACAAAACTCCTTGGGAAAATATTGCTAAACCAGCTTTGCGATATTATCAACAAGGGGTAGCGATATTTGAAATTGCACTTACTATGCCTTAACGCAAGAATTTAACGTCTGTGAAATTCCTGACTAAGGCATACCTAACATTGGAGGTGGATTATGGGACTAAGGCCACAGGGCCCTATCATCAAGTTATCGCCATTCTTTTCATGGAACATCGCTGGAAAACCAGCGATGTTCCATGGAAAACCCCATTATCGCTGGAATAGTTATTGCCATAGTGCTAAGCGTTGATAATACAGTGCTAGCTTGGCGATATATCCCAGCGATAGCCGGCAATAATTTAAAGCGTGCTAAGCGCGCTCAGCCATAATTATCGCTGGGGCTTGATAAATGCCCCGTAATGTCACACTCACTGCACAGCTAATTACCATTATTTTAAGAACAGCAGTAACCTGTTGTTACTGGAAAAGTTATGTCATATTCCAATTAACGTATTTTTTTCCAATTGGCATATATTTACCATTTAGTATTTACCCCTTCGGTGATGCTGTAAAACTGCACGACACATGCAAAAACAGTTTACATTACCCCAGCAAAATGCTGATATAATACCAAAGAAATGAAAACCCATTCTAATAGCATTAACATACATTGTGTCACATTTCCCCTCACAATATGTAATTTAGGAGTTAATGTCCAGCCGAGCATGTTTACCACTGTGGGGTATGATGACCTGATGATTTAGCACAAGGCTATATAAAAGAGGCAGGTTGTGTTGCAAAGTGTCTCTGGTGCTGCCCCTGTGTTAACTGATTTTTGTTTTGTTCCCTTTGTCTTCCTGGATGCTGGTATAGTGTTACAAGATCTCGATGGTGCAAATACTTTATTAGAGGGGCTCGTCTGTGCACAAACCGGATACCTGCAGAAATAAGGAATCATCGGCCAGATTCATCAAAGTAAAATCGGCTCGCAAAGGGCCAGATTCTGAGAATCCGGCCCTTTGCGAGCGCTATTTTTGCATTTGGGATTCATCATCCCAAATGCAAAAATCGCAATTACAGAACTCGCTAAATTGCGAAGAATCGCATCTAAGGAATCTCAATTAGAGATTCCTTAAATGCTATTCATATACCTTTTTAAAATTGCGAATTCGCAATATGGGGCCGCTATTTACCGCGAAGTGTAACTTCGTGGTAAATAGCGAAAACTTAGAAAAATGCACTTTAGTGCATTTTTCTAAGTTTTATGTTACACACACACATGTCCTTTGGACATGTGTGTGCGCAACACCTGTGTACATTTGCATTTCAGGGGTGCTACAGGGTGTCCATTGGACACCCTGGCACCCTTGAAATCGCTTCCTTATTTGCGATTAGCTAATTTCGAATCACAAATAAGGAATGACTCCCCATTCATTCCTATGGGCCTTGAGGCCCATAGGAATGAATGGGAAAGCCATTCCTTATTTGCTATTAGCAATTAGCTAATCGCAAATAAGGAAGCAGTAGAAATCGCAAAATTAATTGCGATTTCTACATGCATCCCGTTTTGCGAGTCTTTAATAGCGATTCCTTAATAATCGCTATTAAGGTCTCGCAAAAGATGACAATGATGAATCCCGGGGCATGCTCCTAATCTTTCGCATCTCTTGTGTCTCAAGTGAGCGCACAGGTGACGTCAGAGGTTGTCATGCCATGCCCAGGCATCTTAGGAAGCTATCGTGGCACTTGGTGATCTTGCGTTGTGTGCATTTTTATCCAATATGGTTGTTGTATTCGACATTGTTTTTTGTATAAATTGGCCAGACTAGTTACTTCTGGCTCGCAGAACATACGACGTTCAATGGCGTATTCAGCGCCACGCACACTTATGTAAACAAGGAAGATGGCACCCACCCCTGGGTATAGTAGTAAAAACAACAACTTATTGGCGTGATATGACCCCCTCAAACTCCTGGGCCCCGGTGCCACTGCACCTGCTGCACTATTGATGGCCACGCTCCTCAGAGATGTGTTATCCTGCTGAATTGCTCTGTGTCGGACACGCCGCCTGCTCGCTTGTGATTGAATTTTAAACATTCACGTTGCTCCAGAGGAGAGTGCAGGAAGGGCGGGTGGAGCTGGCCTCTCTTCCTGCTTTGGCACGGGAGGGCGATGGCCAGTTCTGACCACACCTCCGGCGATGCGCAGCCTTTATGCATGCAGGCATGCAGAGATCTGCCAGGGTGACAGGTGTGCGTCTGAAAGGGCCATTTCAAGGCCGTGCCCACCATTAACGAGGTGTTATGGTTCACTGATGATGCCCATCTCAAGATAGGGAAACGGTAATAACAGAAGGGGCTCCAAACCGCTAAGCACAGCAATTGTGCGGCCATTTTACTGAACTGCCACTGGCGAGAAACAGGCCGTCGTCGGTTTCATGTCAGAAAAAGCTTGGCAGTGAAAATCCGGAACACTGCTACCTGACTGACCCTCGAACAGATAATACATACATCACTCCGGCTGTGATAAACATGACAATTATTGTTATTCGCGACTTCTGCTCCTTAGATTGCTTCAGTGTTCTGTAACGGAGCAAAGGTTGTTATGCATGTGTGAGCTCAGAGTTTGTGCAAGGTTGCATGCAACAATTAAACATTAGACACTAGACGGTAAAACCTCCTTTGTGTACTGGAATGATGGTGGTTGGCCAATTGCTTCCTTCTCCACCTTTGGATGATGGTGGCCTAACCCATTCCGACATATGACCAGGGAGGAATGAAAAAAATCAGAAGAGGTAAGTTGTCAGATGTTGCTTAATTTTAGCATGTCAGTCATAACTTCAATTCGTGCAGGGAGAGTGTTCCAAAGTGTACAACCGTAGACAGAAAGGGCCTGATTCACAAAGGTAAACTTACACTTTTGTGTAAGTTCACAATTTTGAGAAATGTATTTTATGTATTTATTATTTGAGTTTTATATAGCGCTGGCTAGACCCGGAGGTATCAGAGCGCTTCACATAAGGAACAATATAGCGAGTTACAAGGTACATTAATTTAAACATTTGTTGCACAGTAATTACAAAGTAAATGGCAAATCATAAGGGGCAGAGAAGGTAAGGGGGACAAGAATATGAGTCTAAGAATAGGTGAGAGGAGAGAAGGGAACCTGGGGGGGGGGGGGATGGAGTTAATACAGTCCAGCAAAAAAAGAGAGAAACGATCGAGGGTCATCAGGAGGAGTCAGGAGGGAAGAAGGAACGGACAAAGGTCAGATAAAATGGCGGGTCTGGGTCGTGGATGTCGACAGAGACCATCTCCACCAAAAATGGCGGGATGCCCAAAAGTCACCAAAGTCAAGAATCCAGAAGAAAAACCCAGCGAGCAGGATTTTATTGAGTAGAGTCAAAACCAAACACGGATGGAAGGAATTTGATGAGTTGTACCTTTACAACTGCAGACGCTCCACGCTTGTGGCACAAAAAAACACCGGCAATCGTAAAGAAACTATTTGTGAAATTGTTTTGTGAATTGCAAAAAATGGTAAATTTACACAAAAGTGTAAGTTTACCTTTGTAATTCTGCCCCATAGTTTAGAACTGAAGTCTAAGGGCCCAATTCACAATGGTACAGTTTACCTTTGTGAATTGGGCCTTTAACTTCAGGTCTAAATTTAGACTTCAGGGCTAAACTTCAGGTCTAAGTTTACCTTTATGTGAATCGGGTCAAAAGGGATCTTACACCAAATCATCTATCTGGTTGGGAAAATGGCAAGCAGCTTCTACAACCTCAATCGTCTACCTGGATAAAAGGGCCTGGAAACCATGGAGATCTACCCTTGAATGTGATCATGCTGTGCCTTTCGGACTACGCACAATGTCTTGGATTTGAATTTTAATTCCGAGGGATGTGAGTAGTGTCTCTTCCAGATAAACATGATGAGGGCTGGGTACTTTCAGTCAAAAATAAAACAGGCTTCATGATTCTGGATGTGGAGAACCCTGCACGAGGCTGCCGCACGGCTGAAAGTAGAAAGCGCTGTCACCTCCTGCCCCTGGATGGCCATTGAATTTCACAGAATACTAGAACTGTGATCACAGAATTTCCTACACACAATTCATATTTTATCAGAAGAAGTAGACTTCCCTGGACAGAGGTGAATGCGAAGATTCAGCAAAAAACACCTGGCTGCAATGGAGCATTGCTCAGTGGCCCATTTAGCTGTTTGTGACATACAGAGTGAGGGGTGTTGTCACATCGTCCACGGGGCCACAACAGGCTGTGCAACCTCTTTTCTAAGTCTAGCCGTCTCTCTTCCAGTGATGCTGCAAGAAGAGCTCGTCCTTGCTTCTCGTGTCACGTGACCTCCATTCTGTCCTGGGTCTTTAGCGATCACCTATGGAAAACACGTATCCTCGGTCAAATAAAAATGTTGTTGGTCAGATTTCAATTTTGTGTAAAACGAGAATGGCAATTATTTATCTATGGAATGTTATTCCGCAATTGTTAGAGTAACTTGGGTGCTTCACCGCAAAGAGCTCAATTCAGAGCTACTTAACGACAACAACATTATTTTATCATTGGTGGCTATGCAATATCTTAAGTGTACCCTTGCCCTAGAGGCTGCTCATTTAGATATGGCTGAAGATGTGCAGGAAACTCCATCCCAGGGAAGATGTGGGAAAGTGGCTAGAGGCTTTCATATAGTATTTAGCAGTGCCCAAGAGAGAGATTGCCAGCTAATCGTCACCATTGTTATTTTATAGAGTACACATACACAGAGCTTCTTGGTTACTAAAAACTCAACTCATTAGACTCGACATAATGGACACAAATAAACGGAGACTGTCCTGATGAAGCTGTGGTAGGCTAAGAGAACCTTTTATGACCAAACAGCTTAACCCCTATGGCCCAGATGCATGAAGCTAAAAACCGCTCGCTAAGGGGCAGATTCTCAGAATCTGCCCCTTTGAGACCGGTATTTTTGCATTTGGGATGTATCATAACAAATGCAAAAATCGCAAATTGAGAATTCGCTAAATTGCGATTTAGCATTTAAGGAATCTCAAATTGAGATTCCTTAAATGCAATGCATTAAAGTTTAAAAAATAGCGATATCGCTAATAGGGCTCGCAAATTACCATGAAGTACAACTTCATGGTAATTTGCAAAAACTTTGAAAAATGCACTAAAGTGCATTTTTCAAAGTTTCTTGTTGCCCACACACATGCCCTAAGGGCATGTGTGTGCGCAACATATGTGCACCGATCAATTTCAGGGGGTGCAACAGGGTGTCCTTTGGACACCCCTGCACCCTTGAAATCGCATCCTCATTTTGCGATTCGCTAATTGCGATTCGCAAATTGAAAATTCTTCCCATACATTCCTATGGGCCTCTAGACCCATAGGAATGAATGGGGAGGTATTCCTTAATTGCGACTCGCAATTTGCGAATCGCAATTAAGGAATTTTAAGAAATCGCTATTTTTAAAGTGATTTCTTCTTGCATACCATTTTGCTATTCCTTATTAGCGATTCCTTTTTTTCGCTAATAAGGATTCGCAAAATGGATGCTTGATGCAACTGGGGGTATGACTTTTAGATAAAACAAGTTTTTATTAGTCTTTTAAAATGCCAAAGACTGGGTACAGCCCATACAGAATGGGTGTGGAGTGGCATGATTGTATCCCTGCAACAGAAAAGACTGTCGCTAATAGCCACAGATTTGACCTAAGGTATTACCACAAGATGGTGGCTCAATGAACACAGTGCCTGGTTGGGTGTATTACACTCAAATGTATCACCAAGAATTCCATTCTTTTTAAGTATAGCACAAGGTGTAAAATAGATAGGCTTTGTAACAGACTTTATTAGGGAAGGATAGCAAAGGTAGTGGTGGCCCAATCACCAGGAAAATGTAATTCCTTCTTGAAACATCCTTATCCATCAAAGTTGTCTAAAATTATAGAAAATGTATTATCTAGTAGTCGCTCAAAGTTGGAAAAACTAAAATATTGAGAACTGGGTAAACATAGACATAACCATTTTAAGATTCCGGTTTTGACAGCACAGCTATTAAAGAAACCTTCTGCTAACATTATACAATATCCATAGAGTGTGCTTTAGGTCTGCCCCCTTTGACCATTGGCTTTCTTCTACAAGCCTTATTCAGTCATTGGCTTGAGGCTTTGTCAATCAAGTCTTAGCTCGTCCCAGTTGAGCATTCAGCTCTCATCTAATGCTGCTGGCTAATCAGGTATATCCTTCCACGTTCCACTTGAGTGCCTGCATTTACCTGCATGAGGGACTACTTTACAGCCAATGTCCTCTCTGTCTGCTTCTGCTGGCTGCCTAGGATGTGCCTTACTACAATGCTGTACTCCTGCATTAAAACCACACTTATTGGTTTTGTCAATATTTGTTGATTAAGGTTAATGGCACAAGAGTTACAATAAAAGTAAATCTACCATCTATCGGAAATTTGACATTTTAAGAACAAACTTTTGAATTGTTAGATCATGGTTTTTTAGAAGGGTGTGGATCAAGTGCCTGTGTGTCTTGGTTCACCTGACTAGGGATTGGTTGCTGGACCTAATAGTAAAAGGACGTTACAGGTATCTTGGAGCTCAGGTTGCTCCAATGGCCACTGTTTCAAGTCTCACTGGATAGACTGCGTAGGAAGTCTGGAACTAATCTATGACCAAAGGAAGACATCCCCGGTGTCAGAAGCCTGATAAGGGATCAAGGGATACTCTGGTTTTCCTTCACCCACTTCTCACCTTGTAGATTTCAAGTAGCTTAAACCTCTTCAGGAAGTGATCATCAGAGACAGAGTTCAAGGGTTACATAACTTTAGATCATCTTTGTGTGAGCCCACTCTGAAGTGTCATTGCACTGATGAAAAAGCTACAAGGTGTATCAAGGGTCAGTGACGACCAGAAATAAAGGGTCAGTGACTTATACTTCACGACTGCTTAAACACTTGTGACAATGAGAAACATATTTCCCATGTCTGCTTATACCCTTGTGACAGGGACAGGGCATATTCTTTGTGTCTACTTAGACACTTGTAACAGGGACTCTTCATGTCTGCTTAGGCACTTGTGATAGGACATAGACTTCATGTCAGAATCATGCACAAACCCTAAGTAACTTGTTTTCAATGTTACTGGAGGGCTACTGCACTCCATGCAGCACCTCAAAGCAGCTTGGTGGTGCCCCTGCGGATGTATGACATTACAACGCATGCTTTTACCACGCATGCTTTTACATCGCAACTTTTACAACGCATACCATTACAACGCATAGCGCTTTGGGGTGCTGGATAGTGAATAGTTTAATTTACTATTCCAACTCCAGTCCCTGTGGATAGTAGGGAAGGTGTTGGATAGTAAATTAAATCCATTGCCTATCCTAGAGCGCCCCCCAGCGCAATGCGTTGTAATGGTTTGCGTTGTAAAAGTTGCGATGTAAAAGCACTGCGTGGTAAAAGTTGCGTTGTAAAGGATGTTTCCCGCCCCTGCCCTTCTAGTGGCACTACCTGGATTAAAAAATATAAACAAAAAGCCCTTGTGGGATATTATGGGGTGCTCCTTGTCTAGTGCAGTGAATAAATAATGAGCATTTGTTTTTCCTCTTTAATTTGTATGTGCCCCAGCGCCCACCTGGGGCACCCAGACCTTTTTTGGATAATATTAGGGCCTGTGGGGGAAGGCCCAAGGCTTTCATGGTCCAGGCCGTCTTCCCAGCCCCACCCATCGAGTGTGCCAGTGGGAGCCAGTTATAACTTCATTGTGGATGCCCCGGTGCCCACCTACATCTTTTCAACACATTGGAGGCCATGTGGGGAACTCCAAGGCCCCCACAGACTCACAGAGGGGCCGGTGGGAGCTGGCTCACTTACTTTGCTCCCATCCATGGTGGCAGAACATTTTTCACTGCATCTGCCTGGCCAGGACCACATTTTTATTTTCCTCCCAGGAGAGTACTGGCAGGGTATGCCCGCACTCCCCTGGGCAGAAAACAGCAGTGTCCCATGGGATGGGATCCCTGTCACACTGCTTGCATCTGGCTCCAAGGAATGGAGTTCCCAGGGCCTCATAGAGGCTTGGGGGAGGGGGGCACTGGGTAGTTATAGTTAGTTCACGCTTTCCTTAGGAAGAACTGTTTTGTTTTTCTGATAATTTTGGCGCTGTTTGCAGAATTTTCCAGACATTTTTGAAAAATAAAGCCCATCCATCCAACCTCCTCAGTGGAAATTTTCATGGGGATCGTGATCTATCAAGCAGGGGCCGAGAAGAAGGGGTCGTGGTTCCCAAATAGCATTTTCCCCAAGCAATTACCCCTAGGAATTTGAGGAAGAGTTTTAGAAAAAAAACCAGCAAACAGGATTCCACTAAATTTAGCAGAAAGCTAGATCTTTACTCAGAAAGTGAGATCTTTGTGATTTTGGTGTAAATCTGTTTGTGGCTTTTGAGAAATTAATGTTCAAATATTGACAGTTGCTCAGGTGAGAGTCCCACAGTTATACTGCAGTACTGCAAGTTAAAAAAAAAACAGAACAATATGATTGGCTGAGAGAGATTTTTTTTTACTATTGTCTGTCTGAGTCTGTGGGAAAGCTCCTGGGCCCACGTGACTGAGCATTCTGATTGGCTGGCTTCAACACAAACAGAGATGTTGCTGCAGCCATAACAGGACATTAAGACTCGGTCCCCGTGTCCTGAAATTTAAAACAGATATATGTGGGCTGATCCTAATAGGGGGTGTCCTAGAGGGACCCTCACAGGGCCAAAATAAAAAATAGAAAAACAAAATGCAAGAGCACACGGGGTCCAAGCTGGCTCTTGTTAGAGTACAGCGGGACCATGAAAAAGTACAATAAAACAGGCTCCTGTGGGCACAAGTAATCCTCCGGACACCCAAGACCCATTAGGTGGCCAAGACCCTATGATGCACAGCCTTCGCTCTGACACTTTGCGGGTAGGCGACATCTAATGTTCAACCAGTGAGATGTGCGTGGCCAACCTCATACAATGCACAGCTTTTGCTTTGTTCAGAGATCCTACTCTCTCCAGGCACTCAATTCCCAATAGAAGTCTAAGGCCCCACTATGCACAGCTTTCACTCTGTATCAGACCCTTTGTGGGTGGGCAAGCCCTTTTGTGCAATCAGTAAGACGTGGGAGGTCAAGCCCTTACAACACACAGCCCTTTCTTTGTAAAGACGTGTTCATGAAGATCCAACTACCTCCACACACTCAAGCCCCAATAGGGACCCAGCCCCTACAACACATAGTGTTTGCTCTGTACTGGATCCTCTGCAGGCTGGAAGCCTCTTGTGTGTAATCAATGACATTAATGAGACATGGTTGGCTAAGTCCCTACAATGCACAGCCTTCACTTTGAACAGAAGTCCTCACAGAGAGCCCACTCCCTCAAGACACACAGTCCCATTAAATGGCCAAGCCCCTACTATGCACAGCCTTCTCTCTGTAATGGACCCTTTGAGGGTAGGGGATCATTCATGCACAGTCACTGAGGTGTGGCATGGCAAGCACCAGCAATGCCTGGCATTTGCTCTATACTGGGCCCTTTGTCGGTCGGTGACCTCTTGTGCGTAGTCAGTGAGACTTGGGTGGCCAGGCCCCTACAATGCACAGCATTTGCTTTGTACAGAAGGGTTCATGGATATCCCACTCTCCCCATTAGGTGGCCTCGGAACTACTATGCACAGCCTTCATTCTATTCTGAACCGTGTGTTGGTAGGCAACTTCTTGTATGCAATCAAGGAGATGTGGTGGATTGCCAAGCCTCTACAATGCACAGTCTTTGCATAGTACAGAAGTCTTAACACAGAGCATACGCCTTCCAGACACTTAAGCCCCATAGGTGGTCAAATGCCTACGAAGCACAGCCTTCGCCTTGTACACAACTGTTAATGGGGACTCCACTCCATCCAGCCACTAAGTGAGGCACTCTTAGGTGGTCAAGACCCTACTCTGCATACCCTTCACTCTGTGCCGAACCCTTTGCAGGTAGCCGACGTCTCATAGACAATGTAAAAGACATGGGTGTGCAAGCTCCAGCTGTGATTGGCCTTTTTTCTGTATATAACGCCTTATGAAGAGGCCAAACTCTTTAGAAACTGACGTTCTTTTAGGTGGTGAAACCCTCACTATGCAGTGTCATGATCCTTTCTTAAATGTCCTTTTGAGGGGGAGTTTGGGGTAGTAGACTTACTGAATTTTGATTTTTAAATGGGCCCATTGGTGCACCTGCAGCACTGGTAAATATCAGTAAAAATGGGTTATTTACCCGGTATGGTGCCACAGGAGTACCACGGTATAAAAAAAAAAGATATACATTACAAAAACTCCTAATAACTTATGTGGGTGAAGGAAGGGGGGCTCTGAGAAGTCACAGGGCAGCAAGGAAAGAGGCTCTGTTGTGTTGCATGAACTGAAGTAAAGACAACTGTTCCTTATGTACACTTTCTGCAGCCATGCTCCAATACAGGGAAACTTGCAACACAGTGTAAGAGTGTCTGTGTTGCAGTAGGATATTTTTTGTGCAGGAAGAGGGCCCTTTCTTGACATATCTATGCTGCAATTAAGGGTGGGCCATATATTGTGTTCTGCCCTTGTAATTGGTGGAATTTTGGCCAGGCTGTGTGACTCTTTAACGTAGAGTTCTGGCCAAATTCCGCCAATTGCCACATGGTGGAAGTTTCTCCCATAAGACTCCAAAATATGTGAGCTGGTGAGCGTGGGAGTTAGCGTCTCCTAGCATGATTTTCTTGTGCAGGAGACTGCTGGCGTTTGTGAGCGATTGAGGTAAGAGTGCTGCTGTTCGAGTAGACTTGCTGCCGCTTGAGTGGATTTTCTACTCGAGCGACAGCAAAATCAACTCGGATGGCCATGCCCCTCTTGCGCAACGCATGGTGCTGATCATGCTAATTTCCAGTGCTGTTCACGCTACTGGCACTAAATTGCTGCACACGCAGTGTGAGCTGAATATTTTCAACCTGTTGGCCGAATCACACAGAATCTGGTAGAGTTTTTCTGTAACTCTAAGGAATTTGATGGAGTGAACAAATTCTGCTCACCCTTAGCTGTAATACAATTTCCTCTTTGTATTTGTGCTGCAAAATGCACCACAGATGCAATAGGGAAAAAAGAGAAATACATGTATTTCTCTTTGTTACGCCAGTCTCAGAGAGTTGTAGAATCTTTGTGTTGGTTTTTTGTCAGGTCTGCATTAAAAACGTAATGCATACCTGAAGCAAAATGTTTGTATTTCTGGTGCAAATCTATTGTTATTAATCTTTTCCTTTTACTTACACTTATTACAATAGACTTGCCTTTTATTATAATATTAAGACTCCTATAGTAAAATATTATCATACTGTAACATAAAGAGACAGACATGACAAATAATATAAACGTTTTCCATTTTGAACCAAGAAAGGTGGTTCTAAAATAACTTTTTTCTTCATTTTAATTTTGTGTTTCTAAAATAATTTTACAATTGATTTTTAGGAATTAAACTTTGAAAAAAAAATACATCTGTCCTTGGAGATAGATGAAAAAAATGGCTTTATCTTTTTCGCCTGTATTGCGAGACCAACTTGTCTCTGGCTGATATATTCTGTTCTCTGACAACTACTACATTACTGCACTTTGCACAATACATTATCATACGCTGGTAAGCACTGTTCATGTTGTTCTGCCCCTGGAGCACCTGAGGTGGGACAGTGTCCCCAGGTGCAATGGGGGAGGTGGGTGTAGATCAGCATTACTTTGGCACTCTGCTCTGGCAAGGTGACCTCATGTGCTTCTACATTCCTAATGTCCAGTGGAAGTACTTTTTAGAAGCACCCTGTGAGAAGTCCTTCCCACAGAGGCGGCAGGACACCTTCTTTGCCCCTAGAGGGATTGTGAATAACTGACAGATAGGTGATTCCTTTGTGGTTGTAGGAGTTTCTTCTTGCTTCTCTTTATTGTGTTCCATCTCCTCTACAAATCCCACTATAAATGTTTAATTCCTCATTAAAATCTAAAGGGCCCTCCCCATGACGTGATCATACGTAAGTGCTACTCTGAAATGAAGTTGAGAGGGTGGAAACTTCCTATAAATGGAGAAAGACACTGATGTTAAATCATATGCCTACTATGAGTGTGTCCTATGTCTTGCTGTACCATTTTTCAGGTGCTGCAGCACAGTGACACAGAATAACGAGGACATTTTACAAAAATACTCAAGGGATCTACTTTAATTGACCCAATCAGAAATGCTCTAGACTCAAACTTAAATGAAAATCACCTAATCACTTTTTCATTTTTGGACGGTCATGTCTCATTCTAGTGTGATCAGGAACATGAAGTAAAACCCACACAGAACTCCCATGAGGGACTTCTTTTGGTTGTGAAACTCTTACGTGAGTATCGTGGGAATACTACGGTAGCATGGAGGAGCATGGAAAGTGAAAAAAATAGTAACAAATTTGATAACACACATTAAGTTTTAACATCTAATCTAAGGGCCACATTTACATTAGGCTTAACTATGTATAATAAATGTTGCTTTATGTCTACAAAACCACTAGAAATTCACTGAAGAAAACCAAAAGTCAAACTGACATTATAGTTAGATATACAAAAAAAAACCTTAACTTAAATTTAAAAAGAAAAATCTAAACTTTCACTGGAAAAAAACAACAGTTAAAGGAATGTTATAGATAGGTGACAATAACAGCCATAGTGTGCCATTTTAAACCTGAAAAACCACTGAAATTTGCCAGTTAAAGCTCAGAGAGCTAACTATAACGTACACAATCACCATGCACTGCTTATGATTTCACATATTACACCACTCATGACATATTCAATTACATCATTGATGACATCACTGGTTACATCTCAAATTACATCATTACTTTATAATCTAGTAAACATTTTAATATATTTAAATAAATATTGAATGGTGCAGAATCATGTAAAGCATAAATTACTTGAATGCAAGCTTGTATAAAATAGTGTTAGAAATGGGGAGAGAGAAGAGCATCGCCGGAGCCAAGACTGGAGTGAGCAGGTGGGGTGTAGGAGACAAAGGCTCACCCAGGGACAGCAACTGTATCTACCTCAGATCAAACAACCCCACCTCAGTCCTAAACAAGTACAACAAAGCTACCTCAAGACATTGCTCCATAACTCATCAGAACTTTTCTCGCCTGCAATACGCTGAAGGGTGAACAGACACAAGGACAAGCAGTATATGCCACAAGACGAGGAAAACGAGAGACTATAATCTGTATACCTGTATATCCTTTTGCAGTTAATTGCAGTTAGTGATAGGGTCACGTGGGGCTTATTTAGGAGGAAGAAAATGGGGGGGAGCAGTATGCAAGAGAGAAAAAGCACATAGGATATGTGAAACCAGCCGATTGTGTTACAGAAATAGGAAGTAGGAGAATCCTACTAGTTTCATACTAGTATACTAACATAATACTCTCAGGGAGGGCGGAATGAGGATCTTGCCGTCGCACGTCCTGCGTGCAAGGTTTTGCGATAGGGAGGGAGGGGGGATTGGGGGTAATGGGGGAGAGGGGGAGGGAGGGGGTTTTCGTCTGTCTTGTTCGTTTAGTCCATCTTGTCTGTCTGGTCTGTCTCACTCACCTACACTTTCCACTGTCTTCACCCCTATCTGCACCCTTCTTGCTATATACCCCCATACAAGCAGAGACATGGGAAAAAGGTCTGGTGAGAGGCAGAACGGAGACATTGGGAGGAAGCCTAGGGGGTCCACGGATTACACAAGAAGCACTAGCAAAACAAAAGGGTATGAACAAACACCCCACAGGGGAGAGAGGGAGGAATCGCGACGAACACACACTCTAAATTATGGCACAGAATAACATGACCTCTCTGTTAGAAAATCTGAAAATAGTCTCCCTCAATGTGAAAGGCCTCAACCACCCTGTCAAGAGGAAAAAGATCCTAGACTACCTAGCGAGGACCAAAGGGACGTCATATTGCTACAAGAAACCAAGCTCTCCCTTGAGAACGCAACACAAGTCAGAGCGAGATGGATAGGACAGGTAGCCTGCTCACCGGCAACTGGGAAGAAGCGAGGAGTGATCACGCTGATAAATAAGAACTCGAAGATAACCATAGACGACCAATAACATGATGAAGCAGGGAGGCTACTAATAACACAACTGAAAAGGGGGGGGCGAAACCATCCAGGTAGTGAACACATATGCCCCAAACACAGATGACACTGCATACTGGGAAGGAGTCTCGAGGAGACTGGAAGCAATTCCCCAAAACAACATGACAGTGATGGCAGATGACTTTAATTTAGCACTAGACTACACACTGGACAGACAATCGCAGGCCCACGCCCTCCCACCAAGATCACACAACATTCTAAAGAACATATGTAACAGATTCAACCTCAAAGACCCATGTGCTTACAACATCCGGACACCAGAGACTATACCTTTTACTCCAACCCACACAACTCCTACAGTAAAATAGACTACATTTTAATCTCAGGCACACACATCCACTTAATATAACACTCGGAAATAGCGGCTAGAACTCTCTCCGACCACTCATGCATCAGTTTACAGTTGTTGGGCGCCACAACGAGGACCTCCCACGCAGGTGGAGGTTTAACAATGAAGTCCCGGCAGACCAGGAAGACAAAAACAGGAAGAGGAAGCCATTAACGACTATGTTAGACATAAGGGCACACAAGGCATGGACCCCAAGACCCTGTGGGACGCACTGAAAGCAACAGTCAGAGGAACATTAATAGGAATCAAGGCCAAACTGAACAAAAAACTAATCTACACCTAGACCAACTAGAAAAAGACATCAAAAACCTAGAGGCAAGCCACATCAATGACACAAGGAACGCTAGCACCCTAAAAGAGCTAAAAAAATAAATACGAACACAATAAAATCTTGAGCGAAAGAGCCGGACTTGGATCAACAAATATAAAGAGATTAACCTTTGCGAGGCCAACAAAGCAGGAAAGATCTTAGCGTCTTACCTGAAACACAAACAAAGACAACACACCATCTCATCAATCACAGACTTACATAAAAACACCCACACAAGGATATCCTTCGTACATTCAGTGAGTTCTACTAAGAACTTTACAAAATGGACCAAACACTAGACCAAGGAGGGTGCACCGGATACCTGGACAGTCTAAACCTCCCAAAGATAACAAATAAGGAAGTACAGATAATGGGACGGGAAAACAGCTCAGCGGACGTTCCGAACACACCTACTCCCAACTATGAAAAAAGTTTTCAACCACTGCGAGGGGATGGGAGTGGTATCACAATCCATGACGGAGGCAAACATGATAGATATCCCTAAAGAAGGCAAGGACACACAACTGCCCCAAAACTACGGGCCCATCTCACTAATCAATGTAGACTGCAAAATCTATGCCAAAATTCAAGCCTCAAGGATTAACACAGTGCTGCCACAACTGATAAGTAACTCACAAGTAGGATTCCTAAGGACACGTATGTTACATGATAACACCAGACTCCTGTGCCACGTACTTGAACAGGCCGCCAAGACTGACAAGCCAGCAGTGACTATCATATTAGAGGCCGAGAAAGCATTTGACAGAGTATCCTGGCACTTCCTAGAAAATTTCATGCGGGTGTACAACCTGGGAGATCTGTATACGCAGAAAGTGATGGCACTGTACGAAAACTCCAGAGCGCAAATAGTAATCAATGGGGCAGTCTCAGAACAATTCACCCTACAGCGACGGACAAGACAGGGCTGTCCCTTGTCCCCCTTGTTGTTTTTGCTGGCCTTTGAAACCCTGATCAGGGATATCGGAGCCAATAAAGAAATGAAGGGGGTCACCATCAACGAGGCACAGTAAAACAAGCCGCTTATGGGGACGACATTCTCATAGTCACAGAGAGCCCTAACCCCTCCATCAGGGCCCTCATGGAGACCATTGGTAAGTACTCAACCCACTCCGGTTACAAACTAAACAGAGATAAGTCGGAATGCATGCCACTTAACATCCACACAACTAGAGAGGTACTGGGAAATTCAGGACTAGCCTGGCAACCCGGATTCATCAAATACTTAGGGATACAATTCTGCAAAGACCTCAAAAGCACGCTCGACCAAAATGAGAAACTAATGCTAGAAAAGACAAAGACACTCCTGGAGACCTGGTCGCCCAAATTTATAACATGGTGGGGGAGGATAGAGACAATTAAGATGATGATCACCCCAATGCTCAACTACCTGTCAGGAATGCTCCCACTTACACTCACAGATGAGTTCCACCGAAAAACGCACATATAAGCCTGAAAAAATTAAGATTAGATAAGAAACTGGGAGAGCTAAACGCTGCACATTTCAGAACATTTCAGACTCCCTTTTGAGCGAAATAGGGAGCCTACAGGATCCTGCCTAGCCAGGGCTATACGCTGGTCTGGCTTAATATTGAGAAAGCCAGGCTTAACAATCGGGATCCAATAACCCTCCTCACTGCCAACAAGCAGACACTAAACGCTAGCCCTATATTTAAAAACACTATATATGCCCTGCTCAAGATAGACCAAAAAATGGAGCACAGCGTTAAAAATTCTAACTGGGAATCACTGTGGGCAAACTCAAAGGTAAAATATAAGCGGAAACCTCTAGCCATAGACTCGTGAAAAAGACTAGGGATCTCCTACCCAGCTCAGCTGGAAGTAGGGTAAAGCCACTACACTTTCAATATGCTAAAGAAAAAACATAATCTACGAGATGTAGAACTCTACAACTTCCTTAAAATTAGTGCAGCCCTAACCAAATCAAAACTCACAAAACACAAACCCTCAATTATCCAATACATGGAGAATCTGAACAAAGTAGACCATCAGGTATCTCACCTCTACAGACTACTTCGACCCAGTTCCTCCAAGCTTAACAACAAAAAACCACATACTGGGAGACACAACTGGGTGGGAAACATCCTTTACGATGCAACTTTTACCACGCAGTGCCTTTACAATGCAGGATTTACAACGCAAGTCATTACAACGAATTGCGCTGGGGGGCGCTCTAGGATAGGTAATAGTTTAATTTACTATCCAACACCTTCCCTACTATCCACGGGGACTGGAGTTGGAATAGTAAATTAAACTATTCACTATCCAGCACCCCCAACGCAAGTCGTTGTACCAACTTGCGTTGTAAATCCTGCGTTGTAAAGGCATGCGTAGTAAAAGCATGCGTTGTAACAACGTACATCCCGACTGGGTACCACACTTAGCGAGAAAGAACTCCAGACCCTATGGGCATCCCCAGCGAAAAACATGATCTCCCGGGTGTTAGCTCAAACAAAATTCTGGCTTCATCACAAGATTTACTGGACCCCAGCTCGCTTGGCGACCCTGGGTCTGAGGGAAAAAGACCGCTGCTGGAATTGCGACAGGGAACAGGGGGACCTGGCACACCTTATCTACCACTGCTCAAAGGTTAAAAAATGTTGGAACAGAATATTCACCTTCATAAACAAAACGCTAGGATGCACACTAAAAAAAGATTTTGCTACACTTACCACCGCATTTATTACATCAGAGCTAGACTCACAACAGGAGAGAGACCTTCTAGATCTCCTACTAACAGCAGCAGTCAAAATAGTACTGACCAAATGGAAAGACACCACCAAGGCCACCTTCAAGGGGTGGCTCAACTGGGTGACATACCTGAGAGGAGCCGACAACACAGCTCTACAAAACACACCATGGAGACAACCCAACAGGGGCATGTGGGCGTCCTTGGACAAGCTCCTTGACCCATACGAATCACCTTGAAAGTGCTAACCAAAGCATATATTGGGCTCAAAACCACACCCCTCACCAGGGGCCCGATGTAGGTAAATGGCATTTACCGATTCGTAAATACCGCGAATTTTACCGATTCGGTATTTACAAATCTGTAAATGCAATGTAGGTATATTTACCGAATATTTTACAGAATCTGTAACATTCGGTAATTACCGAATCGGTATTTACCGATTCGGTAATTGCCATTGATTCCTATGGGCCATGAGGCCCATAGGAACCAATGTCAATTACCAAATCGGTAAATACCGATTCGGTAAAATTACCGAATTTACAAGGGGGACAGAGTGTCACTTTGACACCCTGTTGCACCCCTGATTCAGGCTTGTGTGCCATGTGACACACAAACATGCCCTCAGGGCATGCATGTGTGCCACATGGCACAGGTGTACATGCACAGATGTGCATGTACACAGAAATTCGTTATTTACCATGCAATAGTATTACATGGCAAATAACGAATTCTTAGGGGCCTGTGGCACTGTTTCCAGTGCCACCTACATAAAGATTGACCCATTCGGTAAATATACCGATTCCGTATTTCACAGAATCGGTAAATTTACCGAATTGGTAAATTTACAGATTCTGTAAAATATAGGCCCCCTACATCTCAATCACCAAATACTGGTCGGTAACGGCCGAAATCGGCCGTTACCGACCGGTATTTGGTGACCTACATCTGGCCCCAGGTCATGACAACACCGAGGAGTTAGTAATCTGCTGCTACACCCCCCTCTTTCTTCCCATCTATCTCCCCATCTTGACCCCTTTTCTCTCTCCCCCCCTTTTCATATGGGACAGATGGATAGGGGGCCAGGCAAGCATAGGTTTTGGGTAAACTGTAATACCTGTAACTCTGTCAGTCTGGCCAATACCCCTAACACAAACCGCTGAGGATTATATGTTGTAAGAAGCAAAACAGGGACAGACAAGCATATATATATATATATTTGTGTAAACTGTACTACCAGTAACTAAGCCAGTCTGGCTGCTATCCCTGTATTGACAAAGAACTGCAGGTTATATGTTATATGTTGTCTGAGGCAAAACCAATAACATTTTTTTTTTTTAAGCAATGGGTGTCTCTAATAGGAAATGGTTTGCACCTTTGTCCAAATAGGGCCCCTCCTTTTAGTCAGGATAAGGGGGATACACTACTGAAATAACCCCTGCTTACCCCCTTGGTAGCTTGGCATGAGCAGTCAGACTTATCTCAGAGGCATGTGTGGAGCATTTGCACATAACATACATTAATACAGTTAAAACCCTACAAAAGGACACCACACCAGTTTTAGAAGAATAACCAATATTTATCTGTTCAAACAATTTCGAAACGATAAAAGACCACCATACAGTGATCAAAAAATAAGCACTTTGCAAGAATGACTTTAAAATGCAGTTCTTTAAAGCCGGTAACTCCGTCCGGGGCTAACGCGGTGTCGAAAACAGCAGACTCCAACAGTTCCGGCCAACCGTGTCGGTGCGGACCGGCATCAGTGTCAGCAGACTCGTAAACAGTACCTTTCGTCCTGGCCAACCGCGTTGGTGTGGGCCGGTCATAGCAACTGTCGCTGTTGTGATGTGAAGCGTAGCGGTGCGTGATGCAGTGCCCTCAAGTCGCAGTGCAGGCAGCGGCTTGGTGACCGTCATTTTGCGGCGCTGGTGAGACAAGGGCTGCAGTGCTAAGCGGTGCTCGTTGCAGTGCTGACAGGTAATGGTGCAAGCTACATTGCTGGTTGAAGGGAGCTGGCATTGGTCAGCCCAGACTGTGGTGTGGGACAGGGTGGTGCATTGTGTGACTTACGAGCGGTGCCCCCAAACCACTGTGCAGTCACTGGTGTCGAGGTCAGCTTGCAGCGACGTTATCGGTGAGACCAGGGCAGCGGAGTGAAGCAAACCGGTGCGGAGTACGGTGCCCACAGGTCACAGTGCAAGCAGTGGCATGGTGGGGGTCGTCGCCGTCAGTGAGACCAGGATTGCGGTGCGAAGTGTGGTGGTGCCTTCTGCGGTGCCTTCAGGACATGGAGCCAGCAGCAGTGTTGATGATGGTGTTGGCTGCTTTCTCCCACTGCTGCAATTGAAACTCATAGTTCCAGAGGCAGTACCCAGAGGTAAATAAAGTCTTTGCTGTCCCTAAACCTTTCTGAACATGAGGCAAGCTCTATTTGAGGCCATTGGAGATACTTAGCAACAAGTGAAGAAAGTTCAGTCCAGTCCTTTCCCTTCCCAAGGCAGAAGCAGCGACTGCAGGCCAATTCAGCAAGGCAACAATACAACAAAGGGGCAGTACTCCTCCTGGCAGTTCATCCAGCTCTTCTTCTTGCTAGGTTCCTTGAACGAAGCGAGTTAAAAAGTTCTTGGGTCGGGGTCCCAATATTTATACTCAGTTTCTCCTTGTTCTCTTGGGCAGAGAATGCATGGGCTCAGTCGAAAACAGTTTGGTCCTCTCTGGCCCAACTTCCTTGCAGGATGTTGAGACAGCATAGTCCAAGACAGACCAGGCCCATTCAGGTGCAAGGAAATCTCATCCCACTGCTATAAATGCAGCCTAAGTCTATTGAACTCATCTCTGACTCATACAGGAAAGGCAGAACACACCTTGACCCCTCCGGTGGCTGTCTGAAGAGAATGCACATCCCCAGCACCTGTCACTCTAAAGCCAGACAGTCATTCCACAACCCAGCTGAGGCACACAGGATGGATAAGCAAGAAAATACCTACTTTCTAAAAGTGATATTTCCAAACATAGGACATAAAAATCATCTTTACTCAAAGATGCATTTCTACATTCTGAGTTCAGGCATGCTAAACACCGTTTCTCCATCTTGTCCCAATCGGAAGATATACTCGTAAAATGTACCTCACTTCTTCCCATTCTACCCTATGGGACAGATAGCCTTTCAATAGTGAAAACCAAATATACTGTATTTCACTATGAGGACATGTCACACCACCAGTACATGTCTTACCTTTCAAATACACCATACCCTGCCCGTAAGCCTAGCTTGGGTACCTTAGGGGTGACTCAAATGTAATAAAAAGGGAAGGTTAGCGCTTGGCAAGTAGGTGCACTTGCCAAGTCGACACAACAGTAAAAACTGTTCGCAGACACTGCAGTGGCAGGTCTACGAACCCTTTGAAAGGCTGCTTGTGTGGGTGGGACAATCAGTGCTGCATGCCCACTAGCAGCATTTCATTTACAGGCCATGTCACTCTCATTGAAATTTACTAGGGACGTACCAATAAATCAAATATGCCAACCTTGGAAACACCAATCTATAAGGTCAAAACTGAGAGATCAGAAAGCAAAAAGACTGGGGAAACACAGCAAAAGGCGCCAGGTCTAACAAATAGTAATAGTTCTGACCTCAAGATAAGTGTTAGTAATTCTATAAAAGTTAAATAGAGGCCATTAGAACTACAACTCAAGTTTTCAATCCTAACAATACTTTTTAATGAAAAGGTAAAAAGTACACACATATACTAAAAGTAGCAGAGATATGTTATAGACATGCAATCCACTGTTCACAGATGGTCCAGCCCATCCAGACACTCAAGGTTCTTTAGGTGGCTAATCCCCTACAGCACACAACGTTTGCCCTGAACAGAATTATTCAGGGACAGTCCACCACATTCAGACACCCAAGCCCACTTAGATGGTTAGGCCTCCTACTATGCATAGCCTTTTTCCTGTGTCTATTTCTTCACAGAGAGTCCATTCCCTCCAGGCACCAAAGTACTGGTAAGTGCTAAAGGCCATACTTTGTACAGCCTTCGCCCTGTGCACAACGCTTCATGGACAGCACACTCAATTCAGACATCCAAAGCCTCCTAGGCAGTTAAGTACCTACTACGCACAACCTTTGCCCTCCACAAAGAGCCCACTTCCTGTAAACACCCATTTTTTCTTATGTGTGCGTCAAAATACACACTATTTATAGCATTTTCCCTGTGCAGAACTCTTCAGGGAGCCATTCAATTTCTCTTAGTTGGCCATGCCCCTGTGTAACAAATGCTGACAGAGATCCATCTCCCCCCAGGCACCCGGGCCCCCTTATGTAGTTATGCCTGTACTATAATGAAGCTCCACAGTCTGTGTAACTCCTCACACAGAGATTATTCTTTTCAGATGTTCAAGCCCGTACTACACACAGTCTTCACCCTGCACACACCTTGTCACATGGAACCCACTACTTCCAGACTCCAAACTCCTGTTAGGAAGCCAAGCTCCTACTACACACAGCCTTAGTCCCATGCACAATCTTCATGGAAACCCCCTCCCTCTAGACAAGCCCCACCAAGACACCAACCATGTTGCAAAAGCTTACACTAATTAGCAACATAGAAGCTAGAGAATATTTGCTTTTCATATAACTCACTAAATTCCTTTCAGTGTGATAACCGTATAGCAAATTGCCAAACTCATTGGTCTTTGTCATTTGCGACGACATCAATGCTGTCATTTGATATGTCTTCAGTGACGTCACTGATGATGTAATTGAACATCATGAGTGATGTAACATGTGAGGTTATAAACAGTGCATGGCGAGGTCAAGAATTATAATTAGCTCGCAGAACTATAGCTTTATATTTCTGTGGTTTTCAAGGTTAAAATGCCACACTATGACTATCATTTTCATCTGACTATGACTTCCCTTTAACCTTTGTTATTTTCAGTTAATTTCTAGGGCTTGGTTTTTTAATCGATGTTAAGGGATTTTTTTGTATACCAAATGTTAAAGTGACATTGTAATTAGGTAAGACAGTTTGCAGCAGTTCCAATGCCACTTGTGTGTGGTTCAAACCCCACAAGAGATAAACTATCTGTGCAGTGTTTGGTGCAGGGCAAAAGCAGTGCATAGTATGGGCTTTACCACCTAAAGGGGTTTGTGTGCCTGGATGGAGTGGACTCCTCATCAATAGCTGTCTGCAGGGCGAAGTCTGTGCCTAGTGGGGTTTCACCACTTAATGGGGCATGTATGTCTGGAGGGACTGAGTACTCTGTAAACCATTGTATACGGGGCAAAGGTTGTTTGTGGTAGGGGCTTAGCTGCGTAATGGGGAATAAGTGTCTGGATGGGGTAGGCTCTCCATGAAGATTTGTGTACAGGGTGCAAGATGTGCATAAAGGAATTTGGCCACCTAAGGGGACTTGGACGTCTAAAGGAAGAATGCTCATCATCAGTTTCACCCAAATGAGTTTTTTTAAATAATTTTATAAGAGGTCCTGATGTAGACTGGCGGGATACAGTTCGGACCCTCGGCTGATCTCGTAGTAATCATGTGCCCCATGGGACCATGGGTGTGAAATTCTTTGTCTTGGGGGGTGGCCTGGTGGAGTCCCTGTATTACACACACATAAGTGTAAGGGGGTCATGGTACCCACTACTCTGTCACTTTTCATCTTAATTTATTGTTAGGTTCAGAACACAAGGACGGAGTCCCTGTGCCCTGTAATGGCGGCTGCAACTTTTCCGATGATGCCGTGATCAGCCAATCATATTCATTGGTACTGAGATGGCTGGCAGAGAAAAAGCCCCCTTGATCAATCAGATTGCTCTGCTTTTTTTTATTTATATACTGCACAAGTACTAACCAACCGTCCAGATATCGCTTACGTGTCAACTTTATTTCTCAAGAACAGATTAATGGATTTACACCAAGTCACAAAAAGCACACTTTCTGAGGAAAGATCTAGCTTTCTTCCAAATCTGGTGTAATTCTGCTCGGCTGTTTTTTTTCTAAGATGATTCTTAACATTCATGTGGGAAATTGCACCTGCAAAACACATTTTGGGACCTCCCCTTTTTCTTGGGCCCCACTTGATAGATCACTCAAAACTTTCCAGGAAGGAGCTCAGGTGGATGAAGATTTTTTGAGAAAGTGTTGTGAAGATTTTCAAAACGGATCTAAAGTTATTAGCACAACAAAAAATGCTCTTCCTATGAAAACTCTGACCTAACTATAAGTACCCAGTTGTGACTGCCACTGTGTAATATATACTGTAGAGGTGCTTTCTGCAACCCCTATTCAATCGTTAATCTGTTGTTGTGTCATTTGCATTTTCTTCCACGTAGTACAGCATATATATATATACAGCATGGACAGTGGGTCAATCGACCATTGGCTAACATCACGAATGAGAACATTGTGCTCTTTCAGAATGAGTACATATGCCCATAAATTAAATCCTATCAGCACCAGAGGCCATAATGGCAATGTGGGCTTTTTGAAACAAAAAAACATTTTGGGCACATTTATCAAACTTTCACGCAATGTAGGGCAGCAAGCAAAGCTACTGCTTTGCATTGTATGTATGGGAGAGGGTAGAAATGCTCGTTTACAAAGATAAGGAGCATTTCTGCTTTCTCCTAGTGCTGGTGCACTGTGTGCAACCTAGAGCCAAGGCAGGCACCCTTGCACCATAGTGCAGGGGTGCCTGCATTACAGGTAGGATTGTTTTAGTACAGGAAGCGACATCTTCCTGACAAAAACAATCTTTAGAGGCATTTTCCTCTTTCACTTTGAGCTGCAGAATGCAGCACATGTGGAAAGAGGAAATAGCAAGGAGAAATAAATGAATACTCCGCGCTACGCCTCACTTGGGAAGTAGCATGCTGATGCATTCTCATGTTTACAAGTCTTTGTAAATCTGGGAATGCACCAAAATCCATGGGTGGAAGAATGGGAACACCCATTTCCACCCATGGAACGCCGCCTAAGTTGAAATGTAACGTAATGAAGTGCAAGCATCAGCCTTGTGTTACATTTCTTTACAAAGCCATGATAGGCCACTCAAATCACGCCTTGTGTGTGCATATTACTGAATAAAGCCTTTTGCGTTGTCCTTGTGTCACCTTGCGTGTCGCAAGGACAACGCAAAGGCTTTATAAATAGGGGCCTTTGCCTTTAGCCAATGCTTTTTTGTATATTGGTGAGGGTATAGCAGCTCCCCCAACAATAATGTTTAAAAAAATATATATTAAAACAAAGCACTCCTTGGCAAAGCCAAAATACTAGCTCTCAACGCCAGAACTATTGACTTTGTCAGTCAGTCAAAGAATCTTTATTCGATTTAGTTAAAAATCATACAAAGAGAATAAAAAACATTTATATACAAGTAAAACATAATTAAACAGTTTTATGTCAATCGAATTCATATGACGTAGTATGTAAGCTAAAAGCAGAATTTATAAAAAGGAATATGCAAAACAGTTCATACAGGGAAGTCTTATAATGTCTTGCGTGATCTTGATCTAGCCGCCGCCACTAAAAAGTTTGCCATACAAAATGTGATACGAATGTTACACAATGATTGAAGATAAAACATGGCTGGTCAAATATTGTTTTTCTTTTCCTACCACCCAGGACCGGAAGGTGCTGGAACCTTCCACAGAAGTCTTTAAATATATAAAAAACTGAAGAGTCTAGTTCCACACTGGGGGAGCAGCACAACTCCGACCTCTTTGTGCCTGGCTTGAGAAGATGGCAGGGCCTGCCGGTGAGAAGCCAGTTTGCTGCACAATGAGATATATATACAGCCTTGCCAGTTTCAACATTTCCGGGGCCATCCATCCTCTGGAAGCCGCCCGGACAGCTTCATGCAGGCCGCGCACATTAGGAGATTTATTTCCTGAAAAGTTTTATGGAGAAAAAAAGATGAAAGAAGATATTCCGCGCGCTCACTCATCCCTGTCCCGACCTCCTGGAGCACTGACAGATTTATATCTTTATATGTTTTTTGGAATGAGGGAGCGTGATTTTCTGAAGCATAATTTCCCCTCGTTGAGCCGGCTTTGTGATGCATGCGGCTTTAACCTGCGCAGGAGTGGCTTGGCGGAGAAGGCCCGCTTCCAGGAAGGGCGCTCGTTTTCTGTGAAGAGGGAACGCATCTTTGAAGATGGATCGCTATGTTTGGACAGACGTGGCCACTAAGTAGTTTGACGTTGTTTTATTTTTTATTGCTCTCTTTAGTCAACCCTAATTAAACAAGCCTGTACTTTTATTATTTATCTGGTAATGAAATAAATATAAATAACCAAAACAGCGGGTGATTCTAGACATTCTCTTCTAGTTGGAGGTCGGCAAGCAGGGCTGGAATGGGAACCAAATACAGGCCTAGCAAAAAATTTCGAACCAGCCCGATTCTGCACTTTGAGCTAGGGCAAAGCCTGGTGTGACCCAAGTGGTTGGTGGGGCTGCTTTGGTTATCTGCCTCCCTGAACAATTAGAAAACGCATTGGCATGGCCAGAATGTCTGGATTTAGCTAGGGTGCAATGGTATATTTTTTTATTCCAGGAAGACGTGCAGTATGCACAAAATATAAAATATCTAAAAAACTAAAGCGGTTGCCAAGCAAACAAGGCGCACCTACCTACTACTGAAATGGGTTTGTTTCAAGTGCGCATGTAATCATGCAAAATGCTATCTCTCGCAGTGCAAGACAGCAGTTGTTGGAGTGGGCTGACCTGTTTGTTGTGCTACATGCTGTGGTGGGCAGAAGCAATATGTGAATAAATCTGAAGAGACCAATAGACGAGGAAGGTTGACGAGAATATGTTATATCATTCTATATATGTAAGTCTTTTTTTTCATTAAACAGGAGATTGGCAAGACAGCTAAAGCTGTCTCTAGGTTAAATGTTACCAATGACGTCAACCAGCGCCCATTATAGAACAATGTTTCATACACATTATCTGGGATCTCTCTAGGTGGGTCTTAGAAGCCCATCTAGTCTTAAAATAGCCTACACGAAAAGCCTGAATCTGTGACTGACCAGTCCGGCAACGAGAACAAGAAGCACGTTAACAGTCAATGTCTGTGAATAGGACACCCAACCCCTCCCCACTGTCCTTGCTTCTCCACAGAAAATATACTAAAATTATAACCTTTTAAAAGGTTTCAGACATTTTACGCAACGAGAACATAATGCAAGCTCACATAACTCTTATTCATTTTCTTGCAATACCAAGCGGTATATCATAAGCACCCAATGGTCTTGCAAATAACTTGCTTTTTCTTGGTAGACACGTTTCGCACAGGCTCCAGCCACCCTTCATCGCAGTCTCTGCAATTCCCTCTCTTGCAAATAATTTCTCAACCTTCTCTGTTTTCTTAGTTACTTTGGAACAGGAACATTCAGCCTAACAAAGCATGATTGACTATCGCTTGACAGAACAGAGGAAAATGCTAAATCAGGAGCAGAATCCACCAGCTGAATTGACTCTATTCCATTATTGCTATTGTGGATGAAATTCAGTTAGTGGTTTATTCCCTGGCTTCTGAATCAACCCCTCAACTCCTTCCTCTCCACTTCGACCCAGAATGTTAGTAATAAAACAGTGAGGCTCTCACTGCATCTATTCAGCATTACTATTTAATCATGAATGGGCATGAATCAACACACTTCTTCTTTGAACCTTGGGACCACAAACGCCTTGAGGAGGCATTCATCCTCACTGTTCATAAGGGTGATATAAAGACTTGCATGTAAATAATATACTGCACATTAAATAGGGTCCTCAGACCTAGTTAAAACAGTCATAAGTATTCCCACGTGAAAACGAAAGCAACTCAAATATTGACCATTTGGTAAATTTGACATGACTAAGGCATTGCTTATCGATAAAGACTTTTAAAGTTCACTAACTACACTATTCATAACAGTCATATCTATTTAATGTACCTGAGCATAAGTTTAAAATGTTTTCCCATTCCCTACAAGAATAGAATTTCGGTTTCAATCTCTCAATATGCCAGGTATTGTTACTATTCCACAACGCCCTGGGTACCTTTAAAGTTACACTTTACCACCCTCTATTTGGAAATACTGCAGATGGTGTTATGGATATACTGTGTTATGTGCCTATGGTACTATCAAACCAAGGATTATGTTTCATTAAACAGTTCCTATTTTTTCCTTAAAAAAATATATTTAATGAATGTGTGTTGACAAAGAGAAAATATGATCAAGAAAAAAAGCCTTTCGGTGAGAACCTAATACCACTTTAAGACGGTGGTTATTGTTTTAATGTATTGTGTTATAAGTTTCTGTTTTAAATTGATTTAGAATATTAGCTATCTTGTTGGTGATTGCAAATCAATATAGGCCACTCTTTATGTGGAATAGAGTTTATGTATTTAGTTAGCGGAAATTGTATGTTAATACTGACGTGTATGAATAGAACAAAAGAAGAGGATAGTTACATATGACTATATTGATAGTATATTGATATTTAAATATGGAAATGTTATCATGAAATAATGAAGTGTACTATTGTTCCGGAACAGTATTTTATATTGTGCCTGATGCGTGTTATTTTCTGGCTTTGGGCCAAATGCGGGAGGTTATGTGCCCTCAGTTAGTCCAGCATTCTACATAAATGTCTTTTTATTGTTGATGCAATTTTTTGACCCGCGTGATTTTAGTGATTGTTTGTTATGTCTTATATATTTTACCGCCCTGAAGAAGCTCCGCCATATCTGGGAGGAAATTTACTGGCAGTATTCTACTTAAAATCACAAGAATGAAATAAAGATTATCATTTCATCTTTGAACTGCCTTCTAATATTTGGACTGCAGCTGTTTATATTTTGGGCACGTGTGAAAAAACTTTTCAATACATCTTTATTTTGAACCAATTGAGTCTAAATGATATTTTACAGTGTGTCTCTCATACTTTTTTTGTGTGAATCGTTCAGTACATTATAGGTTTTGGAACAGTTAGCCCAAGGAGTTGGGCAACAGTAACCTAGAAAGTACGGTAACACACATTTCAGGCGTTCAGAATGGGGCTTCCTGGCATTTATGTCAATATCTAATTAAATTGATGAGGAAAAAAATCATGTGTTATTTGCTTTCTAGTGTGGGCCAATATCTGGTCTTAAACTGTTACTGACATTAAAAAAGAATGTTTAAAGATTCGGATGAATTACCATGCACTATATTATTCATAAGTATTGTAAAGTTTGTACAAACTAACCAATAAAGAAAAGTAGGTTGATTCTTAATACACTCACACGGCACAGAAGTTGAGACTGTGGAGAAAAACAGTGCTCTGTCAAAGACTAGAGCTTGCCAATCATTTTAGATGTGTGCAGGATTGTTCCCAAAGATCCTCCTGTAAAGGTATTCTTGCTGATGGAGGTACTCTGATGAATGTGACGGTTGATTGTTGGTGAGAGCATTGTAAGGTGCCAAGTCACCCTGTGCTAGGTAGTGACCATGTCAACCTTTTGATGGATATTTCTGCCACACGATTTGTTCCAAACCTTGACAAGCAAATCAAATTTCTGATTGTACAAACATGGCAAATCGTTGATCAAAAACACGGATGACATGCAACCTAAACTTGGAAGTTCGTAATCCATAAAGTCCCAGAACTCCATATTACGCATGTAGCAGAACATAAAAGCCAGCTATGGATGTTCTAACAAATTTCGCATCCATTGGACCATTTCCTTTGATACATAGGTCTCCTCACAATGGCGTATGCTACATGGGTTGCCAAGTGCCGTCATAGGCTTCACAAACTAGTTCAATGCATCACCAGTAGTGGTAGAGGCTTTGTTGTCTGCACATTTCCTGATTTAATTCTCTACATTATAGTCACAGCCAATGGCAGCCCTTGGAGCGCAAAAGGTGCTTTGAAAGTCACTGAAGTTTCGAACAGAGTTTGTTTTTTTTGTGCTCCTGATATGAAGTAGCTGAGTTAGCTTTTCTGCTGCACTTCCACTTCTGTTGTGTGTCTGTGTGTGCCAAAATACCATTATCATCCATAGTGGTTCTTTAGGTGGAATCTCGAATCTGAAATGTCTAACTGCATCATCGCTTACCCATGTTCATACAAAGTATGCAAAAGAAAGGATGATGGGTATGATCCTTCTAGGCATAGAAAGATCACTGATAATTGTACATTCACATTTCATCATAATGATCCTTAAATACCTCAAGGTAGTCCTGGCTGCAACAATACAAGCTCTACCAGCATCTGTGATCCGTTGTCACACTTGCTCCTGCCAGTGCTGCTCTTACGCATGGTGCGGATACAAAATGCTCACCATATTGAAGTCACCGGTATTTCTCAAAACAAATTTTGTTCAATATTACCCAGTGAACCATAGAAAATTGAGCCATATTTAAAGAACTCTTTTGATCAGAATGTTGCTTATCCCTCCAGCCAGTTGGACATGAGGCAGAACAAAATCACATAATTGTAAAGCCATGTAGCTTATGGCAGCCCTGATGTGGGATCATCCGGTCGGAAGCAATTCTGCAAGGTGAACCCAGTGCCACTTTAATTAAAATAAGCAATGGGGAGACACAATAGATGCTCACCATTTTTGCCATGGTGTGGTGTAAATTCAGACTCTACCTGCGAAATTAGACCATGGATGTTGCAGACTAACGGTAGAGAAAACCTCCGAAAATGGTGGTTGATTAGCCGCCTTGTCAAAAGCATCTGACAGCATCATGCCTGGCAAAGTAACTGACTTGAAAATCTGCCGCATAAAGCGTTGCAAGAATGTTGCCCGTATCATGCTTGCAGATGCTTCTGAATGTAAAGGGGAACAAATACATGAGCATTTTTAATACCCCACTATATTTGGGGTAGATTTCCTGACTCCACGTTTGGTTGCGGAAATTCCACAATCTGATACTGGAGGAAGGCTGCCCAAGAACTATCAACCTACTTATCCCGGTGATCTGAGTGATGACTCTGCCTGTTGAGCAGAAGCTCTCCCTGTGCCAATGTCTGCTTGTTCCTTGTCTTACTTTTATGTGCCATCTCGGACAAATCCCATTATCCTCTGACTTGAACGGCATGAGCAATGACCCATCACCAGACCATGGGACCTGAGTTATGAAGGAAGTGTCCTTTAGGCTTTAGACACACTTGGAAGTACCCTGTTCATGTCCTGCTGCGCAGAGCCTCCAGACAGCTGACTGCCCTGCACTCTGGTGGAACCATCCATTGTTTATGAATATCAGCGAGTTAATAATCAGATGGTGATCAGAAACAGCACACATTCTGTGTAACTTGGGTGCCAAGTGTTGCAAATGCATTTGCTCGTGTTAGTGTATTTTTTAAAATTTCAGTTCTGGACTTTCACTGTTTGGTTCATGTTCTTACTGCACAAACTTATACATTTACGATATTAATACGGTGCTGGTCTTTTATATAAATAGCAACACCTGCCATTCATTCTATCTTTTGTACTAATGGTGCTGTACTGTACTTACACTCAACTTTCACATATCCTCCTTTGAGCAAGGCAACCATTCCATCAGTGGCCAAGTGCCCAGTCTCCTAGTTAGTGGGGAGCACCAGTAATCTCATCTTTGATAGGCTGCACCTCAGACAACAATGATCTGGAAAACATCCTGATAGGGCCACAACACCCCACCGAGCTCAGAAATGAATCTCATCATGAAAGTTAGAAAAATGGAAGGTCTATGCAACAGAGAACCCCTGGTGAGAGGGACCTGTGAGCCTGAAGGATGGGAAGGATGAGAGCAACAGACACCCAGGATGGAAAGAAATGTCTGAGACAGGGTGACACAGGAACACATGGTCAGGTAGCACCACATAGAACAAAGTGGACAGAAGCAGCATTTAAAATGACCGATAGTCATCAAACGAGCTAGACAAGTCCTAACAACCCACATCAAAGGTTCTGAACAAGCCACCGGCATTGACCTGTGCTCTTGTGATTCTGGGCAGCTTCAGAACACCCAGTCTATAACTGCTCTACCAAGAAAACCCTACTTACTGCTCTGTCACTCACTCAACAGATTCCAAACTTTCATGCCGTTCTCGATGAGGGCAACCTAAAAGCAAATCTAATAGAAGTGGCCACTTTTGTTCACCCTCACATGTGCTTCGGCCAGCAGACCACAAAACTAACACCTCTGGAGCTCCAAATTGGGCAAAACCTAGCAATCCAAATCACTCCAAGCCTGGACCAGGGATCTCTGGAAAGGAGACGCCTGCGGAGGAGTAATCTGCAACTGCAGATCACCTTAACCACTTGGATGCTAATGACAAGGGTAACTCGTCATGGAGTTCCCATTCATTTCAATGGAATTTACATGAACTCGATGGACATGCCATAGCATCCAAGTCAGGAAGCACTAAATGGTGGATTTTCCGGCAGGTGATGTACAAAAAAACAAACATAATGTCGTGGAAAGTGAGAGTTGCATTCAAACCTAGAGCCTGTTCTCTGTGCATTTCCTAGCGTGGCGGAGATACTGGTTGAGAACGGAACAAATGCCGCTAGCAGGTCCTACCGTGGAAAATCCGCCAGAGGCTTACATACTCCACAGGGGCAAGTGTGGGTTGGCAGCAGAAAATAAATTTTCCGATGGAAGGTGGCATTGCCAGTTTGTTCAAGAAAGCTGCTGCTATATCGGTGCTTGCAAACATTGCAAGCTGGCAAGACAGCTCCATGACCTCAGGGCTCCCTGCGAACATCAGATGTGAACAGGTAGACCTTATCTGGAATTCTGACTCGACCAACCAAGCGCACCTATCCATCCAAGGTTATTCATAGCATTCCAAAGTCACTTACTGTGTCCAGAGGTGATACATATCTCGGCATGAAACACAACACAAAGAAAGACATAGTGTATTTGCCGATGCTCAGTGTGTGTTACCAATATTGAATATGGAACGGTCCATGACTCACAATGTATGCAGCTTCTAGAGAATCATAATGCTTCTCCCATTTCTCAAAATTAGCAATAAATCGCATATTATGCCCTTTGCATCCCGTACATGAGTTATAGCATGTCACTTTTTTCATACCTATTTGTTTTTAGAAAATGTACATCAAGATCAGAATGCAAGCAGTTGCATGCAGCAGGATACTTTCCCATGCATGGCAGAGTGCATGTTATAGAATAATTGGAAACTTTGATGGTCATGTGGGCCTCTGTTCATGTGAGCAGAGAAAGGGGGACTTCTGAATCCAGGAGGGAGAGAGGCTTAAATACCTCAACATAGACACTGGGTCACACATGAAGACGTTGGTCCATACGCTAGTATGCCCCATACGCTGTTTGAGAGCCAGCTCCTGGCCATACAAGTTGGTAAATGGTTACTCTTGGAAATATACAAACTCATCTCTCACACGACACAGGAGGGTAAATTCCCAGCACAGAAGACATGGGTGGAGGAGCTTAGTGGTTACAGCTTCCGGGGCACTACCCTAAACTACAGTGATATTGGCAAGAGATGCTGACATAAACCGCATGTTCAAGGCAGAAATCCCACAATTCCTAGAAACCTCAATTCTGGGTCTCCCGAACATAAAACGTACCTACTGCGTTCCCCCAGGGGAAAGGTAATCACACTTACCTTATGCACTGCCAGACGGGTCATCACAGCCTGTGGAGCACAAGGACAATCCCAGAGCATTGCACCTGCCTCTACAAAATGTGGGAGTTGCTCTGTATAGATAAAAAACTCTCCAGAACCTGGGAACAAAAGGAGAAGCAGTTTGAGGCGACCTGGACTCTCTGCACATTGTCTCTAGTGCACGAGTTAAAAAAATTAACAAGCCCCAGATACCTAAAAGTACTTCACTTGACTGACAGATGGATGAAGGGTTAATGAATGCGGGTATCCTGGAAGGAAATCAAATTAAAGATTGAATGCAGCAGCTTATGGGACTCGACGTACAGAGATGTAACATTCAAGGGGCTGGGATTATGATAGCCAAACCTGGTTAACCCATGGAGAATTGTCCACATAGGTCAAGAACTGCGGAATTATGTGGGTGTATGTGTTTACTATAAAAGTGTATACAAATATTAGAACCATATATGGTGTGTTTTTGAGAGACACATTTATTTGCAGTAGAATTGCGATAAAGGTTATTATCAGTGTTACTGTTATTGTTATACCTTTTTGACTTTTCCAATCGCACTTCTGAACTTGGGCCAACATTGAGGAGGCCTAAGTGGTGCTATGAGTGAGGGTAGTTGCCCAAGACAACTAGATTATCAAACAGGTTTAGCAGACGGATTTCTTTGAATAAAAATGTCTTCCAAGTGGAGGAAAAAAAAAAATTCCAACTGCACAGTCACCTTAAAACTATAACTGTTGATTGTCCTCAGTGCAAACAACCCCAATAGAAGACTTCAGGCCATATGTAGGTAGCTTAATACCAGTCGGTAACAGCCGATTTTTAGCCGTTGCGGACCGGTATTTAGCTTTTTCTAATGTAGGTGGCTGGATTTAAGGATTCGGTAATTTACAGATTCTGTAATTTAAGTAATCGGTAAATTACCCAATCCGTAAAATACTGAATCGGTAAATTACCGAATCCTTGAATCCTATGTAGGAAGCACTCAAGTGAGTGCATTTTTTATTGAAGGATTCGTTATTTACCACCAACTACAAGTTGGTGTTAAATATCGAAAACCTTTAAAAAAGCAATGTGCACACATGCACGATTCAGGGGTACAACAGGATGTCAATGTGACACCCTGCCACCCTTGAATATGTTCCCCCTATTACCGATTCAGTATTTACCAAATCGGTAATAGTGAATGGCTTCCCATTCATTCCTATGGGCCTCCAGGCCCATGGGAATGAATGGGAATTACCGAATCGGTAATACGGAATATTACGATTCGGTAAAATTTACTGAATTTTTACCTACATACTATTTACCGATTCTTAAATACCGAATCGGTAAAATTCGGTATTTAAGAATCGGTAAATAGAGATTACCTACATATGGCCCTTCATGTGGACGAACGTATGGTATGATTAAGAAACTATAAAATCTCTCATTTCCATGGCATACGCCTGCCAGTTTTGAGAGTAGCTACAATGAGCAAAAGTATTTATATCATAAGTATACACCAGCATGGATTTACTCATTTTATATCAAGTCCCCAAGAATCTGACTCCAACAGCACAGGCGGTACTTGCTGAGCAAAATCTAACAGCACTTTCAGACTCCATGAGAACTTTATTTTATAATTTCAACTTTTACGTAAATGCATGTGTTCACTGTATTTTGTATCCACAAAGAACGCAGGCGCTTATTTATAGGTCCCTTGTGCTGCCGGTGTGTCACTTTTAAGAGGGGGAAAAGTGACATACCAATGCACAAGTGGCTTGTAAATAAGCCCCTTAGTTGTTATCAAAATGCATCTAGATGAATACGCCATGGTGTGCGCGCGGCTTTGTTATATATACTACATCAATGAAGAGAAGAGACGTTTTAAGCCACGGGAAAAGTAGGCCCTGGACCAGGGACCCAGCCTTTCAGAGGCCCCCTGATAGAGCCAACTCTGTTCTGCAGAAAGTCTTGGTAGGATGACCTTGAATAATTCTTAAACAGATTGTTTCAAATAGCATTTTCCTTTAATTTATTTTTAATGTGGGTATGTGCGGGAATCTATAAGAGACATTTGGCAGAGAAATGTTTACCTTTGTTAACTCCATCCAACATCCACAAACAAAATTTCTCTTAGATCAAAACAGTATCTCACATAAGAAAAATGGGCGGGGTTCGCAGAGATTATTTGCAATAATAGTAGTGAGTTGCTGTTGTATTAGAATATTGAAAACACACGTCACTGACCCAGAATATTAGATATAAACACATTTAGAATTCGGACAACTGTGTCTGTGCAGTGTCTGTGACCCGGCCAAAGAGTGCATCAAAGAGATGAAATTGGATCATAAATGAATACCTCTTTCGAACAAGGGCCCCAAATTACTTCTGGCCCAGGGCCCCTGAAATTCTTAAGATATCCCTGATGAAGAGACAGACAGATGTCTAGACGGCCTGCTCAACAGGTAAAGTACCACTCCACCCAACGCTTCCCTTAAGGATCCAAGCAGCTAAAACCCTTTGGTGACCTGTCTGCGCTCCAGCTCGCAGCCTAGGCGGGTGTGTAACGGTGACTGCTTTCCTCGCTGTAAACTTGGGGCGCAGCTGGCTAAGTTCCGCCTCGTGCTCCTTTTCCCTCCCCAAAAAAAGAGGTGAGGGAGCTAATTCGCAGGTGACTGGTGTCGATAAATCAAGCAACCACACCACCAGAGCACATGCTCATAAATCCATATCAAGCGACACCCAAATTATGACGAACGACACACGGCCATAAAATTGCACAAGCCCAACTCACCAAGTCATTAATTTCATGGCCCTGGAAAATAAACAGGCACATTTTCTTCACAGCCCTAATAAATTAAAAAAAAATCTCCAAAGAATGGTCCATCTGCTTTCTATAATTTTTAATTTCCGATTCTGTCTCATTCACATTACCTATTCCGCCGAGATATCTGCTAAATTCTTTCATTTACCTCCTCCCATCTGGATTCAATTACTCTATTCCCAGGCAGGGGGAGTCTTTTTTTTGGTTTCTCCATGGCGAGTGGCAAACTATCCCCACCTGTACCTTAAAGCGAACGTTATGTGCTCTGTGCTCTTTATTACGTGCCAGGCCCGGCTCCCAGTCAGATTGCCTCTCGCCGGCCCGCTCTGCAATGACTTGGGGGGGCAGGCGGCTTCTGATGTGTGCTGGCTGGGGTGAGAAACACCTGCCCGCCTCTCTGGGCCTATACAGCAACTTTCTAAATGGCGCAACAGATGTTCCCGGAGCTGGGCCCTGCCCTTGTCAAGGGCTCGACTAATAAGCTCGAAGTATGCAAACTATCAGAGGTCAGGGGTCAACGGTGACATTCAGGGCACCGATTTCACGAGCTGAATTCAACACTGCTTTTAAAAGCGCCGTTCCTGTGTGTGGGCACATAGTCACTTAGGGGCAGATTCTCAAGCCACTTGCGACGCTTTTGCGCTGATGTTGCGCCACTTTTTTGTGAGGCAGCAGCGGCGCAAACAATGAAACACGTTGAGGCCCATTTACAACGTGATGTGTCTAGGGAGATGCGTCAGGTTGTAAAGCCTTGCGTCACATTATATCTGTGTCAGGTATAATGTATGCAGGGTGGGCGTTCCCACACCGGAAATCCTCATAGAAGTGACGCAGTGAAAGCTACAAGATTTCACTGCGCCACTTCTAGGACGCCACTGCGTCAAAAACCTTCGCCTGCTTGGAGCAGGTGTAAGGAGTGAAGCAGTGTTTTAGGTATCGGCCTCCCCATGCGTTGCTGGAGTTGCGTCGTGCTTGCAACACGACTCCAGCAATGCGTTACTTTTGCTCCGACAGATGGGTGAGAATTTCTGATGCATCTGTTTCTCCTTGCACCGTGGTGCGCCGTATTGTAAATACGACGCATCCATGGTGGCGCAAGGTTTTTCTTTTGCCCAGCGCAAGGAGACTGACGCATCTCTTGTAAATCTGCCCCTCGGGTTCTTAATTCTGCTCTGTCCTGGAACTTCAACAACCTCCATGTGGTTATTTTGCCTTTTAAAGGATTTTATCTTTTTTTTAACCTATTTACATTGTTTGCTGCTTGTGAGCTTAAAACTACAATGTACAGAACACAATAGAACCACATTTTCCGTCAGCACGAAGAGGACCTCGAAAGAAGCACAGAAATGGAAAGTCGACAAGGTGTGTCTGCATTATTGCTCGCGTCTTTGTTCTCTCCCAACATATATTGAAATCTGCAGTCGGTGCACGCTTCACATTTACATGCAATCATCTCCTCTTTATTGCATTTCTGTGGTGAACCGGAATTTACTGCTTCGAACGCAGTTCCTGACCCCTGGAACCAGTAACCCGAGAGAAGCGTGAAGAATACTTCTGCGAAATCTCCCAACACCTACTCGGGGCCAGGGTCTGCTCCTGCGAGTCCGCCAGGGAGTGTCCCGACCTCGGTTCGAGGAACCCCTTCATTTCCGCTGCACAAACACCTCGGGCTTCACGATATTAAAACTGGCAAAGGAATCTTGGCTGAAGCGCTGCATTATGGGGATCAGAAAAGGCCCTAAGTCTCTGAAAGGCTGGCTGGTGTCTACTGGGGAATAGCTATTGCACCCAAGTGCAAGGCCTGGTCCTTCAGGAGATGCCATTAAATGCCTGCAATGTCAATCTATGACGTTAAATTGCAAATCAGGAAAAGTGAATTGATCAAATCAGGATAGTAGATGCGCCAAAGAAAAGGATCGTGGCTTTTTCTTTTACATACATATATGCCACAGTAGTATTAGGCGTATACTTGTACATATATATATATGTTATATATATTTGTTGGTTGTCACAGTTGTATTTGAGTCCATGACATATTGGTTGCAATTGATGATGTCAAATGATATAAATGTTGTATGTTGTCAAATAATGTCAATGTCAGTGATAAATGTTGTATACATCGTGTATTATATATGTGTTGTTCTAGAAGGTTAAGAGCTTCCTTACAAAAAATAAGAAATATAAGTACTGAAAAAATAGGGTAAATAAATAACCCCACCACAAAAAGTATATATTGTGGTTGTTGCTTTTAAAGCATACTTGTAAATGGCCCTACCTGGTTCCTGTCCGTTGGGCCTGACCCCATCTTGGTTCATGCATACGGTGGCAAGCATTTTCTTTTGTTTTGAAATATAAACTTTTCATTCTCATTTGAACAAACAAAATCTGTCCAGCAAACCCCACAGAACTCTCAGTCTGACTCCAATCCGGTTTATCAAACCAGTGTCACTGACTTCTCATGCAAACCAATCCCAGAAGAGGCTACCAACTGCTGCTGGCTGAATATAACCCAGCCACATATTACCCTTCGGGAGCCTCTAGATGTTTTACCTCCACGCGGCACACATTTGATTGCACTACTACCACAAAGAGGCAGTGCATGTACTCTAAGACATTCCATCTTGATATCCCTACTGATGGCAACCTATCACAATCCTTCCGCTGGCAGTAATAGCAGTCCCACAACCAACTTCCCGACCATATCCCAAATCCTTGAGAATATTGTTGTTTTTCCTAGTCGAGCTCATTTGGACACCCGGGATCTTTTCAGCCAACTAGAGTCTCACGTCCGCATTGTGCAGAGAATGCTAACGGCCATGCTCAATATTTGTGTGACACCTTCAAGGTGAATCATGATGGAAAGGCAAGACTGGTAGAACCACCAACCTCAATGCAACTTTTGAAAATGTAGATCATGCGACTCTCCTCGAACTTCTCTAAAGTACCAGAGATACATGGTAGCTAGCTGAAAATAAATGCCAAGTTGATCATACATTTTCATAGCTCAAGGAAAAGTTGAGGATTGAGGCAACAAAATGGGCAATTATTTTTCCTCCTACTTTCCTCTGCTTTATGACCCTGTTTCTATGTTTGTTAAAGGACAAAGATAGTGCCAGTACTGTGCTAGGCAAAATGTCGCCTTGACAGCCGGGAAACCAAAATATAGTCAATGCCCTGGGAGAATATCAGGCCATAACCCATAAAAGTAGCGACTAGCAGAGGACTGAACAGTTGACAAATGTTGGACAATGTTAGAAGTATTACTCTGGGACATCAGTGCTAACTATAGTCACGTTTAAAGATGTTTCCTAATGGGAGCCTAGAGAGCGATAGAATGAGTGACAGGCAGAAATTATATGAACTCTGACCATGATAGATTATATATCCTTTAGATATCCTTGGAACTATAGGTAGATCTAGAATCTAGATACCAAAAATCCCACCATAAGGTCTGCAGATATACTTAGGGTCTCTGAAATTATTTACCTCTAAGAGATAAAAGCAAGTGTTACTGTTACCCAACTTTAGGGGACCATATTACAAGTGGGCCAGCAGGCAGTCCAATATTTACTACCGGTCCCCAAGAAGTATTGATTCAGCGTGGGCCCGTAATTCCAGAGTGGGCATTTGTTGCGATGAAAGAAGGCCCTCACATGAAGGTTTAAGTAGATTTATTGAAGTAAGTTACACGTATACGCACCTCTCCAGAAGTATGTTGGCATCAGCTCAGTCCCACCCCTTGTTAGCTCTTCCAACTAACTGGCACTCAGTGAAATTCACTGCACACCAGAGTTCTACAGTGCATCACAGACACCTTAGACAGAGAACACACTTTAGATACACCGTATAAAATAAAGAACAGAACAATATTACTTCATATTATAAATGAATGGGTATTAGAACGCAGGAGTAGGTGCGTTCTCACTGATTCTCACATTTTCTCCATTTGTAGACCGAATTTCCCGAGGACATGTTGTTGCCCTGCTTTCTGCAGGCAAAGCACCTAGTTAAAAAAAAAAAAACTTCCAACCTGCAGTGTTCCGTGTATCTTGTATTGTGATGGGGTCAATACTTACTATTAGTGGCCCCCACCTGGATTTATGGGGCACTCACAAAGAGAGCTTCAAAGGAACTCAGGGGCATATTATCAAGGACAGGCGATGCATTATCGCCGCTTTTATCGGCAGGAAACTGCCCATAAAGCGGCGATAATGGCCTTGATAATATGCTCTATGAATTCCAATCGAAGCCCATGTTAGATGTGAACACATCTAACATGGGCTTCGATTGGAATTCATAGAGCATATTATCAAGGCCTTTATCGCCACTTTATCGGCAGTTTCCTGCCGATAAAGTGGCGATTTATTTATTTATTTATTTATTTTGAAAGTTTTATATAGCGCGAACAAGATCTTTGCAGATATCAGAGCGCTTTACAAGGGAATGGGGGTAAAAAATACAAAGTAATAAAGCGTATATACAGAGTAATATATGAGGTAGTTAGGTACAAGGTGCTAGTTACATAGGTGGGATAAAGGACATGAGGTAGATAACAGGTGAGGTAGTGTCGGTACACAGTGTATAGACAGACAATTGCGTCAATAGTATAAAGTGCAATAATAAGGAGCATATACCGATAATTTATCGCCTGTCCTTGATAATATGCCCCTCAATTTAAATACCTCTTAGGGATGGAAAGCAGAGCCAAACTCACTTGCAAGCCTTTAACCGACTAAGTAACTCTGTGATCTCCCTTCAGGCGCATGTAATGTACAACAAAGTGCAACTTGGTGGCAGTCCATACAATAGACGCAAACTGCTCCTGGTGTTTGCATTAATTTTAACCTCTTTCAAGCTTTTGAAAATCCTCACACAAGGGCTCTTTTATCCGCCACCACCACCCTATTGCAATACACAATATTTAAACAATGTTAAAAAATGTAGAAAAATACAATAATAATGTATCAATGCCACCTGAAGCTCGTTTTCTGAAAATTCTTAAGACTTTTATTAGGAAATAGCGCAGGATAGATCTGCCTTGTTGCAATATCTGAATGACTGTTACCTGGAGCATAGTGCACCTCATCCTTAGCGCGGGGACACTCCTGGATTAACCATGAGCTCTCTCAACCTTCTAAAATAACAAATACAGATTTGACATAGTTTTTCGAAGTATGTAAATATCATATATTCTCCATGTTTATTCCAATTTCATAAGATTTTTGTACCTCTGGCTCGCCTGATAGACTTCTGTGACTATTTTCTGTAGGGCTTTAATTGCATGTGTCTTGATATATCGTTTTCCATCGGGGCCATTTTTCTCGACGCCGCGGGGACCTTCCCGCCATATTTCAGCTGCCGCCAGGTACGCGCGCCTCTTTCGCGCTGGAGCTGGGCCAGGTATTCTCCATTATCCTGTCTCCCTGCGAGTACCGCAGTAAAAGGAACACTGGTCAGGTCAGCACTTAAAGGATGTTTTTCAGATTTTGTCAAATTTTCCAATAATTTCTTCCTGATAATTAAACTTCATTATAATGTAGTGTCAGTAATGGGCAGAGGAGCACTCTGGGATGGCTGTTTTTCATTGCTTTGTCCGACGCATCCTGCGAGCTGCTAAAGCATGGTGGAGCTGTGAGCTGAACTCAGCCATGGAAAGGGCTATGGGAAAGGACAATTCTGGCCTGCTGTGGAGGTAATGCTGGCCTTTGTGGAGCAAGGACAGTAAATAGTCTGCTCCAGGGGTACTCTTACCTCTGTGCCTGCTCAGACACGGTATTCAGCCTGTTTTTAGGGGTACCAGTACGGTGGCGGAGAAAGGACAACACCCAGCCTGTTCTGTGGGTTCTCTTCCCTCACTACTCAGAATGTTTTTGGGGTACTGGTATGGGTGTAGAGGAGAAAGGACAATGTTGTTCCTGCCCTGGGTCTACTCTTACCTCTATGCATACCCGACACAACATTCAGGATGTTTTTAGGCAAATATGTGTGGTGGGCGTAGTGGAGAAAGGACAATGCCAAGCTTGCTTCCATCTGTGCCTGCCCTGACCCAAATCCCACTGTTTTACATTATACTTTTCCCTCTATGCACCCAGCCTGTGCAGTTGTTTCTCTGAGCCTGCACCGAGCGCCTGCCCAGCCTGTCCTTTTCCCTCTGCGTTTGCACTGATGCTCATGCATAGTCTTGGGGGCACTCTGGTCACTAAGCCACAACTGCACCAATGCCAGGTATGGTTTTGGAAGCACTTTTCACGTGAACAATACATGATTACCATACACACATTCTGTACAACTTTTAGGATACATTACACTATTGTTTGACCAAGTGGCAAACACATATGGTGCATGTATCGTGCTTCTTTATCAAAACCCACTTTTGCTAATCTGACTCTTGCTGTTTACGCCAAGATAACATGTCTTCTTGCCAATATAGGATTGCTTCAGAGTTGGAGCAAATAGACTCATCAGTTTAAGTCACCATGTAACAGATATAGTTGGTCATCTACATTAGGACAGGAAAAGCGCCATGTTGCTGGGATACTCGAAGTCCCTTCTTTGCCTTACCTGTGGCATCCAGACCCCACACTTATAGTACCCTGAAGCATTGCCCGAAGATTTTCTGATGAAATTGCGTGAGTCGAGAGAGCGGAAGAAGATTTGCAACAAATCTAATGCTGGGCGAGCCGTGTGTAGCCTGCGTCACGCAGTTTTGTTGCAGGGAAACACTGCCCAACACAAGTGATTCTTTCAGCAAAACAAGAGATCAATGTCTCTAAAGTGGAGGAAGATTTTCTCTCTGCTTGTGGAGGCCATTGATAATTTTTTCTTCCTGGGTCCACCATGCCTCTGTGTCACCACCCTGGCAGGAAAAAATACGCTGCAGAAAGCCACATGAAATAAGCTGAGCAGTCCAAACCATTTCCATGCCAGTCCTGTGCCCATGGGTTTCTGGGAAAGGTTTCTGACAGTGGATCCAGATGAGACATCACCATCAGAAATCTGTAGGGTCTTTCACCTGTAAATGAAGGGAATTACTGTGTTTTAGCATATTACAGAGGTTCTCCCATTCTACCAAACTCCAGTTGGGAAGCCATCCTTGCTAGCTTTTATTGAGTGAAATGATGGAATGCTATATGGCAAGCTTCAAGCACAAAAAATAAAACAAACATTATTTATCCCAACTACCTACTAACTAGGCTCTTGTGTATTTTTCCAGCGGTTTGGCTCAAGGCCAGCTAGCAGTTAACCTCTGGTGCTCTAGGGATGAAGGGAGTTGTGGCAAAACAGCCTCACTGCAGTGAACACAAGCAAAAAGGTGTGATACGCAAACAGACAATTAAAAATAGTCCACTAAATTAAGTGAAACATGCCTTAATGTTCTTTTTGACCTTTCACATCTGTCCGTTTATCTGCGGGTGATATCCCAAGGAAATAACTAACACCAAGTGAATTATAAGTAGATGTCAGAGAGCACACAGAAGCTATAGCTGCATCTCTAATCCTTGATCAAATATTATTTAATTGAGCAACCAATCCAACCTGAAGATATGATAACTAAAAGCTGCAAATCCTAGATAACTCTGGAAAACAGAGCTTACATTAATTCTATTTGAACGCTTTTGAGAATAGAAAAAAAAACAACGGTTCCGAATTAGAAGCCAGGAAGCCAAGGGCCGAGTTGGCGTGAGTGATTTGTTTTCATACCGTGTACGGAAACATATTCTTCCTGGACAGTTGATGGATGAGCTTTCATTTGTCTAGGCCAGTGTAGATAATCATGCCACGATCTGTAAAAGAGACAGATTCAGTCTAGCCCATCCCCTGAACGTAGAATTCTAGTATTTGGTTATGAAAGTCATTTTCTAAAAAATGTTAACACTGAGAGAATTAAAAATTGGAAAAGAGTGAACAATTCTCCATAATTTGTTAGGATTGGAAGTTTATCTGTCCAATATTAAATAAAAGAGTAACGGAAGCTCTGGTGGCTAATCAGTTATTGATCAGCCTTGATGAATTATCTACTCCCACCATGTGCAGCCTGCATTGTTGAAACCAGGATCATTAAATGCTTGGAATACACTGGGATTGTGCTCGAAGGCCTTGAAGGGGATTCACGATTAAGGTCGCCCAATACTTTGTTCTTATGTGATTTTGGCAGTGTCCACACTCCAGAAGCAGATACCTAGTTATTTCTTCCATGTCTACTTCAGGTGATCACCTAAGCATTACGCCAGATGCTCTTTGACTGTGGAGTGCTCTTCAAGAGTAACATCATGGCAAAGGTGTTGCTTTAAAATAGTAATGCAAGCTCTGTTTTCCAGAGTTATCTAGGATTTGCAGCTATAAGTTACATGGTAGGTCGGATCTTGTATTTGTTAATTTCCTGAAAATTGGTTATTTGTTTAGTAGAGGCCTTCACATTCTCTGCTTGGGGGTCGATTCAGAATGGTCTGGCATTATGTGCTTAAATAAAGAAGGTCATTTATTCTGTGGCAAAATGTGCACCGAATAACTTTTCGGTTATATACATTCATCTTATTGAAACCCACACTAAACCATACATTTAGTAATGTACCTCCATATATGCAGGAGATTCGTGTAAAACTGTAATTTAGACCTGCCCTAAATTCAAGCAATTTATTTTCCAAATGTGTGCACTCAATGCATTTCACAATCTGTGGCCCCAGTTAGCTCACCACGGGAGTGAAACAATATGAGCCATTGGTACTTACACAATAGTTTGCCCTATCACAGATTTACATTTCTTAATGGAAATAAGAAGTAACCGTCAGCAATGGGCACAGGAAAGTAGATGAGGAATAACCTGTGGAAACAACGTTACTGAAAGTTATTCCCCATGTATTTCACCAAAACTCGAAATCCCCACTCATGGGTGCTCTAGTAATCGGGTTTAGGGTACAGGATTTCAGTTTTATCCAGCAATTAGTGGCAGCAGTGGCGTGGCAAGGCCTTTTGCCGCCCGCGACGGCCGCAGGTAAGAGCCCCCCTGACTCCCCATGCTACGCCACTGAGTGGGTGAAAAAACCTGCCGCAAATCCGTTGAACAAACAGTAAAATAAGTCTGTTTGCAAAGCCAGTTGTGTGAAATTGGTACTCCCTGTGCTAATGCAAAATAGGTAATGGGCAATTTGCACCCTAGAGCCACATGTATCAAAATAGCATTTTGCGATGACCAAATAGCGATTTTTACCGAATCTATATTTGGTAATCACAAAATGTTATCTATGTAATGAATTGCCAAAGATTTAGCGTTTCTTTAAAGTTACCTAATAACGATTTGGTAAAAATCGCTATTTGGTAATCAAAAAATGCTCTTTGGATACATGTGGCCCTTAGGGTGTAAATTGCACAATCGCTATTAGGTATTAGAACATAGGAATGTTGGGAGCTCCATTGAAAACAATGGAGTGCTCCGGGCTTATAATGGCTGGTATAAGCCTGGAGCTCCAACATTCCAATGTTTCTTTGTTCACAGCTCTGGCTGTGGACAAAGGCTTCAGGGAGCCTGAGGGGATTCCAATCCCCTCACGCTCCCATTAGGCTTTGTTCTTTTTTTGTTAGAACATTCTGCCCTCTAGTGGCAGAATGTTCTAATAGCCTTATAGCCCTTCGTAGCTGAGCTATACCGGCTATTAAAGTCCCTCTCCCTTGTTAAAGGCCCTCGCCTTCGGCTCGGGGCCTTTAACGCTGGAGAGGGCCTTTAATAGCCGGTATAGCCCTTTACGGCGGGCTATAAGGCTATAATATTACTCCTTTTGTTCCCATGTGCCGAAAGGCCCAAAGGTGCGAATGGTTTTGAATTCGCTAATTTGAGATTACCTAATTGTTAATCACAAATTAGCAAAAGCAAACCTAAGGCACCAATGAAGCACTCCCCCCCCCCCCCCAAGAAAATGTGCACATGTAGAGCACACGGGCTTGTGACACTTTGAAAAATGCACAAAGCTGCATTTTTCAAAGTTTGCACATGGTAATTGCATTTTCCTAAATACACAGTTTGCATTTGGGAAATGCTTCATGAATGTTCTTACAGAATCGCAAAATTGTGATTCCCTATTTACATTTGCAATTTTAAGCAACTGCAAGAAATTGCGATTACCTAAATTGGCGACTACATAGCGTTTCATACATCATGAAAGGCTATTTTGCATTCTCAAACGGCTGAATTTTGTGATTCGCACCGTTTGCACATGCAAAATTGTTTCATACATGTGACCCTGGATTTTTTGGGCCCATTTCAGTTAGGCAATGCAGAGAAGCGACATTATCACCTCTTTAGTACAGGACTGTCTGTAGATTTAGCACAGACCTGTAGATGATTTTCTAGAAAACGCAGTTGGGTGAGTTGTCTGAAAAATACACCAATATACAGGCACATAGAGAAAGCAACGGCCTCTTCACAAGAACCAGTCCCACAAATGGACAACAAGCATATTGTAGACATCAAGCAGGGTAAGACGAAAGTCTCCAAGTTGTGAAAGACATGCGGTGAGTAAGAAGTTAAAAGTACATTTTATTAAAGAAGCAGCGACATGAACTGATGAAATAATGATTTTGACAAATTACGGAAAACAACAAAGTACACGTTTTAAGCAGTGGAGGAGATCTGTCGCTCTAGAATAGCTTTGACCTTATGGGCATCCATGGTAATTCTTAAAAACGTACCCTGTTTTTTTTTTTTTTTTTAAATAGCATTTTCTAATAAGCACTCTAAAGAAAACGTGCAGCTGTCACAAAACTGAACTGTGCTCATTTTACTTACTTGTGAGCAACGACTGATTATTCAGGCAGCACTGAGCAAGCACTGAGCCAGACCCTTTCCTTTTCTGTCTGTAATGATTCATTTGAGTTTTAAGTAACAAAATCCTTTATTTTACCTGATCTAGAGCGCAGTTATTGTGTGGTCTCAGATGCTCATTACTCTGCTAATTTTATTGGGCCTGACGTTGAGCAGGGTGGTGATTCTCATTGCAAGGATAAGGGTGCTGGAGTGGAACTGCTTGAGGTATATTATGGGGTGAGCTAACTTTTGGGGTTCATTAGTATAGTGGGATTCTGCTCCCAGAGAATTATGACATTAATGATTAGGAGCCTCATTTATGGGTTTTTCGCCATAGGGCAGTGCAGCAGGCCTTGCTGATCAATGAACGCAAAACATCCAGTGTCCATCTACATAGACCATAGAAACCTGTGATTCCTCGTATCCAGGCAATTACAATGGACCTTGTTTTTTAATGAACACAACTTCCTGATTACATATCGACCTGAAGGGAGAACGCTAAGGCAGACCCCTTGTCCCAACTAGAAGAAACCAAAGAAGAAACAACCACAGCAGAACCAGTGTCCATTATTTCGGAACACTGTTTTCAAGGGGTAATCCTTTCGTCTACCTTCTTATTCTAGCTACACAATGACATCAAACAAAAACATCCAGTGGTTTGGATCGGTGAACTCAAAGGAATTACTGCACGAGATGAATTCCTGTATAAAGGAGACTGTTACTATCTCCCTTTGGCAGACCATCAACAACAGGCGCTGTACATGTGTCAAGACCACTGGAACTCCTCGAAATCCGTGCGATGCTCTAAACGGTCCACCTCTCGATATCCCCAACTCTACAACATAATGTACAATTGTTAGGCGATCAAGTGAGGGAAAGGATGCCGGGAATGGGAAACCTGTAAACAAAAGACAAATAGATTATTACAAGCCTATATTACTAGCTGCTCTCATATGTTCTCACTAATTGGACTAGTACCTGCAAAACAAGTTCCACCATCCACGGTATGCCATTATCGACTCTCAACCCATGAACGATACTTCTCGTACTGGAGGAGGATGCACCTATAATATAAAGCGCACAGGTTACTCACTTTCATTCCTCCATCACTTCCCTTAATTCACCTCCCCTACTCCTACATACCCTTGATATTTGAATCCCCTCAAAAGAAAATTAACGTATCACACTCTTGTGGAAGTAATTGCACAATAGGTATCAAGGCATAGAATATGTACTCCCAAGAGTTCATATGAATATGGTATTCAAATAATCCTTAGCATGGAGAACCAAGTAAATTACAGACATTCACCGGTTCTAGAACAGTCCAGACTCCTCTTAAAAATAGGAGATAAGTATAACGAAAAAGTCTCCTTGGAAATAACAACAGGCAGCAAAATAATATACCAAAAGAAATCACAAAGTCACTCCTGAGAATATGAAGCTAAAAGGGCAATGACAATCCTTATATCGTCTAAGCAAGTACCTTCCCAGGCTGCCAAATGTCACACTTCCGGGTAGATTCAGAATAAAAAAATCCCCAGTCTAGGTGCCGCTCGAGCCCGAGTAGCAACTGGCTCCAACAGCCGTTGAAGTCTTCTTTCCACTTACCTGAAGTGGGTTAGTAAAATGCTGCCGATCCGGAATCACCGAGAACGCTTCATCCAGCGCCCTCAACATTGACCAGCCGACTCCAGTCATGAAGACAGACTGCGAGTCGTCACAAACCTTGGCAACGGCTCGCCTTGCAATCCAGCAGGCACCCAAGGAGCGCAGAGATCCGCTCCTAACATCAAACAAACCAAATCCTGCAGAGGCAAAGAACGAAGAATGCTGCAACCAATTTCCAGAATTACGCACGCCGCCTGGCGTGCAAAGCTTTCTAAAGTACCCAGAGTCGCCTCCCACCAATGCCTTCTGGGATATGTAGTTCAGTGGGGGATATGCATTAAAACAACAAGGGTTCAGGCCCTGACATCATGACCACCTTTTGTCCAATTATCTTGGATACCATAAAAACATGGACCTACTACAGAGACACTTCTGGTGGCCATTCATAGACACCGACATTCATGCCTACATAGCTTGTTGTGCCGTCTGTGCCCAAGGAAAGGCCATGTCCCAACCTACAGTAGGGTTATTGAACCCTATCCCAGTGCCTCCGTATCCTTGACACACCATATCAATGGATTTCATTGTCGAGCTGCCCAGGACCAAGACAGGTTACACAACCATCCTCACCATTGTGGACCACCTGACAAAATGGCACACTTCGTACCATTGAGTAAGCTACCGCCAGTGGCTGAACTGGCTGTGATCTTCATGTATAACGTGGTGCGGTTGAACGGAGTGCCTTCTGTGTTGATCACAGACCGGGGTTCCCAGTTCATATCCAAGTTTTGGAACGAAGTGTGCAACGTTATGGAAATGGAAGTGCATCTGTCCTCGGCGTATCACCTCCAAACCGATGGGCAGGCAGAAAGAACCAATCAAACCATGGAGCAGTACCTCCATTGTTCGCTGCTGTCTGTTTATTTATTTTATTTATTTATTTGCATGTTTATACCGCGCTAGGATCACCTCCCAAAGGAGTATCTCCGCGCCTTTGGCAGCTAAGAAAACAACTAGCGGAGCTTGGCCATAGGTATGGATCAATTTTGAAAAAGGAAGGTTTTCAATTGTTTCCTAAAAGGAAAGTGGTCCTTGCACAGTCTCAAAAACAGTGGGAGGCTGTTCCACAAGGTTGGACCAGCAACAGCGAGAGCTCTTCCCCCTTGTCTTACTTTTTTAAATCTTGGGACCTGTAACAAGGCCTGCTCACTGGATCTCAAGGAGCGTGTCGGTATATACCGGGAGAATTTATTAGTCAGATATGCCGGGCCCTTCCCCTGTAGACACTTATGCATTATGCAGCAGATCTTAAACTTCACCCTCTGTTTGATGGACAGCCAGTGCAGCTTTTTCAGAAGGGGTTTAGAGGGGGTGCGAGAGGGCTGGTTCAAAACCAGATGGGCAGCGGTATTCTGGACCGTCTGGAGCCTGGAGATTACTGCTTCATTTGTTGACAGCAGCAATCCATTGCAGTAGTCCAAGCGACTCAATACTAGGGCCTGCACCAAAGTTCTCTTAGTAGAGTCTGGTAGTAGGGGAAATACCTTTCGTAGCATCCCGATGATATGAAAGCAGGAGCCCACCACTTGATTACCATGATGTTTTAAGGAAAGCTCCTGATCTAGTCGGACGCCGAGGTTTTTCACTACCTGCTTAGGGTCTGGAGCCGGGCCAGGATCTTAAGGCCACCAGTCTGGAGTCCACAGAAGTTTGGCCTCACCGAACAGCATCACTGCAGGAAGTTGGATGCCATCCAGTGTGCCACCGCCTTCATCCCCTGAGCAAAGGAGTTCCTGACCTCCACCGTAAGGGTTTCAAAAGGAAAGAGGAGTTAGGTGTCATCTGCATATGACACAGGAATAAATCCATGAGATCTCATGATGTTAGCTAGGGGGGCCACATAGATGTTAAAAAGAGTAGGGCTCAGACAAGAGCCCTGTGGCACCCCCTTAGAGATCTCCAACTCCTCTGACCGGTAAGCCCCCAGAGTAACCCTTTGGGTGCGACCTGTCAGGAAACTCCTCAGCCATGACAACGCCTTGCCTTCCAGGCCGATGTTAACTAGCCTGGTGGTCATGATGTCATATGACACGATGTCAAACGCCGCAGACAGATCCAGCAGAACCAGGATAACAGAATTACCTTTATCCTGGAACATGCGTAGATCGTCTGCGACTGACAGCAAGGTGGTCTCAGTGCTGTGTCTTGGTCTAAAGCCCGACTGGGATGGATCCAGACCGCCTACAAGCTCAGTGTAGCTGGATAAATGGCGATTTACATATTTCTCTATAATTTTCCCCAGATAGGGAAGAAGAGAAATAGGCCTTAGGTTCGCCAACACCGTCCAGGGAATGGCAGTGTTTTTCCTCAGTGGTCTTACTAGCGCCCTCTTCCAGTCCATGGGGACCTGCCCTGTACAGAGGGAAAGATTAACCAAGTTCTGGATTTCTGGTCCGAGAACTTCTACCAGCTTAGGCAAGATACGGGCAGGGATACTATCATGAGGACTGCCACTCTTGATTTGTGCAACCAATGAGTTTACCTCCTCTAAGGAGATAGGAGGAAAGCTGGAAAAAGAATGGTCAGAAGTGCTATGGATAGTGGAGTATGCCTACAACAACAATAAACATACTGCCATTGGAATGTCAACTTTCTAATGTCTCCAAGGTTGACATCCACTAACAGTAACCTGGGAAGAACCACATACCAGTCACATGTCCTCAGTACCTTACTTCATGACCTCTGGCAACGATGCGATATAGCCAAAGACTAGGAAACCTATAAACAAAATACTGACAAACACAGACAGGCAGAAACCGACTACAAAGTAGGAGATAAGGTGTGGGTGTCCATAAAAACCGTAGGCCCCTACACCATGGAGAAATTGCTCAACCGTGTATCCATGAGGCTCACTTTGCCACCTCAAATGAGGTTGAACCCTGTGTTCCATGTATCACTCCTACGGACACTCACCCAGAATGTCAGGCGATTTCCCCTCCACCTCCTGTACTCCGGGATGATCACAAGCAATATGAGGTCCAGGCTATTCTTGTTTCCCGTAGGACTAGGGGGAGTCTCTGTTACAGGGTCGATTGGAAAGGGTAAGGTCTTGGAGGAGAGCTCCTGGGAGTTCTTGTCACATGTACGCCACCTCCCCAGTTGGTTAGTTCCTTCCATATTCGGCATCCCCTCAAACCCCATCTTGCCACCCCTATTTAGCTAGTGGGGGATCTGTCTTGGGAGGGGGTATTGTCATGGTTCCAGTCCAGCGGGCATGCCTGGCAAGTTCTGTGTGGTGCGCATCAACTGCTTGTGTCCATTAGCCACTCTGCTGCGCCAGAAAGTTGGTATACCGGTTGACGGTCTAGCTTCCCTATGCCGGAAGCGATGACCAGAGCAGCCGGTGTTGCACTTCCAGGGAAGACCATACAACAGCTCGAGTTGCTAGCCCCGGCAATGCTTTGGATTTGAGTTCATGCCTTGCAGATTCTGAGAATTCTGTGTGTTCTTAGCACATCCAGCCCTTGTTCAGGTATTCTTGTACTTTGAAGCGCATGAGCGCTTGCATTGTTTCTTTCCCCAACGGCTCACGCAGGTGAACGTAGCCACTACCTGGTGTTGTAGGAACAAGTGCAGGAGCGCTAGCTTTGTTTAATTACTCTCGGCTTGCGCAGGAGCACGCAGCCATTACTTTGTGTTCTTGGATCAAGCACAGGAGCGCTTTGTGTTCTTGGGACAAGCGCAGGAGTGCTTTGTGTTCTTGGTACAAGCACAGGAGCGCTTGCATTGCTCATTTACTTTCAACTCGTGCAGGTGTGCGTAGCCACTACCTTGTGTTCTGGGGGTAGCGCTTAGTGCTTGGACTTGGTTTCCTTGATGCTTGCGCAGGAGTGCATAGCTGCATAGCCTTTGTCTTGTATTCTGGGTAATAGTGCAGGAGTGCTTTATTTCATTTACTTTGGGAGCACGCGCAGGAGCACCATTGTTTCTTTCCTGTCTATGAGGACTCCTCCTTTCTACCTGTTATGGTGCCACATCTCAGGAGAATATACAGTTCTTAGAGCACTATTGAATACTATGTGTGAGTCTGGGTGAGTGAGATTCAGTGGTGATAGTAATTACCCATATAATTTCTCCCTACAGACGGTGTTTCCTAGAGGGATTCCATCATCACCAGTGGGTGTATCGATCAGGTATTCTGTAAGGATACCATTCCACACCTCTAGGATTTCTTCCCCCAGTCTGATCTTCACACTGGTCAGTATATACACCATTTCTAGGGCAAGGTGGGAGACGGTGGAGGTTGTTCATGTCTTCCCTGCGATATTATTTCATGAGCAGAAGGTAAGACTTGTGGGGTCCTGACATTAACAAACATAAACTCTTATAAAAATCTTACACACACTGGATGATGCCATGTGTGATATAATTTGAGATGACATCAGTGATGTCATCAGTGATGTCACTGACCATGTCATGAGTGATGTAAAATGTGAGGTCATAAGCAGTGCATTGCGGGGCGTAAGTTATAGTTAGCTCAGGTAACTATACCTGCAGAATTTCCATAGTTTTGTACGAGTGAAGTCTGAGGCTGACTATAACGTCCCTGTAACCTTTGTTTTTTCAGTGGATTTCCAAAGTTTTTTAAAATTCTAATTCCTAACTATAACATCTCTTTAACATTTGTTTTTTTTCAGTAAATGTATATATATATATATATCTTGTTAACTCCTTGCCCATTCGTTGGAAAACACAGAGTACGGACCACAAATAAGGTGCAGATTTTTCTTTATTTGCTCGAGTCCACCATCAGTGCTGGCAGCATTATGCGTTTCGGCACTACAGGTGCCTTGATCACATGATGCACATTGCGTGTTACATTCTGTATATATACACGGCCATTTTTTCAGTTTTTTCAAAGTTTTTTCGTTTTTTTGGGCTATTTTACCTTTTCTGTGTTGTTGACCCTTAAAGTGACAGGTGCCTGTAATGTGCAAAGTTCAGCATAAACATAAACAAAATACTGTCGCGATGAGTCTTAATACTTTGAATGCCATATGGCTCAATTTCATTACATAAATAACGGTATAAATACCCGATATTAGATGGTAAAAAACTCATTTTTGCATCCAGGTGTAAATACCATGACGTCTCCTAATCGCATCCTAATCATACATATGTATATATATAACATTGGTTAAAATATTCGATACTATGATATAAAATAAATTATATAAATTCATATCGTCATACATTGTTCTGCTGAACATTCCTTGTTCTAAATCCTGTGCTATACTCATAAATAACCGTATAAAAATCCCTGTTAAAAAAACGTGTAAAATAGTGTATAAAAAAGTGTATAAAAGAGTGTGTGTATATAAAGCATTTTATGAATCTTTTTTCTAATAATTTCATAACCTAGAAGGGGGTTTATAGATGTATATAATGAAGTCACATCTAACGTTATTAAAAGGTAATCCTCTTTCCAATCTGTATGCTGAATTTTGTGGAGGAAGTCACTCGTGTCCCTAACATATGAAGGCAACTTTTGTATTAATTCTTGAAGGAAATAGTCCACATATTGTGAAGTCTTCTCAAGCAGACTATTTCGCGCCAATATGAAAGGCCTTCCTGGTGGTATTAGGGAATTTTTATGAATTTTTGGAATAAAATAGAGAATGGGGGTCACTGGTTTGTCATTCTTGAGAAATTTAAATTCCTCCATTATAATTAGTCCCCCATTTCTCCAAGTTGCTAATTTCATGTTGTACATCCCGTATGTAGCCCTTAATTCCATGTGGTCACTCCTGCGGTAGCAAGCTGTGTCTGCCAGTTGAGTCATGGCCTCTTATGTGTAGTCTTTCTTGTCCCACAGTACTAGATTACCTCCTTTATCAGCATTGCGAATAATAACATCAGGATTAGTTTTTAGTTTTTTGATCAGTTGATGGTACTGTAATTCTGCCCTGTTGGTCTTGTGTTTTTGTGCACTTTGTACTTTATAGTTGAGTTTTTTAATTTCTTCAACCAGTTGATCTTGAAAAATGTCGATTGAGTCTCTTAATGTAATCGGATTGAATTTAGATGCTGGTTTAAAGGGCGTGGTGGGTTTAATCATTGTGGCATCAAGTTCTGTATTGGGTTCTTGTGTGTCATTTTCATTTGCTAACTCCCATAGATCAACTAGAAGAGATTGTTCCGTGTCAGTGAGGTTGAGCAGTGAAGGACTCATAGGGAGACTGGGTACTGTCTATATATATCCATACGCATATTTACGTACATAAATATTCCAAAAACCTTTCCATTTGCCCAAGGAGAGACGAGACCCACTCGGGACCAGGCGATTATCTTTATTAATGCAGGACATGGACTGCTACGTGTCTCCCACAACGCGTTTCGGCAATCAAACTTTGCCTTGATCACGGGTACAATTAATAACCACCAACAGGAAGTCCTTTTATATATATCAACTCCACTGAGCCTCTGCAATGATAGAAACAGTGCATTATGGTCCTCTTAGTTGGTATTGTAAAATCCAAAATAAATATGTAAGTCTGAACCTAACTATAACGTCCCTCTAACCTATATTTTTTCAGTTAATTTCCAAGGTTTTTTAATTCTAATTCCTAACTATAACATCCCTTTAACATTTGTTTTTTTCAGTGAATGTATATCTATATATATATATATATATATATATATCTATACACATATAAATAGACCTCCATATATATATATATATATTTATATATATATATTCACAAAAAAACATAGGTTTCAGGGACGTTATAGTTAGTTGAACATTTGACTCATATAAAACCACAGAAATACGCCTGTTATAGTTAGTTGAGCTAACCATAACTCACGCGCCCGCAATGCACTGCTGATGATGTCACATATTACATCACTCATGACATGGTCAGTGACATCACTCATGACATCACTGATGACATCTCAAATGACATCCCTGATGACATCACTCATGACATCATCCAGTGAATGTGTGTTTCTGTAAAGTTTAAATACCATTGAAAAGTGGCAGGTGCATTCAGTCCTGATGCAGTCCCTGACATGGTCAGGTTGCCTGTAAATCTTATTTTTAACAGGCATACTGTCACCTGTGTCCGCTTCATGAGAGCACCAGGTAGTCTGACTTGGAGTCAGTGAGAACATATGTCGGAACTGATTCAGGACTTGCCTACAATCAGTTTGCTGCTGGTCAGTGAGGCTGCCTGCCAAGGCTACACCATCAACTGGACCATCATCAGGGTTCTGTGAGAGCAGGTTAGAGAGTGGATCACTCTTTTCTTCCTGTCCCTCTACAGTAGCCATGCGCAAGCCCATGTCTGCCCTGTCAACATATGGTTTGAACCTGTTCACATGGAGCAACCTATGGGGGCTCCTGGGAGTTCCAAGGTCCACCAGGTAGGTAACCTCTCCCTTTTGCTCAATGATTGTATGAGGGTCACTCCACTTATCTTGGAGGGCTGCTGGGGCCACAGGTTCTAACACCCATACTTTCTGTCCTGGATGATAAACAGTCACAACAGCCTTTTGGTCATACCAGGCCTTTTGTAATTCCTAGCTAGCCTCGATGTTTTTGGATGCCTTCTTCATGTACTCAGCCGTTCTGGAGCAGAGACCAAGTACATAGTCCACAATATCTTGTTTAGGGGGTTTGAGAAGTAACTCCCATCCCTCTTTCACTAGACACAAAGGGCCCCTAACTGGATGTCCAAACTGAAGTTCAAAAGGTCTGAGGAACCTCTCTATAGGCAAAGAGATGGTAGGGCAAAAGTATGACCCATCTACGCCTGAAATTTTCAGGGAGACCTTTAATCATGCCCTTGAGGGTTTTGTTGAATCTCTCAACTAACCCATTGCATTATGGGTGATATGAGGTGATCAATTTGTAGTTTACTCCACACTCCTCCACATAACAGTCAAGTAACTAGACATAAAATTCTAAAATACCGAATGTTATCGATTTAGTATTTTAGAATCGGTAATTGGGATGTAGGTATTTATTCGGTAAGTATTACCGAATCTGTAAGTTTCGGTAATTACCGATTCGGTATTTACCGATTCGGTAATTCCCATTCATTCCTATGGGCCTGGAGGCCCATAGGAATGAATGTGAATTACCGAATCGGTAAATACCGATTTGGTAAAAGGGGGAACACATTGAAGGGTGGCAGGGTGCCACTTTGACACCCTGTTGCACCCCATAATCGTGCTTGTGTGCACATGTGGCACACATACATGCCCTAAGGGCATGTATGTCTGCCACATAGCACAGTTGAAAATGCACAGATTTGCGTTTTCAAAGGCATTCGATATTTACCACCAACTTATAGTTGGTCGTAAATAATGACTCGGTAAATACAGAATCTGTAAATACTGATTCGGTATTTACCGAATCATCACCTACATAGCAAATGGCTCAATACCGGTCGGTAAGCCTGAAATTTACCGAATTTTGGGTTTACCGACCGGTAATGAGCCACCTACATCGGGCCCAAAGTTTGCATCTCTGTCTGATACTACCTTCTTAGGAAAACCCAATCTGGAAAATATTCCCAGAAGGACTCTAGCCACCACAGGAGCTGTGATAGTCTTAAATTGGATTGCTTCTGAATACCTACGGCCAGATGTAGGAACCCTAATTGCGGTCGGTAACGGCCGAAATGACCACATTTTGGCCGTTACCGACCGGTATTAGGCATTTGGGATGTAGGTGGCTACATTTCAGATTCGGTTATTTACCGAATCAGTATTTTAGAATTCGGTAAATTATCGAATTCTTAAATACCGATTTGGTAAATTACCAAATCTGAAATGTAGGAAGCACCCAAGTGAGTGTTTTTCACCTGTAAGGATTCGTTATTTACCACCAACTATAAGTTGGCGGTAAATAACGAATACCTATTAAAATGCAAATCTGTGCATTTTCAACTGTGCCATGTGGTAGACATACATGCCCTTAGGGCATGTATGTGTGCCACATCTACACACAAGCACGATTCAGGGGTGCAACAGGGTGTCAAAGTGACACCCTGGCACCCTTGAATGTTTCCCCCATTTTACCAAATCGGTATTTACCGATTCAGTAATTGCCATTCATTCCTATGGACCTCCAGGCCCATAGGAATGAATGGCAATTACCGAATAGGTAAATACCGATTCGGTAAATACAGAATCTTACAGATTCGGTAATTTGTACCAAAAATGTATCTACATCCCATTTACCTATTCTTAAATACCGAATCGGCAAAATTCGGTATTTAAGAATAGGTAAATTGGGATTACATACATCTGGCCCCTAGTGGCATGATCCACCACCACTAGTATGAATCTGTGCCCAGATGCAGTTTGAGGATCGATGAGACCAACAATGTCAATCCCAACCCTCTCAAAGGGAATCCCCACCACAGGTAGTGGTATCAGGGGGGCCTTTGTAGTAGCACCTGCCTTACCATTGGCTTGACAAGTGATACAGGAGCGACAAAACTCCTTTGTGTCCTCTGACATATGTGGCCAATGAAAGTGAGGAACAAGTATGTCCCAAGTCTTGTTTTGGCCCAAGTGTCCTGCTAATGGATTATCATGTGCCAGTGTTAATTGTAAGCCCCTAAACTTCAGAGGTATATTCAACCTCCTGGTAGCACCAGGCTTGGGGTTTCTACCCTCTGAGTATAAGAGTCCATCATCCCAGTAGATATTGTGGGACCCACTGGCACTCCCAGATCCTCAGCAGAAGCTTGTTGTCAGAGGGGTTAAGTAGAGGGGCAGATCAGCTGTTCCTGGCTCAGATCTGCCCTGGAAGGGCCCCCTGTCCCCAAGAACTCAACCTGCTCAGGTTCAAGTTCCTCTGAGACAGTTCCTTCTTCAGATCTAAGAGCATCTCCCTCAAGAGACTGATCTGTATTCTGAGTTTGGGGGGAAGACACTGTCTTACCCTTTCTGCTCCTTCTCTTGGAAGGCGTCTGGTCCATTATTCTAGGATCCAGGGCCTGTTCAGTGGGAGACATTTTTGCCTGTGACCTAGTCATGGCAAACACATCTGCAGGGATGCCCAGCATTTCTGCATGTGTCCTGAGTTCCACCTCAGCCCAAGCTGAAGTTTCCAAATCATTGCCCAATAAGCATTCAACAGGGAGGTCTGCACTTACCACAACCTTCTTAGGGACAGTTACCCCTCCCCAGGTGAAATTCACACCTGCCAATGAATGGTCTGTGCTGACATTGCTTGCATTGGTCACTTGGTACATCTCACCAAGTATGATCTGTTCAGGGCCCACAAGATCTTTTGTCACCATTGTGACACGTGCACCTATTTCCCTGTATGCCATGGCCTCCTTACCATTGATCAAAGGCTGCTGTCTGTATTTGCCCAGATTACTGGGACTGACAAATAAGGAGGCAATATCCATGCCTCCATCACAGACTAACACAGCCTGAGTTAGAATTCTGACTAGGCCAGAATCCATCTCAGATCCCAGGGTTACCCCTACTACACCCTTACTCTGTGTACCACCACTTTGAAATGAACTAGGGGGAACAATTGCCCTAGGGCAGTGGTGGCTGGAGAAGATTCCTTGGCCCTTGGACAATCAGCATCACCTGTCCAATGGGTCTTCTATTTACAGATATGACACGAAGGTTTCCTTTTGCCTTTACCCTTGTTGGATTGTGACTCCCCCCAGATGAAGACTTTTGGGGCTCTTAAGAAGACTTCTGGTATTTACCCTTCTCCCCACCCATATATGGGGTTTTAGAATCTTGCTTCTTAGAGTCACCACCTTGGTTCTGGGTGTTCTGCTTCTCCCTGGTTCTGACCCATTTGTCTGCCTTCTTTCCCAATTCTTAGGGAGATGTCAAATCAGAATCCACCAGGTGCTGATGCAACAACTAATTTGGAAAATTATTAAGGATCTGCCCCCTCTTAATTAAATTGTACAAGCCATTAAAATCACACACTTTACTGGCAAGTAACCAGCCTTCCAGAGCCTTAGTAGCACAATCTACAATGTCAACCCAGTCCTGGGTCTGTGTCTTCTGGGTGTCTCTGAACTTAATCCTGTACTGTTCAGTGGTTACGCCAAACCTATCTATGAGAGCACTTTTAAGGACTGAGTAATTATCAGCATCCTCTTCTCTTACAGTGAGGAGCTTATCTCTACCTTTGTCAGCGAAGGAGAGTCACAAAATAGCTACCCACTGCTCTTGAGGGACCCTCTGCACTTTACAGGCCCTCTCTAGTGCAGTCATCCATTTGTAGATGTCATCCCCACTTTGATAGGGAGGGACTATCTTGTTCAGGTTCCTATGATCATGAGAATACTCCCTAGTTCTAGGGACACTGTTGCTGCCACCATGGGACTCTAGTGCCAACTTTCTACTAGCTCTCTGGAGCTCTAATGCTTCCTTATCCAATGCCAATTGTTCTCTTTCGAACCTAAGCTTGACTTCCTCAAGCCTTAGGAATTGGCACTGTCAGTCATAAGAGGTTTCTCGCTTATTAGATAAAGAAGTATCTACAGAGGTCCCATAGTGTCTAAATTCTTCAGAGGGAAACCTAGGTCTCCAAGGTAAACTCTGAATCCTACCAGGAGGATTCAAGAGAGGTCTCTCAAGGTCTTCTCCATTCTCTGCCTGGTCCTGATTTGCTAGGTTGGAATCATCTTGATTCTCCTGATCAGGGTTTGATTCTAGGTCAAAGAAGGTGAGACCTCCTAGCCTGTCCTCATTCCCTTCACCACCCACTCTACCTACCTCATCAGACCCTTGGGTCTTTCTGAGGTCATCTTGAAGCAATATCTCTATGAGGCGTTGAGTGTTGGCACTTATCCCGGTCCTCAGCTTCATAGACACACACATGGCTTTCAATTCTAAAAATGGAATACCATTGTACCTTGTTCGCAACGAGCCACTGGGCTCTTCTCTAGAAGACATTAGTGTTATGTAGTGTAGGCACCTAGTGGGATACAAAACTCTCTTGAGTTGGAGTTGACTGCCCAACTCTAAGTTCAGTAGAACTTTCTGTTTCAATATTTTTTTATTTTTTTTATTTGTTTATTAGGCAGCTTATAACAGGTATTTACAAGCCCCAAGCAGGGGGCTCGACAATCAAATGAGACATATAGGCATTATAAGCATTTTACCTTTATAGAACCAAAACCCCATTCAAATAACAAACCCCCCAACCTCTACCTCCCCCCGTCCCTGGCACTTAGCGGTTCCGTTGAACTCGATATTATACACTGTGAATGACAATAAACAGGCCTCAATAACACTTGTAGTTTTATAACAAGTAGGTCCATATTTCAATTGTCTACTGCAAATCAGGATTGCTCACCAGACAGGCAATTCCTCTGCATAAGTTCCTAACTGGTCCTTACAATATAACAGTTCAAGGATCCATCCTTTCAACGTCGGGCGAGTTTTAGCACCCGATGCATTTCACAACGGCCCTCTTGGCAAACAATGTGGAGATAGCTACCAGTCTGTGATTGCATGGCTTAAGGTTTTTGACCCATCTAAGAAGACAGACATCAGGTGCGCACCTCACATCCTCCAGTACCACGTCCGTGAGCACCTTCGTAACTTTAGCCGAGACGGTCTGTATACCCGTGCAACCCCATGCAAGATGCAAAAAGTCTGCATCATCCTCATACAACAAGCGTTCTCTCTGAAACCAAATCTATGCAGTTGTACCGGTGTGTAATAGAGTTGATGCAGGTATTTGTAATGAATGATGCGTAGATTGTAGTTCACGGTCAGCCGGCCTGTTAGCTCACAGAAAAATTTCCAAGCCTCGGCGGACATGGTGCCCCAAGTGTCATGTTCCATTTATTGTAGGAAGGGCTGTCAATGGGGTCCAGCTCCCTCAAGGATGTATTATATAGTTGTGTTATCAGTCCTATACGTGAGTCATTTGTCAACACTGCCTGCAGTGCCCTGAGCATTCTCGGCTTGGATGGATAGCCGGGATATATTGCATGTATAGCTTGCCTTACCCGCACGTATGTGAGTCCCAGCATCAGATCCTGCCCCCACCCTTTCTGTACATCTGAGAGTGGTCGGAACTGACCCTGCTGGTAAAGGTCACCCAGTTTCGTAACCTCCACCTTTTCCAGTGTGTGCAGGGCAACCGTTTCTCGTGCCGCAGAGATATCCGGATGTGTAACAAGTGGTAGCGCCGGGGCTTAGATATAATCTAGTTGCACTCTGCGTGCCATGGTTCTCCAAGCCCACGCAATGCAGTGTACCGGGTTGATTTCAGCCCGTGGTCCACCATGTCCACCCAGCAGTGGGGCCGCCTCCAGGGACACAGGCAGTACGGAGTCATCCTCAATGGCAGTATGTGGTTGGAATCGTTGCGTGTGATACCAGAAATGCACAAACTGCGCCTGGGCGCATAAATAATAAAGCCTGATGTCGGGGGCCTCAAAGCCGCCGCGCTCAAACGGCTGCATCAGTACCTCCCAGCTACAACTGGGTTTCCAGCCACCCCAGACAAAGGCAAGTAAAGCTGACAGCAGCGGGTGAAACAGTGCAAGATTAAGACAAATCGGGATATTGATGAATAAATATTGTAGCTTAGGGAGGATCGTCATTTTAATTACCACTATTCGATCTGCTAAAGAAAGCAGAAGTTTAGTCCATCGTGTCGCCTGATCTGTGATTTTGGCAACAGTGCTTCATAATTTGTGGTGATCACCACCTCAGGGTCTCTGTGTAACCATACTCCTAAGTACCGAACTGAGTCTGTGGACCACGCAAGTGGAAAGTCAAGTTCAACCTCGCAGGTGCCAGCTGTCAGCGAAACACTGTAGATTTCGCCCAATTGATACCCAGGCCTGAGTACTCTTCGAACTTCACATATTCGCAGAGCAGTTCCGATAAATAAGTTGCCGGCTCGCGGACGTACAGGAGCATATCGTCCGGGTACACAAGACCACCAATGGATGTTGATGGAACTGCAATGCCGCCTTAGCATGTCGTTGGCGTAGCTTACAAGCTAGTGGCTCCCGTGCTAGGGCGAAGAGTATGGGAGACAAGGGGCAACCCTGTTGTGCGCCTCTGTGTATTGAGAAAGTTTCCGACACCAGGCCATTCACCCATATGCGTGCGCCAGCGGTGCACAATATAGTAAATGGCTCCATTTAAGAAGGGAGACATACCCATGTGTAACAACACCGTGAACATGTACTCTCATTGTAGAGAATCGAACGCCTTTGCGGCATCTAGAAGCACTGCCACTGCCTGAAAGTCTGATTCAAAATAGTGTAGTGTGGCGAACACAGTACGTACGTTATGCATAGTCGATCTAGCGGCACAAACCCAGACTGAGCCGAAAGCATGAGCTGGGAACCAGGGGCTACAACCTGCCGGCAATCATCTTTGCCAGTATTTTGGCATCTTTATTAATCATAGAAAGAGGCCTATAGGAGTCACAAACGTCTGCTTCTTTACCGGGCTTCAGGAGCATTACAATTAGTGCCTCTCTAAGTGTGGGTGGGAGGGTGCCAGTCTCGTACGCCTCTGCGAACACCTTCAACAGCCGTGGGGCCAAGTACTCCACATATGCTTTATAGAACTCACTCAGGAGTCCATCTAGACCCACAGCTTTACCTGTTGGGAGAGACATTATAGCGAATTTGACGTCCTCTGCGTCAAACGGCTGTGTAAGATATTCCCGCTGGCCATCAGACAGACAGCCCAGCGCGATATCTTCCAAATTTGAATTAATCTCCCCTTTTCGGGCGTGCGCCTGCTTCCCATACAGATCGGAGTAGAAGGCAAGTTCTATATTACTGATCTGGTGTGATGTAATGCGCCTCGCCCTCCTTGTCTTGCAATACAGTGATGTGTGCTTGACTCCGGTGTGCCGCCAATTTCTGCACAAGAGACCGACTGGGTCTTCCACCCTCCCCATAGTAACGTGCCATGCTATGGCGCGATCTATGTGCTATCTCCTGGTCTACGGTTTTATTATGCTCTGTCACTAGGTCCCGTATTGCAGCCAGCATCTCTGGGGCAGGCTTCCTCTCATACGCATGCTCCAAATTGGGGATAGCCGCCGCTAGTTTGCTAATCCTATGAGGTATATCTTTTAGAACCCCAGCTTGTGCACCTATGCATACCCCCCTTATCGTGACCTTAAATGCTTCCCACAGCACAACCGCACTATCAACCGTGCCTTCATTCTCCTTTAAAAAATTGCTGATCGATTCACCCACCATGCATCTGAAAACCTGGTCTGTCAATGAAGCCTATTGCAGTTGGCAGGTGAATGGAGGTCTACCACATTCAGGGACACACATTTCGTGCAGTACCTGGGAGTGATCTGAAAGCGTCTTCGCCTGGTGTCTAACATTAGTTAACCATGTGCAGGCAGTTTCTGATACTATCCAGTAGTCCAGGTGAGAGCACGTGCCATGTACTGTGGATATAAATGTGCTTCCTCTATCCTCAGGGTGTCACATCCGCCACACATCATGTGCATTCCCACCCTCCAACAGGACCCCCAGTACATCTGTCACTTGTCAATGTCAAGGGACCCCACTCCCCAATCTGTCAATATCTACATCTAGGCAAGCGTTGAAGTCCCCTTCCCAAAGGATCTCGACAGGAGGGAACTGGGAGATGCACCGCCACACATCTGTAAAGAAAGAGTGATCCTCCACCTTCGGACCATATATATTCTCCAAGAGTACCCCCACACCTCCAAGCTTACCATGCACTAGGGCCAATCTGCCTTGGTCATCTGTCTCTGAACTGATGACTGTAAAGGGGACTCCCTACTTAACCAGTATCAATACCCCACGGGAGTAGGTGGAATATGAGGAAGCAATTCTGGTCCCAGCACATGGCTACATTTCTCACAGACTGTGGAGTAAGATGTATTTCTTGTAGGAATGCTACTTGAACCTCAAGCCTGTCTAAGTAGGCCAGCACTGTGCGGATTTTCTTGGGGCTGTTTAAACCTCGCACATTCCACGTAAGGAACTTTATGCCATGCCGCAGCAACAATATACATATGTCTGCAATGCCTAATTGCAGTAATAGGATGCCTGGGTTCCAAGTAAGTGCAAGAGCTTAGTGCCAACCAGTTATCCCCACCACCCCCCTCATCCCCCCGCCTACTTCAGCATACAAAAGGGGATGATGGACGGAGAATTTGAGCAAATCAAACACTCACCCTCAGTCAACTGATCTGGGTTTAATCCATCACCATTCTTTAGCTCACTCCGCCACCCCGGTTCAGACATGGCCATATGCAAATCAGTCTGACCCTGTGCCTCATGGGAACAGTCCAGCCCAAACTGCCAAAGCCATGTCTTCCCTGGACCGGAAACAAGCATCCTGGCACCGGTTTCCGGCATTACAGCCGTCATCAGCCAGGCTAGCTTGAATCCAGTGGCAAAGTAAGCAAGGGACTCACGTCTGAGCATACCCTGCCAACTTAGGGCGAACAAAGCGATACAAAAGGGGATGATGGACGGAGCGTTTGAGCAAATCAAACACTCACAGACATGAGTCGCAGACGCTCACCGGGAGAGTCACTTAGCACTTCCGCACGCCTCGTCTCTTGCCGCCTGGTCTGTCGTCATCCAGCGGTACATATACCAGCAGGGGTCTCTACAAGCGCAGTCCTCCCCTGTGTCTAGCCGAGTCGTTATTATGGGCCAGCTCACTGCAGCGCTCAAGCTGCTGCCATTTTGTTCCCTATGCATCGATATCGGCCTCAACCGGCAGCAGGCGAATGCAGGGGTGCTGTTCGTCTATAAAGGTACATTTTTGTGCAGGAATGATAGTTATTGCAAGTCCACGAAGTTTGACGCCTGGATGTCCCCGTTTCTAGCAGATATTTGGTGGATTGATGATCAGCCGGGCAGAGCTGCCCTAAGGCGCAACCATCTTGCCGTGAGCCCTCTAGTGCCCACACTGATTCCATCTTGATGTATTATATGTACCTCAATACCTTTTGTGGTTTTCAGTTAATTACTCAATGAGAATTATCTGGTAAAACAATAGCAAGCTTGAATCCCAACCGCTTCACACCAATGTGAGAAGTTGGACTGGTATATGCTGTCCACTAATTAAAATGGCCGACCTGTACCAGTCCAAACAACCCTTATTGATGATTAGGTTAAAGACAACCTTTATAGAAAACTATCCTAGTGGTAGCTGCGGAGAGCAGCCTTCAGGCTAAGTCTTGAAGGAATGTAAAGCAGCTTGTTTTACCAGATCAGAACATCCTGAATAACCAAATGAAAGCAGAACCACACAAGAGATATATAAAATATATGTATTTACTACTAAACACTCTCTACTAACCTCTAAAAGATATTAGAGCACAATGCACACAATACTTAATCAATAGAACGACAGTAAATAGCACAATACACAGAGGGCTCCAGGGGAGACCGAACCATATACTAAAACAATGGTATAACAACAAAGACTTCACCAGACACAGGGCCTAGAGCACGTAGAATCGCTGGGACCCCAAGGATCCACCCAAAGGAGTGACACAGGGAGCCCCAGGAGTATGGGTGCAGTCTGTGAACACAGACGCGAGTTCCGTATAACACTATGGAAAAGTCACAGTTGGAAAATTACAGTTTAAGGACACTTTGGAGAGGACTTCAAGCAAACACTTAGGAACATAGAAGGTTCTAAGGCCAGCACCCTTGTACCGAGGATCCCGTGTTACCTATCCCAGGGGAGCCGAGTGCATAGGGGTCAAGTGGTATTGGAAACCTTCGTAGTTTTCAATGACATGACTCAAAGAAGTGCTGTTGGTCGGAAGATCAAAAGTGTCCAGTGGAATCCATGCAAAGATCCAAGGTGAGAACAATCTCAAAGCAGAGGGGACAGAGTCTGGTTCTTTACAGCATGACCAGGGGCTCGGTAGACGAATGCCCACCAATGTTGGGTGCTTCAGGTGAGAAGACTGGATGCTTGACTCTGCAGCCACGGGGACCACAAGATGTTGACAATGACCAAAGTCTGGAGGTGAGCTGTCCCACAAAGGATGTTGAATGGTAAGGGGTCAGTGTCCAGGATGAACACCAACAAGCCTTGGCAAATGCAACCCGTGTAGGCAGAGGAAACAAGTAATAGTGAGGACCAGCAAAGTCCTGGAGACTCTCCAAGCAATGGAGAGTCAGGGCATGTCTGGAGCAACCAGGAAAGCCCAAGAGAAATCAAAGTTACCTTCACAGGGATCCACAGGCCAATGGATCAGGGATCGCAAAGGGACCTCAAGCTGAATCACAAAGTACAGGCCCACGGAGCACTCGTAGAGTGGAGGCCAGAAATTATTCTTGAAAATTCTGCTCCAGGTTAGGACTACATGTAGCCCAAAGCACAACCTCAGGGATTGCCAAAAAGCATATGCTGCTGCAAAAGTATACGGTGCTTAGGGGTTTGAGTTACACGGTCCCCACGAGGGATACTAGTCTCAGATTTGCTGAGAGAGCAGATCAACCTCAGAGATGCTCGGGAACTCACCTCCTGTGATGCAGAAATCTTCGGAGTCCTCAGGAGCTTGGGAGATGCAAACAGGTCAGATGCAATAAGGTGCCTGTTTCAGCAGGGGAGTAACTATTTTACTCCTATGGAGATTCTTCTGTTGTCCAGTGAAGTATAGACCATCAACGTACTTGGTTTCTGCTTGCAGAGTTTAGTCCAGGTAAAATCTAAAGTCCTGTAGTCAGGTTTCCTACTTTATACCCAAGGAAGGGGTTGGACAAACTCTGGGGACCCTCCTAGCGGAGGGACAGGACAGAAGGGTAGTTTCGCGCCAGTGCAGGAGAAAATGGCTCCTGCAACCGGTTTGAGCTGGACTGTGCACAGGGACACCAAATGTGCCCCCAGTGCAGACCTTCAGGCAATCTAGGCCCGATTCACAGAACTAACTTAAGAGAAAATCCTAGACTTACTACCAGTTACTCATGTTGGTATTCATAGAAGGCACTTACTCATTTTGGTATTTTGGTATTCACAGAAGACACTTACTCATTGATGTATACCAAAATGAGTAAGTGCCTTCTGTGAATACCAAAATGAGTAAGTGCCTTCTGTGAATACCAAAATGGTAGTAAATTTAGGATTTTGTCTTAAGTTAGTTCTGTGAATCGGGCCCTCAGAGTGCACCCACCCAGGCCCAATACGCTAAAGCCTGTCTGGGAGGTGGTCACACCTCCTTGTGACAGAAAACGTATTGTCAAGCATTCCCCTGCTCGTGCTCAGCTCAGAAGCAGGAGGGCATACTCATGTCTGTGGCTGGCAGCATCCATTTTGTGCTGCCCAGGTCGAGAAAGCTGGTACCGGGTAGACCAGTGCCCCACATTAGTGGTTCTACAAGGGAGGAATCATACCTCCCACACCAGTTACTGGTGTGGAGGTATGATTCCAAGGTGTTTGACAGCAAACACGACATGTTTCTAAGCAGCCTTTTTAAAGTTTGCATTTACCGCAAGGTTATAATGCATATAAGTATATATGGTTTTGTTGCATCACAGACAACCCTGGAGAATAGATTACGAAGGCTGCAGAGGAGCTCTGCTCATGCAGGGGCACCATCTCACACAAAACCCATCAACCAGACCTTTTGGATTGATAAGGCCTGCCATAGGGGTGATTTAGAATAGATATAGGTAACCTATATCTAAGTGATGGGTGCATGCATCACCTTACACAGGTTGCAGTAGCAGACCTGTGGTGTCAGTTTGAATGGTCTCTCAGGGGTGGCATAATACATGCTGCAGCCCCTGCATCCAGACACTTATATACCCACTCATTCTTAACTACACCTTGGCATATATATATATAAAACATATTAAACTTTATAAAAACACACAGTCACTGGATGATGTCATCAGTGATGTCATTTGAGATGCCATCAGTGATGTCACTGACCATGTCATGAATGATGTAATATGTGACATTATCAGCAGTGCATTGCGAGTACGCGAGTTATAGTTAAACTAAATATAACGGCCAAACTTGTCAGGTTTTGTACGAGTAAAATATCCAACTAACTATGACGTCCTTGAAACCTATGTTTTTTTCTGTGAATTTCTAAGGTTTTTTAAATGCTAATTTCTAACTATAATGTCCCTGAAACGTATGTTTTTTTTCAGTGAATTTTGAAGTTTTTTTTAACGCTAATTTCTAATAATAGCATAGCAGTCAAGTTTGCAGAGTAGTGGAGAAAGGTGAGCGTGGCCTTCAAACACCTTTTAGCAATCCCACTGTGTGGGATTTAGCAGAGGTAACAAGAGGGATAGTTAGCCCCCAAAGTCAACCTCGGGGGCCAACTACCCCTTTTATTACCTCCAGTAAGTCCCACACAGCAGGATTACTAACTTGTTATAACAGCCTCCGCTCCCTACTTTCACCACTGTGCAAAGGCACCCCCTGGCATGTTGTTAGTTGGGGGATTAAGTCCCCTTGACTCTTGAGTGTTCCTGGGGGCCAAGTAACCCACCAGGTACCTCCAGTAAGCGCTCCAGAGCTGCGTTGCAGAGAGGTGTTCGAGGCCACGTCCCTTTTTACACCACGCTGCAAATGCGGCTTCTGACGCACGGCTGCTCGGAGGATGAAGTCCACTTGTGTCCTGAGGTCCTCATCGCCCCACCAGTAGTGCACCAGAAGCCGCGTTTGCAGAGTGGTGTAAAAAGGGGCGTTGTCTCGGACCACCTCTCTGCAACGCAGCTCTGTGGCACTTACTGGAGGTACCTAGTGGGCTAGTTGGCCCCAAGGAACCCTCAGGATTGAAGGGGACTTAATCCCCTAATTTACAACATGCCAGGGGTCACATTTGCACACTTGTTATGTCAGGCCCCTCCCCCTCCCTTCACCATAGTGCAAACATGCCCCCTGGCGCATTGTAAGTTGGGGGATTAAGTCTCCTTCAATCCTGAGGGTCCCTAGGGGGCCAAGTAGCCCACCAAGTACCTCCAGTAAGCGCCACAGAGCTGCATTGCAAAGAAATGTAAAAAGGGGCGTGGCCACAGACCACCTTTCTGCAACGCAGCTCTGTAGCACTTACTGAAGGTACCTGCTGGGCTAAATGGCCCCTAGGGCCCACCAGTATTCAAGGGGACTTAATCCCCCAACTTAGAACGTGCCAGGGGGCGCATTTGCAGAGTGCTGCAGGGAGGGGGCAGGGCCTCCGGCGAGTTGCCGGTTTCTTTTTTCTTTTTTTTCATTCTTATTTTCTGGGAGGGGGGCTGTGTGGTCTCCCTTCCCTGGGCCACTTTTGGCCCCGGGGACCTGATCCTCCGGGGCCTGAGCATTTTCTTTTTCTTTAAAACAAAAAAAGAAACGGGAAGGGGGCTGCGTGGCCCCCCTGCCCTGGGCCATTATTAGCCCCAGGGACCCCATCCCCCTAGGCCTGGTCTGTTTCATGTTTTTTTATTATATTTACGGGGAGTGGGGCCACGTGGGTCCCCTCCCGGGCCACTCCTGGCCCCGGGGACCCCATCCCTCGGGGCCAGCCCTTTGCATTGGGGAAAGTGGGGAGAGCCCCAATGCCCCATGGTTCCGCCGGCTCCCCGCCTCCTGCGGAAGCCGGTATTGCTTTTGAGCAAGGGGAGCTGCTAACATGCAGTTCCCTTTGCTCAAAAGCAATCTGCTTTGCTTCATTGAAGTGAGAGCAGGTTTTCCTGCTCTCGCTTCAATGAAGCAAAGCAGAATTTGCTATGGCAGGGCGGGAGCCGTGCTCCTGCCCTGCCATAGCAAACAGCAATGTCCCGTGGTGGGCACCCTGGAACAATGCAGGAGCCGGCCCTGGGGGGTGGTGGTGTTAAAATCTAGATTGCGACGTAAACATTATCGGCGCCATCTTGTCCCCTTTTAGCTCAAATGTGCGCGTAAGTAGCAGCCATTTTGAACGCCATGGCCTCTCTGCCCACTGCCGATAGCCAGCGCGTCTCTCTCTCTCCCTCTCTGACCCCGCCAGCATCCCCCGCGCGCTGACAGCCCACGTTCTCACATGCTTGGGCCATAAACCACCCCTTCAGCGCGGCCCTGCCTCAGAGCCACATCCCGTACCCGACTAATACCTCCCTCCTGCCCTTTAATGATCACGCATCCTTTGATGAACCCCCTTCCTCTGTGCCCGATTGTCCCGCCCGATCCCAGGCCATCACCTAGCCCTGCGGATACAGTTTATTGCCCCTTACAGTAGGAAGCTGTCCCTCTTCAAAGAATCTATGACTGATAAAAGCCCCCACCCCATGAGATCCGATCAGCCGCACACATTCCGGGAGCCGGTGGGATATCCAGCTGCGCGATAGTCATCACCTACTGAGATCGGGGTGGGGACTTTTACTGTATATATGTGTGGGAACGGGTTTGGAGGGGAGATTCCGAGGATGCCTTTCCGTACATCAAAGTATTGACAAGAATGTGTTTCATGTAATAAAGCAATAAACCTGTGTATAAGAGGCCAGGCCTCAAGGATGCGTTTAGAGCACCTCGAGAAGATACCCTGTTGTCTGATTTGACGTGTTCTGCTCCGTCGGAATAAACTCCTGTTTCCTGCCTTCTTTCTCCAGCTCCTGCCTCTTTGTTTGGTAATCTCGAATGGTATGAGAGGCGGCTAACGCCGGGCAAATACTGAAGGGTTCTTGGTCGTATTCGGCCCTACCATTCTACAATTGGCGTCCCAAACGTGGGGCCCATCAGCGACGCGTGGATCCAGTGGGAGAGATCCCAACGACAGAGTGAACGACTGCAACGATCGGGAAGAGCTCCTGCCCGATAGACCCTCGTCTGGCAGCCGATCATCCGAACTTCACCGGTTCCGAGCAGACCTCTCTCGAGTGATCTACGGTCCTGACTGGGAACCATCAGGAGTGCCACAGCAATTACGGAGAACAGAGGATGATCAGGCGCTGGAAGCGGAAGACGAGAATCTGTCCATGCGGTCCGGGTAAGGTCGTGTAACACGACGAATTGCGAATTGATTGTTTGATTGTTTGAAAATACTAGTATTACTCATTTGATTGTTTCTGAGAGATTCTCTATTTGCAAACAAGCACAGAGTCGCAATACTCTGTTTAGTCTTTGCAGATAGTGAAGGGTAGGTAACGCAGGCTTTTGCCCCCATTGTAATCCGTCGTGCCTGCTTCCCTCTCCATTTGATTGATTGTTATCCAAGCATTTACTGTTTTGGAATTGGTTCTCTTTGGATCATTCTCTATTTGCAAACAAGCACAGAGTCGCAATACTCTGTTTAGTCTTTGCAGATAGTGAAGGATAGGTAACGCAGGCTTTTGCCCCCGTTGTAATCCGTCGTGCCTATTTTTATCCCTCATTTGATTGATTGTTTGTCCGAACATTAATCGTTCGGAATTGGTTCTCTTTGGGTTATTCTCTATTTACAAATAAGCACAGAGTCGCAATACTCTGTTTAGTCCTTGTGAATAGTGAAGGATAGGTAGTGCAGACTTTTGTCCCCTTTGTAACCCGTCATGCCTATTTTTGCCCCGTTTGTTGGTAGTTGATTCAGCCCGGACCGCTTATTGGAGGTGAACCATCCGGCTCCACTGGAGGGCACCCCTAATAAGGACATGTTTACTAAATATGGACTAGTCGCCGTGGCTTATAGTAAGCTGTGGCATAAATACACAAGAAAGGATCGGGAAAATCAGTGGCCACTGATAGGATCCTTTGATAACGACAAAATAAACGCGCTGGAAACAGCCCTTTATAACAATAAGACAACACCCACTATGCTCGATAGCTTCGGCATGTGGCGCAAAGAAACAGAACAGCGAAAGAAGAGAAATGAGGTCAGGTTAGAAAAGGAATTACGCAAGGCAGCTCACCTGGCCGCTAACAAATTAAAGGAAGAAATAAAAGAAAGAGAGGAAACCAAGCTAAAACAAGATTCCGAATCATCAGGCCAGTGTCCCGTCAGGACACCCTCTACACTTTACCCCGAGCTACCTTCGAAACAGCGAACGAACGATGATTTACTACTAGGTCCCCCGATCATCTACATGCCCCCTCCATACGCCCCTTCCCAACCCTTAGCGCAGCACCCGCAACCCCCAACGACAGGCGAGAGTAGTGCCGGAGCCTCGGTCCTCATGGCCTCTGCGCCGACCGAACCCCTCGCACTCAGCGCAGCGCGAGCAGCGACTTCAGATGATCCCGAAGCGGGGAGGAAAGACCCCGCGAGATCGAATAGGTTAAGTAAGGACGAACGAGCTGGGATCGATAAGATTGTAAAGACACTGGTGGTGCGAAAGGAAAGTGAGGATTATATAACGGATATGTACAATACATATGCCAATAGCCACAGACGACACTTTGTCGTACGCCTTTGTTACCACACCCTTAATGCCTACGAGGACCGATACCAAGGAAAAGGCCCTGAAAACCTAACGACTCTGTATAGGAAAATTGATGTCGGAGATGGAGGCGAGTGTGATGTGGCGAACCTCTTCACGTGTACGCTTGAAGTTTTCCGCCACCTCACGGAACTGAAACCAGAGACCAACACCACGACTCCTGCAGTGACTGAAGCCAGAGTAGAAAAAATTGACACTATGATGCCCATAAAGGAGGCCGCTCCCTATTGGGTCCCCCCACGAGGACAGGGAACACACGACGATATTAACCACCAAGATGCGAGAGGGAGGGTAGTTTACAACTGGGTTTACCAACCATGGGATCGGCAAGACATCCTGACTTTCCGAAAGTCCTTGCCTGATCTGCGAAAGAACCCCACAGCCTTCTATACAGAATTAGCCACCGCTCTGGGTTCAACGATTATGACCCTAGCGGATATCGATTTGTTTTTCGGGTTATGTCTGCCAGCTGATGTGTGGAAGCAAATCCGGAAAGTCGACCACCTTGAGCTGTTCGGACATACCTGGATACAACTCGGTGATGTAGACAAACAGCGAGAGCCGGGACAGAAACCTATGAAAGCCATTCTAGACCTACCAGATAAGATCGTGCAGAAATTAAAAACCTTAGTCCCAGAAAGGAAGGTGGACTGGTCGGTAGTAACGGCCTGTCGCCGGAAACCCCAGGAAGACGTATCAGAATACTTCTCCCGGTTTGAAACGGTGTTCTCCGATTACAGCGGCCAGGACATGACCACTGCAACCGGACATCACTTGTTTGTCCAGAACTATGTGAAAGGCCTGACACCAGAAGTCTCGCAGAAACTACAGACTAGCGAGAGTAGTTGGGCGGCCTCCAAGCCCGCAGCTATCCTTCAGATGGCTCAATACTATGAGCGACAAAAGAACGAGAACGATCAAGCGACTGAGAAAAAGAAAAAGGACTTGAAAGAGAGGGTAATGATTGCTCAGTTGCAAGGGGTGACTATAGGAAGGGAACAGTATAGAGGGAACTACCAGTCGAATGCTCCTAGAAATCCACCCCCTAGAGACCGCACACCCGCACCCGGCGCTCCACGAACAGACCTCGATGAGAACCAGTGTGCGTTTTGCAAAGGATTCGGCCATTGGAAATCTCAATGTCCAGTTCTGCAAGAAGCACTCAGAAATAAAGACACGAGAGACGTAGCGGGCGGGCCGAGAAATAGAGGACAGGGACGAGGGCACACAAGCGACACCAACAATGACAGACCTGGTAGACCGAACACGTTTGACCGTCCCCGACAGAATCAGTGCCAACAGTCTGACTGCGACAATGCCCACGACTTTGCATAGGACTGCCAAGGGCAAGGAAGGGATCCAGTCGAGCTCTATGTTGACCACCAAGGCCCTTATGTCACCGCTAAGGTCCTAGGTACGAAGTCTCCATTTCTGGTAGATACTGGTGCAACACGTAGTGCGTTGTCTAAACGATTGATTCCCAGGGCACCCTTGTCTGGCTCACATGTGACATCAATAGGTTTTGATGGAACGCCCTCCACTAATCCCTTGTCCACACCAATCTCTTTTAACTTGGACAATAACACCACTGACACGACGTTTTTGCTCTCCTCCAACACCCCCGACGCCATTATGGGACTTGACTTATTGAAACATTATCGAGCTACTATTAGGTGTTCACAAGACGGAGTTCGAGTCATTCTGTACGACAACCCAACACTGCTCAGATCTTGTCGCACACAACGCATGTTTTCTATCACTGACACTGACTTGTCCTTACTCGACACCCTACCTCTGTACCTATGGGCAAAAGACGGACTCGGACGTAGGACGCATGATGATAGACCCTGTACACATAACTGTTCGACAGGACGCAGTACTCCCCAAACTCCCGCAGTATCGGATATCGCCCGAAGGCGAGAAGGCGTTGGTAAAAATCATCCAGTCCCTGGTAGATACAGGAGTGGTAGAAGAAGTAGTTAGCAATGTTTGTAACAGCCCTATCCTACCCATTGTGAAGAAGCAGGGTGAGGGAGATGAAAAAGCGTACCGCTTCATCATTGACCTACGAGAAGTCAACAAAGTGGTTGTACCCCAGTACCCTGTAGTCTCAGACATCACCACCATTCTGACCCTGATTCCTTCCACTGCCACCACCTTCACGGTAATCGACCTCAAGAACGCATTCTTCTCCATCCCCATTCACTCGGACAGCCGCTACCTTTTCGGCTTCACTTTAAAATCCCGCTCATACAGATTTTGCAGAGCACCCCAGGGCTACATTGAAAGTCCAAGCATCTACAGCCAGGCCCTCAAGAGACAGCTGGATGCAGTCCAATTGCCGGATGGAGTGGTGTTGATACAGTACGTCGATGATATCCTTTTGGCGGCCGACACCACTCCACTTGCAGTCACAGCCACCATCCAACTCCTGCACTTCCTCGCAGAAAATGTCCACAAGTTCTCCAAGAAGAAGTTGCAATTCTGCCAACCTCAAGTCACTTACCTAGGCCACCTCTTGTCCAAAGACGGGAGAAAGCTCACACCCGATCGAATACAGGCTATTCTAGAGACCCCTATCCCTAAAACCCCAAAGCAAGTCCGCTCTTTGGTAGGCCTCACCTCCTTCTGCCGACAATGGTTGCCAAATTTCAGCCTCATTGTGAAACCACTACTTTCCCTACTGGCTAAAGATGTCCCCTTCCCGCTCCCTTGGACCCCTGAATGTCAATCCTCCTTCAAGGAACTACGAGACGCCCTTTGTTCAGCGCCCGTCCTAGGAACCCCTGATTATACAAAGCCCTTCTCTCTCTACACTCACGAAAGGGAGGGATGCGCTTTGTCTGTCCTGACTCAGTCCATTGGCCCCAAACAACGACCATGTGCCTATTTCTCTGCCACTCTTGACCCTGTAGCAAGAGCTTTGCCTGCCTGCCTTCGAGCAGTGGCCGCTGCTGCTGTCTCTATCCGACAAAGTGAGGGAATCGTACTCTCGAATTCCCTCACGGTACTAGTGCCTCATGCTGTTGACACCCTCCTAAACCAGACCAAGACACAACACCTGACCAGCGCGCGACTGACTGGGTACGAACTGACACTGCTCACACCTCACATCACGCTGAAACGATGCACCACACTGAACCCAGCCACCTTGCTGCCTCTGCCTGACAACGATCCCGATGTGCCCCCAATACATGACTGTGTGACCCTCACGGACGAACAGACTAGGAGTAGAGTTGACCTCCGAGACACTGCCTTCCCAAACCCTGACGGAGAGCTATGGGTAGACGGCTCTTGCATTAAACTCCCCGACGGCACCACCTCAGCTGCCTATGCAGTTACCACAGCCCGAACTGTAGTTGAAACCGCCCGCATCACGCAACGATCCGCCCAGGCGGCAGAACTGATTGCCCTCACACGAGCATGTATCCTAGCAAAGGGGACAACAGCAAACATTTACACGGACAGCCAGTATGCCTTCGGGGTGGTTCATCATTTTGGGCTCTTATGGAAGGAGAGGGGATTTCTGACATCTCATGGCATGCCCATCCTGCACGGAGATCTAGTCTCCGCTCTGACTGAAGCGGTTCTCCTCCCCAAACAACTTGCCGTAATCAAATGCCAAGCACACAAAAAGGTGACAGACATCATTGGACAGGGAAATGCACTGGCCGACATCACTGCCCAAACCACAGCTGAGAACAGGACGACGACTCGCATGTACGTGACTAGGTCACAAGCAGAAAAATGGACGGACGCTAGGGAAACTATTAGGGACATCCAAATTGCCAGCTCACCACAAGAATTGACTGAATGGGCACGGGTGGGATTAAAGGATGATGAAGGCTGCTGGCGGACAAAAGACACGAACAAATGGTTGCTACCCAACTCGTACCTGATCCCCATACTGACGATGGCCCATTCCCCTGCACACATAGGATCTGCCCCTATGGCCGAACTTGTCTCCCGAGTTTGGCATAACGATAGAATTACAGACTCAGCCAAACGATTAGTCCAACAATGTCTAGTCTGCCTGCAACACAACCCTGGGAAAGGAACTGTCGTACCCCGGGGAGGGTTTGGGGTCCCCAACCATCCATTTGAAGTCCTACAGATGGACTATATCCAGTTAGAGAGATGTCAAGGACTGAAGTATGTACTTGTTGTTGTGTGCGCTTTTAGCAAATGGGTGGAAGCCTACCCGACGCGTGACAACACTGCTATTGCCACTGCAAAAGTACTACTGAAAGAGTTCTTCCCTCGCTACGGCCTTTGCCGTATTTTATGGAGTGACAATGGCCCCCATTTTGTAGCCGAGGTTATCCAGCTCATCCTGAAAGGACTGGGGGTACGACAGAAATTCCACGCAGTTTTCCACCCCCAATCTGCTGGACTGGTCGAGCGGCACAATGCCACATTGAAACTAAAACTGGCGAAAATAGTGGCTACCACAGGACTAAAATGGCCAGACGCTCTCCCCCTAGCATTGCTGTCAATGCGTTCCACCCCCACCAAACACCACTTGACCCCTTACGAGGTCGTTTTCGGCCGGCCCATGAGTATCTGGTCCGCACCCAAACCGACATCTATTCACGACGTCCCGGACGTCCTAATGTCTGACTACCTGTATAACCTAACTAAAACACTGTCTGTTATTCATCATCAGGTGCTGCAGGCCATCCCCGATGCTTCCAGGGGCCCCGGACATACCATCCAGCCTGGAGATTTCGTCCTGATTCGGAACTTCCAGCGGGAGAAGAGTCTGGAACCCCGCTGGACGGGCCCCTGGCAAGTCTTGATCACCACCCGAACAGCTCTTCGAGTGGAGGGGAAGCGAAATTGGCTGCATGCACATCATTGCAAGAAAATCTCTCCGGCCCTGACGTCGACCGAAGACGTGAGCACCCAGGAAGAGCTCCTGAACAAAGACCGACCATCCCTGAGCTGCTACCCTGAAACAGAGACACTCAAATTGGCGAAATTCCCTGATCCCACTGTGCCATCCAGAGAAGGGTATAACCTGCGACGAAAGGAGGGAGCTTCGGTTAAGTAGACCACTGACTAAGTTATCATTCTCAGAGTGGCGGCCTAACACTACAAAGGCTGCCAGGAGAGAAACCAAACGAAGTCTGTGGTTCTGCCCACTACCGAGCACCTTGAAGATGATGGAAGCGCCCGATACGAAGATGATGGAAGCAACCGGACATCCGAAGACCCGCTACAGGAACCCGAAAACTGACAGTTTGCACAGCTCAAAGACTATTGCTCTTCTTATCACTCTTCTCTTTTGCCTCCTCCTCATGACTACTTTCTGGATCGTGGAAGAGAACGCACCGGCTCATAAGACATTTCTAACGACTGCACAGCCTACCACCATGAAAGAACACTACCTGGTCTCTCTTTCACCTCAAATCCAAGAAAGGCGTAAGGAGTTCTGGAACAACTCCTTCGTACAGTTGCTGCGCCAACACAACCTTGCTGCAAATGCCAAGAATTGCTGGATCTGTGGGTTGATACCACATGCCACTGGACATTCCATCCCCTTCATCCCTTCACCTTTCTCTGTTCATGGCTCCTGCCTTGCCTGGCTGATCCTCTTGCAAGAGAGCTACAGAGACAATGCCACTTCAAGCGAAACTATGTCACACTTTTATCATGGAGTCTGGCTGAACAAAACCGGGAGAGCTGCTGCTCCTTTTTGCCCTCTATCCTCCAATGCCTCTGTTCACATGGACATCCCCGCTAAAGAAATGGTGGAGATGCAAATATTCAACAATCCAGCCAGACCCACCTTCTCCTACCTCCGGAAATGAATAGCTGCCACCCTGACTGTGGCCCTATCTGTCGTCAATGTCTCGGGCCTCGTATGCATCACAGGCCATGGGACACAAATGGTGGGCCACAGCACTTGCCGCATCACCAGAACTTTGTACTCAACCGACCCACCCTCTTTTGTCACCTCTCCAAACATGTACTTCGTCTGTGGTACAAAAGCCTACACCTGGCTCCCAAAGGGCTGGGGAGGTACCTGCTACATAGCCTTCATCCTTCCTCCAACCTATGTGGCTCCGGCAAACCATCACCGACAGAGACGAGCAAAGGACATCGAGCAGGCCGACTCCACTGGAGCACAATTCTTGGATGCAATGAAAGGACTTGTTCCACTTTGGGGTCCGATGGCGAACAGTCGTGCCATTCGACATTTATCCCAGGCAGTCGAGACAACGATGAACATTACAGCTGGTATCCTCACAAACAATAAAGCCGAGCTTCAGGCGGTCCGTCTGGTGGCTCTTCAAAACCGCCTTGTTCTGGATGTGGTTCTGGCGGACCGTGGAGGAGCATGTCGTATCATCGGGTCCAGCTGTTGTACCTACATACCAGACAATTCACCCTCCGTTTACAAGGCCATCGAACACCTCCACAGACTCTCCTCAGAAGTTCATCAGGAACAAGAAGGATGGTCGCTCGGGAGTTGGTTCTGGAGTACTGTAAAGGACTGGGGATGGAGGTTGCTCATGATTGTACTGATACCAATCGTCGTAATATGCGGACTCTGCCTGGGTATTCAATGCTTGCCACCTCTATGTTCACTATTTGCTAACTGTGTTTGCCGTAAGACTCCGAACTTTGAAGCTGAACGCATGAAAGCTTTGTATGATGTAGAAATCCGTAATATGATGGGGATAGACATAAATTGACAAGCTGGCTAGATATGTTGAAAAGGGAGGACTGTTAAAATCTAGATTGCGACGTAAACATTATCGGCGCCATCTTGTCCCCTTTTAGCTCAAATGTGCGCGTAAGTAGCATCCATTTTGAACGCCATGGCCTCTCTGCCCACTGCCGATAGCCAGCGCGTCTCTCTCTCTCCCTCTCTGACCCCGCAAGCATCCCCCGTGCGCTGACAGCCCACGTTCTCACATGCTTGGGCCATAAACCACCCCTTCAGCGCGGCCCTGCCTCGGAGCCACATCCCGTACCCGACTAACTCCTCCCTCCGTCCCTTTAATGATCACGCATCCTTTGATGAACCCCCTTCCTCTGTGCCCGATTGTCCCGCCCGATCCCAGGCCATCACCTAGCCCTGCAGATACAGTTTATTGCCCCTTACAGTAGGAAGCTGTCCCTCTTCAAAGAATCTATGACTGATAAAAGCCCCCACCCCATGAGATCCGATCAGCCGCACACATTCCGGGAGCCGGCGGGATATCCAGCTGCGCGATAGTCATCACCTACTGAGATCGGGGTGGGGACTTTTAGTGTAAATATGTGTGGGAACGGGTTTGGAGCGGAGATTCCGAGGATGCCTTTCCGTACATCAAAGTATTGACAAGAATGTGTTTCATGTAATAAAGCAATAAACCTGTGTATAAGAGGCCAGGCCTCAAGGATGCGTTTAGAGCACCTCGAGAAGATACCCTGTTGTCTGATTTGACGTGTTCTGCTCCGTCGGAATAAACTCCTGTTTCCTGCTTTCTGTCTCCAGCGTCTGCCTCTTTGTTTGGTAATCTCGAATGGTATGAGAGGCGGCTAACGTCGGGCAAATACTGAAGGGTTCTTGGTCGAATTCGGCCCTAACATTCTACAGCGGTCCCCAAGGCCATCAAGGGCTCCTGGAGGGGGGACGCCCAGCCCCCCTCCCAAGTCTTTAAAGCCCTGGGGAGGTGGTGGTCTCCGGGCCAGGGGGTCGGCTACGGACACCCCCCAATTTTAAATCAGTTTGTGCCCCGGGGAGGTGGTGGTCCCCGGGGCATGTTGTGGGCTCTCCCCCCACACATCAATATAAATTTAAAACAGAGCCCAGGGGAGGTGGCGGTTCCCGGGGCTGAGGGAATGCGTGCCCCAAAGCCCTGACGAGGTGGCGGTCCCCAAGGCAGCCGAGGGGGTTCGAGAACACCCCATGCATTTTTTTTCAAGTCCTGGGGAGGCTGCGGTCCCCGGGTCTGTGGGCTGCTCAGTGCCCCCGCATACAATTAACTTAGCCCCAGGGAGGTGGTGGTCCCCAGGGCCGTGGGGCCCGCATGGGTCCCATAAAATTATTTGCAGAGTGACCCCGGGACATGGCCCACCCAGGGGCTTTCAAAAATAAAGCACAGGAGTCCGTGCTTTGTTTTGTTTTTAATTTTCTCCGCCGGATTCGCAACCCCAGCGCGAATTCGGACAATTCTTTTCTTGAATGCTTTTTTGGGCCCTGGGGATCCTTGTGGGTACCCTTAAGCAGGCCTAGGGGGTCTGGGTGTTTGTTCCCTGCCCCCTTTTCATGTTTTTTATCTTTGTTTCACCCTTTTTTTTGTGACTCGGTTACCGAGTCACAATATAGCTGCCAACAGTTATTGGTTTGGAGTGTTGGCAGCCAATCAGAATTGAGCTCATGCTCGGGAGGGTTCGCGACTCCTCCTTGGTGCTCAGATATTGATATTTTTTTTAAAAACTGTTCTCAGGAACTACTGCACCGATTTACACCATTTAACAAAAAGGGCGCAGTCGAAACCAAGACTTACCTTTTTACTAAATTTGGTGTAATTCCTTTCAGCAGGCCAGGCTGTAGCCTGTAATAAAGTTCCTATAGAAAATAACATGGAGAAAATGCGCTTTGGGACCCCCTTTTTTACACAAACTGAGCGGTCCAACCCTATTTTTTGGAAAATTTCAAGAAGATTCGTCAAACAGCGCCAAAGATATTGGCAAATCAAAAAACGCTTTTCCTTTCGAAACTAGGTTCTAACTATAACTAACTACTGGAGACCGCCAGTAGGATATATATCAGTGCTTAATTTGAGCAGGTGCTTTCAGGTGCTCAGCACCTGCACTTCTTTCACAGGGCCGGGGCTACAATTTCTGAACCTGCAGGTGGTGGTCTCAATATTAATTGTTCAATTCAAAATAAAAAGAATAACATACATTGCATGGTGACTGGCTGGTAAATGTTTATAGGCAGGCCAGCATATAGCCTGTCAAGGCAGGCATGATTGTGTAGTATCACCATGTTAGTGATGATGTCATCATGCTGATCACAAATCCAAGAAGTCATCGACAAACAATGGCTTGCATTCTATTTCCCTAGTCTGCTGCACCCTGCCACTGCCTGAGCCTAAACCTCCCATTGAATAATTATAGCTGGGGTCTGGCTCATGACGGAGTTGAGGCAAGGAAGCTGCAAGAGCGCATTTGGAACTTGGGAGTGAGGGCTCTTGAGTAAGAATAAATTAAAGAAAGTGTGGACTTTCCACTTGTTGTATAGCCAGAGAAGCATATCCGGCAGCCCTACATTGCTGCCATCCTTAATGTGCTCGGTGCTGCTGTGGCCCAACACAACTTTTGTGCGCCATGGCGCCACCAGTATAATCTGTGCTCTGCACCTCAGCATGCTAATTGCTTAGCGTGAGGGAGTCCAGTAGGCACCACAGCCATACTTACCGGCATAGGCAGCATTACTGCTGGTGAAAATCCTGTGCTGTAGCAGGCAGGATTACAGCAAGTTGAGCAACGAATGCCGATGCCATCGCCATCCCTTGACCTACTATTTACTGGCAGCACTAGCAGTGACATGACCTGCTGTGCTCAAGCAGCCGCCTGTTCCGCAAAAAACCCAGTCATACCACACTGATTAATATATGCAAAAAAGCATTTTCATTTGGTGTACATTTTGTTTTTGCACTCGGTGTAGGTAAGAAAGTAAAACACATCATCTTCAGCTTCTTTAGGAAAGACAACAGGAAAACGCAGAGTTCAAAATAGCAGGGACTTGTACAGGCTGACGACAGGGGTCACAGGCAGCAGCAGTGTTAGAGATGAGAGACAGCAAGAGTAAAGAGGAGAAGAAACAACAAGAGAGGAGAGAGATAAAACGGAGCAAAGCAGAAAAAAAGGAGGAGAGCAAATCAGATGCAAAGAAAAAGCAGCCATGATGTGAAGAAGAGAGCATTAAGAAGAGAGAAGATAGAATGAAAGGATGTGGAAGACAGGACAGAGGAAAAAAGAAGACAAATGATAACAAGCATTTACAATGCAACGGTTCCGCCTTTGAAAAAGTTAAAGCTATTGGCATTGTAAATGACAAAATTTTTAGGTTTTGCCTAGCCAATGCGTACGAAGTACGCATGCGCTAGCAAAACCTCTTGAGATGTATATGTGATGGATGACCCGCCTCTGCCTCTCATTGGCTAGCTCCATAAATGGAGGCTAGCCATTGGGAGACAGAGGCTGTCAATCGCGCTTTCTCGGGGAAAATGCGATTCGGGGGCGTTTCTCTGGCTTTTTTAAGCCCCGCCCCTTTGTCCCGGGCCGCGCTGTGATTGGCTGCCGGCCCGGGACACCCCCCGTGACGTCATTCCCCGGGCCGCGCTGTGTTTGGCTGGCCGGCCCGGGACCTGACTTGTTTTTTGTCCTTTAGTTCCAAACGAGCGTAGAAGGCAAAGCACGTGCTCCTTGGCAGCACTCACACTGCGTGTCATCTCTCTCCAGTGTTTTGGAGAGGTGCGTTGAATAACAACAGAGAGAACCCCCAGCCCTGTGGCTTATTGCGCTGCTGTGCAGCTTTAAGGGGCCGGATCTCTGGGATGGGACTGCTAGGAAGGGCCGCCCCTGGAGAGCTCGGATAGGGTGTGTGTGGGTCTGGACGGGCGGGGCCGCTGGAGCCGCTGCTGAACCAGCCCGGAGCTCTGGGAGGGAAGGAAGGAAGAAAAGAAAGGGATCCCTGGAGCAGACATCCCAGACTGAGAGCCCAGACTACCCAGGGCCCAGAGCAGCGGCTCACCCGGGCTTCCCTCACCCCCCTAGTCCATTAGCGCCCTCGCTCCGACCCCTGACCTCTGCACTCAGCGCTGGATCCAATCCCCTTCTCTCATCCGGGAGAGTTCACCCTGAGGAGGGGGGCAGGCTGAGCCATGCCCCGGAGGATCGTCGCGGACGTGCAGGTGCTGGACGTGCAGAAGAGGCGCTTCCCCAACAAGCACTATGTGAGTACATGCCAGGGCGGGGGTCGAGCTCGGGTGTGAGGGGTAACAGAGAATGAATTTGTACCCAGATGAAATGTTTACGGTGTGTGTCTGTGGTTGGTGTATCTTGGCCTGTTCTGCGATCAAGAGTGGCTCTTTTTAAATCACACCCGTGCCATTGTGTGTGCGTGTGATCCTGGGGCGGAATGCTCTTCTGCACACAGATCAACTAGTGAACTGCTGATCACACATCAAAGGGCGGGGCTATTTCCAGATGCGGAGTGAGTTAAGGGGATGCTCGTCACAACTATTGAAGGAGGCTGAGAGGCTTCACTGATCAAATATGAACATGTGATTAATTAGTAGTATTTTAGGGGACAGGGGTCGGGAGGGTAGGTAGCCACAGTGTGATATGGTGGTCATTGAAGGGAGATGGAAGGGCTCTATAGCCTGGATACAGATTGAAGTGGAGTGGACGGGGGTTTGTTTAGGTACTAGAGTCAGAAGTGCCGGAATCTGGCTTGGGGCGAGTGGGCGCAGGCCGGTGGCAGGCTGCTGGCTGGTTGGTACAGATTTCTTCCAGCACACACAGATGCAACGTGGGAAGGGATGTTGCAGACATCCGAACTGTTGGGGGCAGCTTCGGGGGAGGGGTGGGGAGTATGCACACAACAGATCTTTGTGCATGTATCTGAAGGGCAATCAGTCCTCGCTTGGGGATTCTTGTCTCCCGCAGCAAGAGGGGCAGACAATGTGGTTCTATTCTGTGCATCAACGTGGGTGGCGGGCGTCGTGGGGGGTTTGTATAGAGGGTAAGCGTAAGTCACGCTACGTCGCTCAGGTTGGCATGAATCTGCCAGCGTTTCCCGTGCGCTAGACAGTAACCTCCTGTCATTCAGCGGCTATCCCTTTGGGTGCACGTTCGTGAATGCAGTGTGCGTGCCTCCACAGTTGCCACGTGCTTAGATGTGCAAAGCCGCTATACTTTTCTAAAGATGCCATTTTGAGACTAAATAATGTGAAAGAATGACCACTCTTAGCATGCGCCCAATGCCAGTTCTGCAGTGATGGAAGGAAAGAGGGGCAGGGAAGAGGGCGGGCCTACAGGGGCTGCAGAAAGAGCCGACATCAGCAAGCAGCCTTCCTCCACCACAGCCCAAACTGACACGTGGACAAAATGTATTTACACGGACCCCGTTAAACAGGGACAGTGGTCCAAAGCGCGCAGAGCACAACATCCTCTGCATTGTCCGGTAGAACACACAGTTTTTCCTCCAGCATCTAATTTGGGCGATTTTACTCTGAAACATGTACAAATTAGGAATCTGCGGTTTTACAATTTCTAAGCCAAGAAAACCGCGCTTTTAGTTGCAGTAGTTTTAAACAATAGCTAGAATGGCGGCCTGTCAGGGCGCGTTTCACTTTAAATGAGCTCACGACAGTCAAGACGGGCATCCCTCAGACCTGCTCAACAATCATATACTTGATTCGCCCTGTTCGTGTATCATCCATGCGGTGTATTTAGGCAGTGCTTAATTTGTAACAAACCCTAAAAAAAAAAATAGTTCCAGGACACTCGTCAGGAAGCCACTGCAGTTTGCACCACACAATCCCCCTGAAATGTTGCTCGTGATCATAACAACACAACTGCTAACCATCACACTCCTACAAGTGGGACAGCTCGGATTATGTCAGGCCTCGAAAGCTGTAGGGCGGCAGGTAATTGTCATTTGAATGTGTACTGATTTAATAATTACCTGTTGTTGTGGTTATCCCTAAATTAGCCAGACACTGCCACCTTGTGGCAGACTGTCCCAAGCAGTTGACAATTAAGTGCTATTGCCGTGCACCAGAAACCATCAGCTCAAATTAACCACAGGATTATGGACGTTTGAAGGGTGATTTAAACATCCCCAAGGATAACACCAGTAGTAAAATTGTAGGTGGCGGAAAGTGTACACTATAGTGCAGGCGCGCAACACCCATTGGGCTCACGGGGCTTCAGACTTCAGGTTCTGTTCTCAAAACCAACACATAAATACAAATTTTGTCATTTACAATGCCAATAGCTCTAACTTTTTCAAAGGCGAAACCATTGCATTGTAAATGCTTGTTATTTATGTGGGTCATCATTTAGTAAAACATGTCTGATACGCGAATTGTTTTTTCTAAGCCTTTTAAAAAGCCACTTAAGTATATATCTTGGCATTAGTGTATATTTAAAACTTTCAAGAATTCACAAGAGTATATATATATATATATATAAATATGCCGAGCAAACGTTTTTGAGATACTTTTTAACATAAGCAAATATGTGCACTTATATCTGCTCATGCGAAACTCTGGTGACCAATTGCAAATGTACTTTTCTTAACTCCGGATTCTCTAACATGAATAAGTTTAGGGGTAGATTTTCAACCATTTCCATTGTGGAAAGAAATTGGAGAGGAGTTGTTGAGTACCCTTTCACATGTAAGTTTGTGGGTTTGCATACACTCACAAGGCATTCCAACCTTGGAACAACCACTCCCTGCTCCCCTACACACTTGAGATTAAGAGTTGGCACAGAACTAATGCGGTGGTAAATCTGCACCCTTAAAAACCAGAACCAAGTATAACACCCCATCAGTACTGTGCAATTACCTGTTTATCCCTATGGAATGGGGACTAAACCTGCAGGCTTGGTTTTACCTGAATTCATATTCCCTTCTCTTTCAGTGTTATCGTTAACATGTATCCCCTGCTCTGGGTAGGTCATTAACATGGGGGCTGCAGTGTGGCAAGGAGGAGGATGGCAGAGTTGGCAGGAGAGACTGTAGTCAGGCAGGGGGCAGCATTACATGCTTTCAGTTTCACATTTCTGAGGGTTTGGTAGGGCAGGAAAAAGGATCCACGTTATAATGCAGCCGGTTACCAAACTGATTTTACCAGTTGGATCGTTTTGTCTGGTAAAATTGTATCCGTTGTGCTCACACGCAGTATATATAGGTATGTGAACGAAGGCTCACTCATGTTGAACAGAACAGAATTCCATATGGGAATTAAATTCTGCTCAGCTCATGACCGGGGTCTAAACAGATTTGAAGAAAGGTGGTAAAATTAGAACCTTGATGGATTCCAACCCCTAACAGTACATGAGCCATAGCACAATAAGAGACGCAGTTACCAAAACTCCTGTATAATGGGAATGCTGCCGAAATGTGTCTTCCCTCTGCATGACACCAAAAGGCGAAAGTGGGTTTTTTTTGTTAACGTGATGAGTAGATTTCGGAAGCAATCAAGTATATATTTTATAAAATTCCACAACTCCTGCGGCAGGAAGCTTTGGAGTGCATGTAGAGACTAGATAGAAGATGATACAAGCGCACAGAAAGTAAAGGAATGAAGCAGGCAGTAGCAGGAAGACTGGTGGGTCGTATGGCCGATTGAGTGTTGTCACGATGAGAGAGTAGGCACACAAGTGTAGGGTGTGCTGGTACTCCCCAGCAAGGAGTTGAGGCGCAGCGGCTGGAACACATAGAGAGGGAAGTATAGGCACGTAGGGATGGCATATCATTGTAAGCAGTCACTGACAACCAGGAGAGACTGACAAACAGGAGAGGCTGTCACTAAAGGTTATAGGATTGCCAAATAAAGGCAGAAGGTGGTAGCGCAGGTGTGTGTGCAGGACGTGTTGGCCGCAAGTGAGCAGACTCTAGGCTATTCTGCACAATGCTAGACTGTAGACACTCACCCACTCTCCCGCATGACATTGCTGTCCCCGCAGTCACAGGCGCCTCCTGCCTGGCTGCGGAACATGTTGAAGTCGTGTCCGGCATGCTCGCCCTGGTGGAAGCACTCCGCGCACAGGGACATGCAGGGAGAGATGCCGCAAGTCCGGCACCGGTACGCCACAAAGTTGGTGGTCCAGACGAGGCCGCAGAGCGCAGCGCTGTCGTAGGCTCTCACGCTCTGGCAGAACACCTCAAAACTATCTCCGCCCGCTACAAGGCAGCGGCACCACTCCAGCACGTCCTCCTGTCCCGCAGCCGGCGGCCGCCCAGCGCCCAGCAGAGAGTCCAGCAGCTCCCGAAGCCGCAGCGGAGCCCGAATCGCCCCGTGTGAGCTCTGCTTTGAGCTGGGCGGCAGTGGCTCTCTTGTCCACGGGGAGCAGAGCCGCCATGGCAGCGGCGGCTCTGGGGGTCCTGTCCGACCCCTCACTTTCTGCTGTTTCTCATCTGCTACCTCTCGCGTCTTCTCGCGACACAGGCACCTGTCACTGGCTGAGGAGGCGGTCGTGAGAAGAGGCGTGGTCAAATGTCGGCGTGACGTCCATGTTAGGGTCAGGCAAAATAAGTGTCTCTGAATTGGAACCATATACAAAAACAAAATGCCGTGACGAATGCCATGACGAAAAACGGGGCGGGTGAGGGGCGGGTGAATTGGAACCATATACAAAAACAAAATGCCGTGACGAATGCCATGACGAAAAAAGGGGCGGGTGACGAAAAAAGGGGGTGGGACTTAAAAAAAGGCACGGGAACGCCCCCGATTCGCGTCCGGACGGGGGAAAGAGTGACGGACAACAATGTCTGCCAATGGCTAGCCTCCATTTATGGAGCTAGCCAATGGTAGACTAAGGTGGGACATTGCCACATAGTGTAGCTCAACAGATTTCGCCTGCGCAAACGCTGCTGCGCAGCGGACGCCAGGCGAAACCTAAAAAGGAGACACAGCTAATCACTGCTAGAGAGTGATAGTAAAGAGCCAAGATCGAGGGGAGAGAGAGCAGAGCATGGATAAAAGTGAAGAGAAAAAAGGGCAGGGCTAAAATGATTAGAGGGCCAATCAGAAATAAAGGGTGTGACAAAGGTGATAGAAAACAATTAGAGAGGTGAGAGGATATACTCTTAGAGCAAAGACTTAGAGGACAGACAACAGATCAAGGTTAGAAGATAGAGACTGATGCAGTGAGAGTGTTGAAAGTGGGGCTCACCGGAGGAAGACATGAGCAGGTGGCCTCCTTGGCAAAATTTTCAGCACCTGCACTTCTTTTTTTACAAATTAAGCACTGATATATATATATATATATATATATATATATATATATATATATATATATCTCCACCAAGGTTGCCCAGAGTTAAAGCCGCACTCCATCTCAGGTAAGAGTACCACACTTTATTAAAACCAACATGTGACTCCCCGTCCTGCATTTAGTCTCTTGGTCCGACGCATTTCAAAAGCATTGAGGCTTTCTCATCAGGGACCGTGACAGGACTCGATTAACTTGCTGACACATTCACCCCTTCCTGCTTACTCCGGTGTCCAATTAGCTACAGGTGCGCCAAATTTGAAATCCCTCCTCGTGCAAAGGATGCTGGGACATGTAGTCATTTGCATATTTTTCTCCCTTTGGTGGGTCCGAGTTCTGGCACCAATTCCAGAGACAATTTCCTGCCCTCCATCGGGCTTCAGGGCAAGATTTCACATGTTTAATTAGGGTCCTGTTATGCCTTCGTGCAACCGGAATGCTCCGGTCGTGCAGAACCTTTGATGATTTTCAGGCGGTGCTTTGCTTCCGCGGCCTGGACCCGCCACGATATTAACCTCCACCAAGGTTGCCCAGAGTTAAAGCCGCACTCCATCTCAGGTAAGTGTACCACACTTTATTAAAACCAACATGTGACTCCCCGTCCTGCATTTAGTCTCTTGGTCCGACGCGTTTCAAAAGCATTGAGGCTTTCTCATCGGGGACCGTGACAGGACTGCAATTATCGGGATATGGATAATTGCCGAGCCTTGCATCGCAAAATGCGATACAGTGCGCGCTACGAAATTTGTTTTTATTGTTTAAATTGTTTACTTACCTGCAATTATCCATATGCCGGTTTTTAGCACCCTCCACCCTGCCCCTCCCCCTCCCCGCCTTCCTGCCCCACCGTAACTCCCTCCACGGGCCACGGCTGCTCACTAGAATTACCTCCCATGTGGGACTGCACTTGAGCAGGGTCATATTGGAATCACAATTTGTCTGAAGCTCTCCCCTAAAAAGTGACCCACATTCCACATCTGGTTAGTCTCACGGGAATCTGGATGGTCATTTTTTGTTAAAGTTTTGTATAGCATGAACTCGGCCAAAAGTCATTGGAGACATGAGCACCAGTTACATTACACAAGATAAAATTAATTTAATATTTTCAGTATGGAGATTAAGGAATGTGCCCAGTATCACAGAATGATGAGCTGACACTGGGACTGAAACCCAGTTTCAACATTTGCAGCTCTGACCATGGCGCTGCATTAAACTATATGCAGCCCTCTCCTCTCCCCAATAAGGCCCAAAAGACACTGGGGCTGAGGTGACCAAATCACCTGTGCCATGCGCGGCCCCTGCATACAACACATCCTCCTTGCTCCCTCCATGGATAACACAGCTTCTTTTTTACAACTCCCTTGCCAGCTAACTGCCCTGAGGCTATAATGGGCTGGGGAGGGGGCAAGAGAAGTGGCCTGTGTCTGAGCACACGAGGCAGTGTGAGGAGGTGAGAATGCCACATAGGCTAAAGCAGCACCTGGTCCCCAGCCTCGTTTTACAGTATGTCAGGTGAGTGCTCTGTGTTGCTAGTGCCACATTGAAGTGGACTGGCGGGGAGTGGAAAAGTTTCATTGGCCTGCTTACAGAGGCCCAAAAACCAGCCCCCAGTTGACCCTGAGGCACCAGCCCATTGACCAATGCCCGACTGCCTGCCTTCCCAATCTGACGCTGCCCTTCAGGGCAGAAGATGTAGCTTCTACCCCAGAGTACGTGATGTCACGATTGTTGACTGACCGCAGCACATCACCGGCAACATTTCCTTTGCAGTAGTGGCGTAACGCAAAACCATGGGGCGCCCCCTGCAGAAAGTGAAGAGCCCCCAACCCAGAGTCTCCCAGTTTCTGCTGTTATATACTGGCTGTGGCATGAAAGTGGAGGGCTGAAGGTTTGAGTTGCAGGGGTCTGCTTCAGTCCCCTGCTTTGTAGTTCTTTCTCCTTTGCTTTGCATTTTCGGGCCTGCTCTGTGAATCTGGAAGCTTCGTGAACCCTGAGCAGCTGTTTAGCTTCAGCCGTCGCTGCTGCAGGAGTGCCGCAGACTCCAGGGGAGCGCGCGGGGCCCTGCGCACTGTCAGCACCACACCAGGCTGACGGCTGTTTCCGCCAGCCGGCCTTGCTTTTATCACAGCGCCGCACTCCTGGGGGAAGGCTCCGACGTTGCACGCTCCGGCCCGGGTCAAACAATAGACAGAATCCCAGCGCGCAGCATTTTTTTTCCACCTGCTTATTACTTCTGGTAATTGTTATTTGACAATCACCCCAACTGGCTGAGACAGAAATCACCAATAGCAACCTTAGGCCATCTGCACTTGCAGGATTTTGCTGGCAGATGTTGGGGGTTTGCAGGCTTTCTTTGCTCCGGTATTTATTTCGATAAGGGCACGTGGTGTTAACCCGTAACTACCCATCAAAAGGTTTAGGATTGGCTCAGAGGGAAACTATTCTATTGAAAGAAAACATTTGCGAGCGTGGGGCCATGTTTTAGAATATAACAAGCACATATAACTGTCAAACTCACTTAAGTTGGTAGGTGACTGTAGTATGGGCCAATATTACCTTTGAGGGGGCGGGTGACATCATAAACCATGCTCTGGGTTTGCTAGCTTGAAAACAGTGTTTTTTCAAACCCGGAAAGGTTTATTGAAAATAGTAAATTAAGCGCTGACCATAATCTTTGGTTGTCTGCAGTAAAAGAAGAGAACAATGTTTAATTAATTAGTTAAGAATCTGGAGTTTCAAGAAAAATAACCTAATTTGTGCTGAACACATTATAACTGTGGAGGAGAGATTGCTGAAACTGTTCTCCTCTGGGTTCAGCTAATAATGGGCAGTGATTGCTATTAGAATATTTATATTTTGTTTATCTTTTATTCATAGTTTGATGATAAAACTATGGACAATAGACAGGGCTTTATACAATTCTCTAACCAAGGCCCTTACCTCATAATTATGGATTTACTACAATTACCACATAATTTGCAGATTTCAACAACAAAATGTTTCGCACATATGAGTAATAAAAAAGACATAGAATGTGCCACACAAAGCTGCAGAATTTGCAGTTTCTTTCTGTATAATATAGTTAAACTCTGCCCCATAATTTGCTCCTTCAGTGCCTCTTAATTCCAGTGGCCCTGACAATATCAATGCTCTGTAGAGTGATTAGGAGGTTGTCCTCATGATAATGAAATCACAGTAGACCAGTGAAATATTTTCTATATTTCATGGGTCCCCGTGAAATGTGGGCTTTTATACCACTACGGTTTATCCAATGCACCTATACTCACACATACACACGCATATATATATATATATATATATATATATATATATATTCCAAAATAAAGTTGCCCTTGCTTGAGAACGCGCACAAAGAAGTACCAGGACTCTGCGTTATTCTTAACATTGTCCTTTATTAGGGCAATTGGCAAGCAGCATCTCGTGTTATTTCATGAGCCCTACGCGTTTCGGAAGTTCTCTCTTCCTTGTTCACGGGCATTGCTTGAAGGTCGGCAAATGAAATGAGGGGATGAATCGTTGTATTTCAAACCTCCTCTGATTGGAAGCCCTCCAGTGGGCGTGTTTGACCATGCCCAATGTTTATGGGGTTCGTAGTCCCTTTTGTAATCCCTTCATTTTTGTAGTTTTCGCCCTCCAGTGGGTATTTGCCGTATTTCCACCATTAATTGCAAGTTTTAAGCTCTCCAGTGAGATACAAGGAGTTTGCTGCCAATTCATTCAGCCTAAACTGCTTCTTCTGCCTATGGTGTTTGAGTTCAGTCTCATTGCTCCAGGCAGTCCGCATTCTTCTTCTTTTCCGCGGCGTCGCAAATCTCACGACCGGACTCGCCGTAATAATATTCCAAAATAAAGTTGCCCTTACTTGAGAACGCGCACAAAGAAGTAGCAGGACTCTGCGTTATTCTTCACATTGTCCTTTATTACGGCAATCGGCAAGCAGCATCTCGTGTTATTTCATGAGCCTTACGCGTTTCGGAAGTTCTCTCTTTCTTCTTCACGGGCATTGCTTGAAGGACGGCAAATGAAATGAGGGGATGAACAGTTGTATTTTAAACCTCCTCTGATTGGAAGCCCTCCAGTGGGTGTGTTTGACCATGCCCAATGTTTATGGGGTTCGTAGTCCCTTTTGTAATCCCTTCATTTTTGTAGTTTTCGCCCTCCAGTGGGTATTTGCCGTATTTCCACCATTAATTGCAAGTTTTAAGCTCTCCAGTGAGCTACAAGGTGTTCGCTGCCAATTCATTCAGCCTAAACTGCTTCTTCTGCTATGGTGCTTGAGTTCAGTCTCATTGCTCCAGGCAGTCCGCATTCTTCTTCTTTTCCGCGGCGTCGCAATTCTCACGACCGGACTGGCCATAATAATATTCCAAAATATAGTTGCCCTTGCTTGAGAACGCGCACAAAGAAGTAGCAGGACTCTGCGTTATTCTTAACATTGTCCTTTATTACGGCAATCGGCAAGCAGCATCTCGTGTTATTTCATGAGCCCTACGCGTTTCGGAAGTTCTCTCTTCCTTGTTCACGGGCATTGCTTGAAGGAAGGCAAATGAAATGAGGGGATGAATCGTTGTATTTTAATCCTCCTCTGATTGGAAGCCCTCCAGTGGGCGTGTTTGACCATGCCCAATGTTTATGGGGTTCGTACTCCCTTTTGTAATCCCTTCATTTTTGTAGTTTTCGCCCTCCAGTGGGTATTTGCCGTATTTCCACCATTAATTGCAAGTTTTAAGCTCTCCAGTGAGCTACAAGGTGTTCGCTGCCAATTCATTCAGCCTAAACTGCTTCTTCTGCCTATGGTGCTTGAGTTCAGTCTCATTGCTCCAGGCAGTCCGTATTCTTCTTCTTTTCCGCGGCGTCGCAATTCTCACGACCGGACCGGCCGTAATGATGTTCCAAAATAAAGTTTCCCTTGCTTGAGAACGCGCACAAAGAAGTAGCAGGACTCTGCGTTATTCTTAACATTGTCCTTTATTACGGCAATCGGCAAGCAGCATCTCGTGTTATTTCATGAGCCCTACGTGTTTCGGAAGTTTTCTCTTCCTTGTTCACGGGCATTGCTTGAAGGACGGCAAATGAAAAGAGGGGATGAATCGTTGTATTTCAAACCTCCTCTGATTGGAAACCCTCCAGTGGGCGTGTTTGACCATGCCCAATGTTTATGGGGTTCGTAGCACCTTTTGTAATCTCTTCATTTTTGTAGTTTTCGCCCTCCAGTGGGTATTTGCCATATTTCCACCATTAATTGCAAGTTTTAAGCTCTCCAGTGAGCTACAAGGTGTTCGCTGCCAATTCATTCAGCCTAAACTGCTTCTTCTGCCTATGGTGCTTGTCCTTCAAGCAATGCCCGTGAACAAGGAAGAGAGAACTTCCGAAACGCGTAGGGCTCATGAAATAACATGAGATGCTGCTTGCCGATTGCCGTAAAAAAGGACAATGTTAAGAATAACGCAGAGTCCTGCTACTTCTTTGTGCGCGTTCTCAAGCAAGGGCAATTTTATTTTGCAATATATATATATACATACATATATACATATATATATATATATATATATATATATATATATATATATATATATATATATATATATATATTCTAGCTCAGGAAAACGTTTCTTTCAGGAAACGAAGAAAAGCGCACTCCGGGGGTAAAGCAGCAAGGTTTATTTTTCAGCCCACAAACACTTGTGCAACAGACGCGTTTCGGACGCCAAGTCCTTCGTCAGTGTTTACACAGTCAACAGTCTGATGGCAACATATAAAGATTACCAGCAAACTAGAAAACGGACATTATACATTTAGCGTAAATGCAGTGGCCATTTTAGAAAGGTTAAGATACCATAGTTCATATACATAAAACCAGTGTCAATCACCACGGAAGCCTCAATTCTCCCTATTCCAACTCATACTGCCGTGTATCGGCAAGTCACTGCATTTTTTACGCTTTTACTCATTGTCCGTTTACAGATAAAATAAGAGCAAGGCATACTATTTTTTGCATGTATAAAGTATAAAAAAGCTCGCATCAATCACATCCGTGATTCAAGTCATTATTCTTGGACATGCATGCTTTTGTCTTTCAATGCCTTCAATCAAGGCTGATTTTAGAGGAAGACCGATTGTGTCCTCTAAGGGAGGATTGACAGAAAATATGTCGATTTATATTGATTCCTTTTTAGCAAGTTTTGTTGTTGAACTTAAATCCTATGTTAGGGATACGAAACATTTTCCAGAACAAATTGAACTTATTGCTTGGGATACCACATATACATAAACCTTGCTGCTTTACCCCCGGACTGCGCTTTTCTTCATTTCCTAAGGTTGAGGCGGAACTGTACACAGGACATGGATTTCAGAAAAGCAGCAGAGGAGTGTGTTGCAAGGTTTATCATAAGGGGCTACGACCAGGTACACCTGGATAAGATCTATAAAAAGGTAGCCAAGATTCCAAGAAAACATCTATTTGAGAATAAGAAAAAGCAAGACTCCTCCTCTAATATGAAAAATACGTTTCGTTTGATAACTACTTTTTCTGATCAGGCCAATGTCCTTAGGGGGATAATGACAAAGAGCTGGCACATCCTCCACACGGATCCTGTAATAGGAAAGGATGTCCCGATTAAACCCCTTGTAACATTCAGGAAACTTAGATCCATTAAAGACAGAATAGTCAACAGCCATCTCACACCAGTAAAACCTAAAGTGAGTGCAACCCTTAAAGACATGAAAGGCTTTTTCCCCTGTGGGAAATGCCGTGCCTGCGAGAACAGTAAACGAGTCTTATCTCACAAAATACCAGGGCTGTCTAAAATGAAAACCATCAAACAATTTATTACATGCACTACCCCCTATGTTGTTTATTGTCTTACCTGTCCCTGTGGACTCCAATATATTGGAAGTACGATTAAAAATGTTAAAATGCGGATTCTTGAGCACCAACGAGCCATAATGAATAGAGATATGGCATATCCTGTAGCTCGACACTTTGCGGAGGCACACCAAAGTAATAGAGAGCTACTACAGTACTTCGGTTTAGACCACATCCCTTTACATCCTAGAGGGGGGATAGACTACTCAGTCTTCGGAGACTGGAGTCCCGTTATATCATTGATATGCAGACCAAACAACCAATGGGTCTCAACAGTGGGGAGGAACTTATGGTTCACTTAGGGAAGTAACAGATTTACGTGTGAGAATGATGTTCTTTATGAAAATAGATGAGTCTAAATTGGTCTATGTAAATGATACCTATAGAATACTGATGATGTGCTGATGAGTCCTCTACTCTGAAACAGTTGTGTGATTTTATATGATATATCTGAATTTTAATCTTAAACTTTGAGATTTTGATCATGATTTTGAGATTTGATGATTATAACTTTGCGGAAATGATATTTTATACTGGCAAGGTGTGGTGACATGCCGATACACGGCTTAATTGTGGTTATTCCTCTAAAATCAGCCTTGATTGAAGGCATTGAAAGACATAAGCATGCATGTCCAAGAATAATGACTTGAATCACGGATGTGATTGATGCGAGCTTTTTTATACTTTATACATGCAAAAAATAGTATGCCTTGCTCTTATTTTATCTGTAAACGGACAATGAGTAAAAGCGTCAAAAATGCAGTGACTTGCCGATACACGGCAGTATGAGTTGGAATAGGGAGAATTGAGGCTTCCGTGGTGATTGACACTGGTTTTATGTATATGAACTATGATATCTTAACCTTTCTAAAATGGCCACTGCATTTACGCTAAATGTATAATGTCCGTTTTCTAGTTTGCTGGTAATCTTTATATGTTGCCATCAGACTGTTGACTGTGTAAACACTGACGAAGGACTTGACGTCCGAAACGCGTCTGTTGCACAAGTGTTTGTGGGCTGAAAAATAAACCTTGCTGCTTTACCCCCGGAGTGCGCTTTTCTTCGTTTCCTGAAAGAAACGTTTTCCTGAGCTGGAATTATTTCCGCGAGTATCGGCGCGGAGCTTGCACCCGCTGAATGAGTGCCCTGGGATTGCCGGTGCAATTTTGGAGCTTTAATATATATATCGCGTTAAGACATGAGTCAGTTAGATAAATAGCACGAGGAAAGTGCTTGTGATACAGTTATAAATTTTTACACGTATCACCTGTCTAAAAGACTTATGTCTAGAGAGTATGGATATGTTTTGAAAAAAACTAAAATGTAAAAACATGTTCGCAGTACAAATCTATTTGTAAATATGTAAATATGTACCACTCCAAGATGGCGCTGGCTATTACCAGCTGGCCTGTAGTCCTTCCTCTACCTAACTAATTGTTAAAAACAGGATGTTGCCAGAGGGCAATTGACATTGAGAAAGGCAATCTGCCGAAACGCGAGGGCGTCTGTCACTGCAATAAAGCAACTGTTGGAAAATTTACCCCGGAGTGCGGAGAATTCTTTGTCTTCAGACTGAGGAGTTGGAGCAGTAATATTGGCGGTGACCACATCCGCTTTCCGCACCCGTCGAAGAGTGCACCGCTACTTGTGGTTCTTGTAGCTGGGTCCGGAAGGGACAGAAGGCGGGGCACCGCGCGGAGCCAGAAGGAGGAGGATTGTCGAGCATTGCCTGCGGTGGGTGAACGCGACGAGCGGCGCTTCGGAGGAGGTGCGGTGAAACGTGAACACCGGCGCTGGGTAAGCGAGACGCCTGTCCTACTGTCTTAAGAACTAAGAGACGGAAATGTTTGGCAGCGCGACGTGAGGGGTATTTCTCCTGGAAAAAGCTGCGTGTTATTGCGTGCTACTGCACAAAGACTAAGAACTTGTGTGCTCTAGACAGCAGCCCTCAGACATCAATATGTTTTGCGAATCAACCAGGCATGAGGATGCCAAAGACATGTTCAAGAAATCAAACGGAGGCGGGGTTCCGCTAAGCAAACAAGACCCTAAGCAACCAAAAAGTAAATTCACCGAGTCCATGTTCAAATTGGAGCGCATGTATGAGCGCGAAGTCAGGAAGTGGTGGGAGGCCACTAGCCTTCAGGGCTATATCGAGGTAGACAGAGTTCCTAGGGGACTGCGTGTGTACACCGTCCCCTCGTATGAAAACCCTGACCCTCAACTCCTGACGGACTGGGCTGAGCATACCGCCCATTACTGCAAAGGGACTTTGGGACTGCTTGTGAAATATGCGTGGAGTGACCGCGAAAAAACCCTGGTAGAAATCAAACAGATGGAGGAAGATTTACGTAAGGAGGAAGACGACAAGAAAGTCACCGAAGCCTTGGATCAAATGAAACCCAGACTACTTAGATATGAACAAAAAATCAAGATGCGCAAACAAGAAAAATTTCAAAGGGACGAAAGAGACTACACGCAGGGCAGAGTACTAACCTACGCTAAAAAGTTTGATGTACCTAGGAAGGAATTAAGTTCCAAAACATTGCCAACAACGACGATTGAAACATCAGAATCTGATTTGACGGGGAACGAATCAAGTGACGAGCAAGCCACACTGGGAGCAAGTGTTGGGGGCAAGCAAACCCCTTTTCAATCAGAATTCCAAGTCATACGACAATCATGGCTAAGGGGAGGGAAGAACAAGCCCCCAGAACCAAACGCAAGCGCAGGAAGACAAGGAGAGCCGGCGGTGGCAGAAAAACCAAAAAGTTCGACTTGGACCAACCGCAGAAGAAACAACAGGAGGTAGTTGAAATGAGTAATCTCACAGTGGTAAATTTAACACAGAAACCACTAACTGCCGCGGAACATAAAGTACTAAGTCTTGGTCTGACCTTCTGTCCGGACGCACACCTGGAGTACACTCAAACCAGGATCGACTTGTTCAGTTTCATTAGGAAATTGAAACTTCATAAGTACTTTAAAATCAGGACTCATTTGACAAAAAGTAAGAAACAAACTACGAGGCTAACAGCAACAGATATACTGACTGTGAAGGATCTCACAGGAATAGAAACACTGGAAGACCTCAGAAACGAATTGATGACAAACACACAAAGCAGCCAAGAAATAGTGGAACGAGCCATGGAGGTTGGAATTGAACAGGATAGAGAAGAGAGCCCATACAAACCATCCTCCACTTTCAATCCACAAATGCCATTTGATGCCCTGGATACATTTTCGGATGCTATGATTAAAGATCTGCAACATTTCCGCAAAAATCGAAAAATGGAAAATTGTGGGTTAAATCTGTCTCAGGAAGAAAAAATGGCATTAATAAATTTGGCACAGGATCATTCAATCATCATAAAGCCCTCGGACAAAGGGGGAAATGTCGTGGTGCAAGCAAGGGACGAATACTATAAAGAGGCGATAAGACAACTATCAGATGGAAAAAGCTACGAAGTGACCACTTTTAAAGCATACCAACAGAGCATCCAAGCATATGATGAACTAATAAGCAAGTGGTATAAAAAAGGAATGCTTGGAGATGATGAACATCTATACCTCCGTAGCTCTAACCCAACCTGCCCAACCTTCTACCATATTCCCAAGCTGCACAAAGACAGAGTACACCCCCCGGGAAGACCAATCGTTTCTTCAATGCAAGGACTGACGGAACATGTTTCCAAGTTTCTTGATTTTTTCCTGGCGAGTCTTGTTAAAAAGTTAACCTCCTATGTAAAAGACACCAAGGACTTTTTATCAAAAATCCAAAATATGCAATGGCAACCTGACTATCTATTGGTCGTCCTGGACATAACAAGTCTCTACACTTGTATCGAACATTCAAAGGGGATTGAAGCAGTTAAGGAGTATCTACTAAAAAGACCACTGAGATATGCACAGCATAACTGCATGTTATTAGAATTTTTACAATTCTGTTTAAATAACAACATTTTCCTCTTTGAAACCACCTATTACAAACAAGTGTCTGGTACGGCGATGGGTACCTGCTTTGCCCCCAGCTACGCGAACTTGTTCGTCGGCTGGTGGGAGGAGCAGGTGCCCAGAACCTACAGGGACGACATGTCGGACGGTAAAGTAATCAGATGGCATCGATATATCGATGACTTATTTATCGTGTGGCAGGGAACTGAGGAGACCGCCTTGAAGTACATCGCTAGTTTAAATAACAACGATTTAAATCTGCACCTCACGGGTACCATCAGTCCATGTACCGTGGACTATTTGGACCTTAAGGTGCAGATAATGGAGGGTAGGATTGAAACTTCGTTGTATCGTAAAAAAACTGCTGGTAACTCGATACTTCATTCAACCAGTAGCCACCCACCCAAACTAGTGCAAAGCATCCCCTACGGGGAATTGTTAAGATTAAAAAGAAACTGCACACGCGATTGTGACTTCGAACAGGCCGCCTCCGAATGTATTGCTAGGTTTGCCATCCGTGGGTATAATCCCACATCACTAAATAAAACACTGTGTAAAGTGAAAAATATGACCAGGGAAAGTTTGCTGTGTGAAAAAGAGAACAAAAAGCTTGTAACCGGCAAATTTAGACTAATCACCCCCTATTCATCGGAAGCTAATCATTTAAAATCTATGCTTAGAAAAAATTGGCACAATTTAAAAACTGACAGTGTCATAGGTGAGGACGTCCCTAACTTTCCCTTAGTCACATTCAGAAAATCTAGATCTATCCGTGACAAACTAGTACATAGCCACCTTGAAAAAATACCCCCAAAAACCAACACCCTGAAACATATGAGAGGTTTCTTTCCATGTCATAAGTGCAAAGCTTGCAGCAACAGCAAAAGGACCCTTACATATACCATCCAAGATACTGGTAGGGTGAGAAAAATCAGCAAGTTCATCACTTGCAGTACACCATATGTTGTGTACTGCTTAGTGTGCCCCTGTGGACTCCAGTACATTGGAAGTACAGTACATCCATTTAAAATCAGGATACTGGAGCACATGAGGGCTATTGATAAAGTGGATCAAGCCTATCCCGTGGCAAGACACTTTGCTGACAAGCACAAGGGTGACCGTAATCAGTTGCAGTGTTACGGTCTAGACCTAGTCCCTGATAACATCAGAGGGGGGGACAGGCTTAGAAAACTACGCAGGTTGGAATCAAGATATATCATTGATCTCCACACCAAAACGCCTTGGGGTCTGAACAGTGGGGAAGACATGATGGTACATATAGGCATCTGATAAAATCTGAATATGTACGAAATATGATATATAATCAGTGAGGTGGAGGGCAACGGATAAAAGAGGTAAAACTGAATATAGAATATATATGAAAGTGGCAATCACACCAGTGTAAATTTTTCTGAAACTAAGTATGCACATTTGCTTACATGTAAATATATATGTACATAGGGCTTCATCTTTTGGATTAAGATATATTAGAACTGTAAATAATTGAGGGTTGTTTTTGAGTTACCTTGGTTTCCTCCTAGTGAAATGTGATCAATGAATGAATTTGATTTAAATTGCGTCTTTATGTAAATTGTTGTTTTTCTACATGTAAATAGTAACGATGAAAAACGCAAATGAAACAGGGGATGAATAAGAAAATGTCTAATGATTTGAAAAAGAACAGATGGTTGATTTGTTTTGGTTATGCAATTTTAAATACTGGTAAAAGGAGGGAGAATTGCCGATACACGGCTTAATTCTTTTCGCGTTAAGACATGAGTCAGTTAGATAAATAGCACGAGGAAAGTGCTTGTGATACAGTTATAAATTTTTACACGTATCACCTGTCTAAAAGACTTATGTCTAGAGAGTATGGATATGTTTTGAAAAAAACTAAAATGTAAAAACATGTTCGCAGTACAAATCTATTTGTAAATATGTAAATATGTACCACTCCAAGATGGCGCTGGCTATTACCAGCTGGCCTGTAGTCCTTCCTCTACCTAACTAATTGTTAAAAACAGGATGTTGCCAGAGGGCAATTGACATTGAGAAAGGCAATCTGCCGAAACGCGAGGGCGTCTGTCACTGCAATAAAGCAACTGTTGGAAAATTTACCCCGGAGTGCGGAGAATTCTTTGTCTTCAGACTGAGGAGTTGGAGCAGTAATATATATATATATATATATATATATATATATATATATATATTACGCTCCATGGGGTTGTCCAAGTAGCGGGTAGCACCCGAGCCTACGTGCGCCTTCCCCAAAGCGTTAGTTGGTATGGGCAGTTGCGTGTTTGAAATAGGCCCGACGCGTTTCGGAAATTTATTTTCCTCATCAGGGGCCAGCAGTAAAGTGCATGACGTCTACCATCTCCCTGTATGAAAACACATATTGTGCTTGTGGGAGATGTAGTCCATATATCCTGGATGGATGCACTCTCAAATTACTGCTCGTTCCAAGGCTCTACCATGAGCCCCAAACATCACTCCTGTCCTCATCCATCACGCAGCTCCACATACGAGACTCCTTGGATAGCGAGTCTCGTGGCCCCCGTTTCTTCGGGGTGGTGCAACCCAGCGGCAGGACCGCTGCTAATGTATTACGCTCCATGGGGTTGTCCAAGTAGCGGGTAGCACCCGAGCCTACGTGCGCCTTCCCCAAAGCGTTAGTTGGTATGGGCAGTTGCGTGTTTGAAATAGGCCCGACGCGTTTCGGAAATTTATTTTCCTCATCAGGGGCCAGCAGTAAAGTGCATGACGTCTACCATCTCCCTGTATGAAAACACATATTGTGCTTGTGGGAGATGTAGTCCATATATCCTGGATGGATGCACTCTCAAATTACTGCTCGTTCCAAGGCTCTACCATGAGCCCCAAACATCACTCCTGTCCTCATCCATCACGCAGCTCCACATACGAGACTCCTTGGATAGCGAGTCTCGTGGCCCCCGTTTCTTCGGGGTGGTGCAACCCAGCGGCAGGACCGCCGCTAATGTATTACGCTCCATGGGGTTGTCCAAGTAGCGGGTAGCACCCGAGCCTACGTGCGCCTTCCCCAAAGCGTTAGTTGGTATGGGCAGTTGCGTGTTTGAAATAGGCCCGACGCGTTTCGGAAATTTATTTTCCTCATCAGGGGCCAGCAGTAAAGTGCATGACGTCTACCATCTCCCTGTATGAAAACACATATTGTGCTTGTGGGAGATGTAGTCCATATATCCTGGATGGATGCACTCTCAAATTACTGCTCGTTCCAAGGCTCTACCATGAGCCCCAAACATCACTCCTGTCCTCATCCATCACGCAGCTCCACATACGAGACTCCTTGGATAGCGAGTCTCGTGGCCCCCGTTTCTTCGGGGTGGTGCAACCCAGCGGCAGGACCGCCGCTAATGTATTACGCTCCATGGGGTTGTCCAAGTAGCGGGTAGCACCCGAGCCTACGTGCGCCTTCCCCAAAGCGTTAGTTGGTATGGGCAGTTGCGTGTTTGAAATAGGCCCGACGCGTTTCGGAAATTTATTTTCCTCATCAGGGGCCAGCAGTAAAGTGCATGACGTCTACCATCTCCCTGTATGAAAACACATATTGTGCTTGTGGGAGATGTAGTCCATATATCCTGGATGGATGCACTCTCAAATTACTGCTCGTTCCAAGGCTCTACCATGAGCCCCAAACATCACTCCTGTCCTCATCCATCACGCAGCTCCACATACGAGACTCCTTGGATAGCGAGTCTCGTGGCCCCCGTTTCTTCGGGGTGGTGCAACCCAGCGGCAGGACCGCCGCTAATGTATTACGCTCCATGGGGTTGTCCAAGTAGCGGGTAGCACCCGAGCCTACGTGCGCCTTCCCCAAAGCGTTAGTTGGTATGGGCAGTTGCGTGTTTGAAATAGGCCCGACGCGTTTCGGAAATTTATTTTCCTCATCAGGGGCCAGCAGTAAAGTGCATGACGTCTACCATCTCCCTGTATGAAAACACATATTGTGCTTGTGGGAGATGTAGTCCATATATCCTGGATGGATGCACTCTCAAATTACTGCTCGTTCCAAGGCTCTACCATGAGCCCCAAACATCACTCCTGTCCTCATCCATCACGCAGCTCCACATACGAGACTTGGACAACCCCATGGAGCGTAATACATTAGTGGCGGTCCTGCCGCTGGGTTGCACCACCCCGAAGAAACGGGGGCCACGAGACTCGCTATCCAAGGAGTCTCGTATGTGGAGCTGCGCGATGGATGAGGACAGGAGTGATGTTTGGGGCTCATGGTAGAGCCTTGGAACGAGCAGTAATTTGAGAGTGCATCCATCCAGGATATATGGACTACATCTCCCACAAGCACAATATGTGTTTTCATACAGGGAGATGGTAGACGTCGTGCACTTTACTGCTGGCCCCTGATGAGGAAAATAAATTTCCGAAACGCGTCGGGCCTATTTCAAACACGCAACTGCCCATACCAACTTACGCTTTGGGGAAGGCGCACGCAGGCTCGGGTGCTACCCGCTACTTGGACAACCCCATGGAGCGTAATACATTAGTGGCGGTCCTGCCGCTGGGTTGCACCACCCCGAAGAAACGGGGGCCACGAGACTCGCTATCCAAGGAGTCTCGTATGTGGAGCTGCGCGATGGATGAGGACAGGAGTGATGTTTGGGGCTCATGGTAGAGCCTTGGAACGAGCAGTAATTTGAGAGTGCATCCATCCAGGATATATGGACTACATCTCCCACAAGCACAATATGTGTTTTCATACAGGGAGATGGTAGACGTCGTGCACTTTACTGCTGGCCCCTGATGAGGAAAATACATTTCCGAAACGCGTCGGGCCTATTTCAAACACGCAACTGCCCATACCAACTAACGCTTTGGGGAAGGCGCACGCAGGCTCGGGTGCTACCCGCTACTTGGACAACCCCATGGAGCGTAATACATTAGTGGCGGTCCTGCCGCTGGGTTGCACCACCCCGAAGAAACGGGGGCCACGAGACTCGCTATCCAAGGAGTCTCGTATGTGGAGCTGCGCGATGGATGAGGACAGGAGTGATGTTTGGGGCTCATGGTAGAGCCTTGGAACGAGCAGTAATTTGAGAGTGCATCCATCCAGGATATATGGACTACATCTCCCACAAGCACAATATGTGTTTTCATACAGGGAGATGGTAGACGTCGTGCACTTTACTGCTGGCCCCTGATGAGGAAAATAAATTTCCGAAACGCGTCAGGCCTATTTCAAACACGCAACTGCCCATACCAACTAACGCTTTGGGGAAGGCGCACGCAGGCTCGGGTGCTACCCGCTACTTGGACAACCCCATGGAGCGTAATACATTAGTGGCGGTCCTGCCGCTGGGTTGCACCACCCCGAAGAAACGGGGGCCACGAGACTCGCTATCCAAGGAGTCTCGTATGTGGAGCTGCGCGATGGATGAGGACAGGAGTGATGTTTGGGGCTCATGGTAGAGCCTTGGAACGAGCAGTAATTTGAGAGTGCATCCATCCAGGATATATGGACTACATCTCCCACAAGCACAATATGTGTTTTCATACAGGGAGATGGTAGACGTCGTGCACTTTACTGCTGGCCCCTGATGAGGAAAATAAATTTCCGAAACGCGTCGGGCCTATTTCAAACACGCAACTGCCCATACCAACTAACGCTTTGGGGAAGGCGCACGCAGGCTCGGGTGCTACCCGCTACTTGGACAACCCCATGGAGCGTAATACATTAGTGGCGGTCCTGCCGCTGGGTTGCACCACCCCGAAGAAACGGGGGCCACGAGACTCGCTATCCAAGGAGTCTCGTATGTGGAGCTGCGCGATGGATGAGGACAGGAGTGATGTTTGGGGCTCATGGTAGAGCCTTGGAACGAGCAGTAATTTGAGAGTGCATCCATCCAGGATATATGGACTACATCTCCCACAAGCACAATATGTGTTTTCATACAGGGAGATGGTAGACGTCGTGCACTTTACTGCTGGCCCCTGATGAGGAAAATAAATTTCCGAAACGCGTCGGGCCTATTTCAAACACGCAACTGCCCATACCAACTAACGCTTTGGGGAAGGCGCACGCAGGCTCGGGTGCTACCCGCTACTTGGACAACCCCATGGAGCGTAATACATTAGTGGCGGTCCTGCCGCTGGGTTGCACCACCCCGAAGAAACGGGGGCCACGAGACTCGCTATCCAAGGAGTCTCGTATGTGGAGCTGCGCGATGGATGAGGACAGGAGTGATGTTTGGGGCTCATGGTAGAGCCTTGGAACGAGCAGTAATTTGAGAGTGCATCCATCCAGGATATATGACTACATCTCCCACAAGCACAATATGTGTTTTCATACAGGGAGATGGTAGACGTCGTGCACTTTACTGCTGGCCCCTGATGAGGAAAATAAATTTCCGAAACGCGTCGGGCCTATTTCAAACACGCAACTGCCCATACCAACTAACGCTTTGGGGAAGGCGCACGCAGGCTCGGGTGCTACCCGCTACTTGGACAACCCCATGGAGCGTAATACATTAGTGGCGGTCCTGCCGCTGGGTTGCACCACCCCGAAGAAACGGGGGCCACGAGACTCGCTATCCAAGGAGTCTCGTATGTGGAGCTGCGCGATGGATGAGGACAGAAGTGATGTTTGGGGCTCATGGTAGAGCCTTGGAACGAGCAGTAATTTGAGAGTGCATCCATCCAGGATATATGGACTACATCTCCCACAAGCACAATATGTGTTTTCATACAGGGAGATGGTAGACGTCGTGCACTTTACTGCTGGCCCCTGATGAGGAAAATAAATTTCCGAAACGCGTCGGGCCTATTTCAAACACGCAACTGCCCATACCAACTAACGCTTTGGGGAAGGCGCACGCAGGCTCGGGTGCTACCCGCTACTTGGACAACCCCATGGAGCGTAATACATTAGTGGCGGTCCTGCCGCTGGGTTGCACCACCCCGAAGAAACGGGGGCCACGAGACTCGCTATCCAAGGAGTCTCGTATGTGGAGCTGCGCGATGGATGAGGACAGGAGTGATGTTTGGGGCTCATGGTAGAGCCTTGGAACGAGCAGTAATTTGAGAGTGCATCCATCCAGGATATATGGACTACATCTCCCACAAGCACAATATGTGTTTTCATACAGGGAGATGGTAGACGTCGTGCACTTTACTGCTGGCCCCTGATGAGGAAAATAAATTTCCGAAACGCGTCGGGCCTATTTCAAACACGCAACTGCCCATACCAACTAACGCTTTGGGGAAGGCGCACGCAGGCTCGGGTGCTACCCGCTACTTGGACAACCCCATGGAGCGTAATACATTAGTGGCGGTCCTGCCGCTGGGTTGCACCACCCCGAAGAAACGGGGGCCACGAGACTCGCTATCCAAGGAGTCTCGTATGTGGAGCTGCGCGATGGATGAGGACAGGAGTGATGTTTGGGGCTCATGGTAGAGCCTTGGAACGAGCAGTAATTTGAGAGTGCATCCATCCAGGATATATGGACTACATCTCCCACAAGCACAATATGTGTTTTCATACAGGGAGATGGTAGACGTCGTGCACTTTACTGCTGGCCCCTGATGAGGAAAATAAATTTCCGAAACGCGTCGGGCCTATTTCAAACACGCAACTGCCCATACCAACTAACGCTTTGGGGAAGGCGCACGCAGACTCGGGTGCTACCCGCTACTTGGACAACCCCATGGAGCGTAATATATATATATATATATATATATCAAAAAAGCAGTCCTGTCCGCTATCAATGCGGAACTGAGCAGGTGCGGACCTCTTCCCTAAACCAAATCACGATCTTCAATAACAAGCCATCAATACACCAAATCGTATGAGCAGTGATGTGGATTTATTAAAAAATCATCGAACAAGTGTTCTCCATGATGTGTTTCGCTCCGCGGACGGAGCTTGATCACATGACGCGCCTTAAGCAGGTGTGCAAATTTTAAGCAAGTTAAAAGCCCAATCAGCCAAAGAAACACGGATGAGGGGCAAAAATGTGACAGAATACACAGCACCACATTACCAAATGATAATGAGAGGATATAAAATAAACAGGAAACAACCATAATACACTGAATAAGAGCATTGTGCTCGAATCACAAACTCATATTTAAAACGGATAGTTAGCAAATGATGGCAAGTGCCCCATGTAGGATCGTAACTAAAAGACAAATTTATCATAGTAACAGAATAGCGAAACAAAAAAGGGCATAGGAATAAGGAAATATTTCCCAACCTATTATGATTGAGAAGCAGGCACTCGTCGTCGTGGGGATTCTCCCATTTATTGTCTTAGTCACAACAGACACATGAACATCAGAGGGACGCGTTTCGGCAGTCTTGCTGCCTTTCTCAACCTAAAAATGCGCCATATTGGTGCTCCTTTTAAAACTGGTCTTCCATAATAAAAACAAACGATGCACTTTGTTACATATCTGCTGGGTATACATAAGCATGTGGGAAAATCACCATTGGTCAGGGTACTGCATAACTCTACAAATTTAGAAAAAGACACACTAGCATGAATCTTACCAAAATTACTTTAGGCTCATTCACTAGTTGCGCTAAATAAAGTTATGCTATTCAGTTCAATATATTCTCCCAGATCCCATCATGCTACACTATGTCTCCTGCAAGACCCGGACTGGATTATTTACAAGTCCTAGATTTCGTAAAAAACAAAGGCATCACAATAATGTCTTTCATTTAAAAACCAACAGTCACGCATTACTGCTAGATCAAACAGAATTCCTTGGAGTGCAGTCGCCCCACCCCCCCCTACTGTCTCATAAATCTCTTCCCAGAACATGCTTCCACTAGTAGACCGTTGCCTTGTTTGGAAACAGTTCGCTTCGAGAATGTTAATGTCCAAGTGTAAAGGAGAGGAACTCACGGAGACGACTGCATGCTGTTCCATATTCCTGTTCATGTGTCCAATGCAATCCATTGACAATCCGTGTAAAAGGTCCCACGACACCACCGCTATTTCGGCCAGTGCCGTTGCGGTGCCCAGCTCCATTGCAGGGGTGGTTATACCAGGGGGAGGATATGCTCTAAGCAGAGGAGTTCGAGTCCCCGCCAAGGGATACATATATAAACATTCATAAAAATGGCTGTAAAATGCTCCTTATTCGCACAATCTTCATACAAAAATTAAAAAAATTCACAGGTAATATAGGCAGGCCAGGAAATGACATTTTCCACGGGCTATCAATTTTCATACCATCTGTAATTGTTTTTGCATTTCGCTTCCTTTCATCTTCCCGACCATAGAGATTCCTTCCACACAGATTTTGTATCATATATAAAGACTGAAAATCTCTTTAGGAAGAAAAACACAAGTTTCACAATCTCAGGCTTTTTACCGGAGATCTAGACATATACAGTAGTACATTCAACTCCCAAAAAACTGATTGATTTTAAAAGGCATGAGGTTAGCCCTCATATTCAAGTTAAACAGCCAATAACAAAACCGAGATTTCACTGAGATGGCAAATCTGGCTTCTAGGTCTGCACACAAGTGTGTTTCAGTGGTATGTATGACAGCTATGTTTTGTGGCACATTGTTCTATTTTGTGCGGTATTAGTGATGTATGCTGAACGACTTTCTTTTCTTCCTGGGATGCTAGCACGGTCGATCACTGCTTCCCATTGGAAAGACTGGGTATCCACAAATTCTATTGAATTAATAGCTATCCATTTTTTTCTGTTTATTGATGGTACTCTTTTTTCTTCCCTCACCTTGATTCATGTCAGTCAGAGTAGCTTTTGGTATCATCAAAGTCATTGCTATGGTCTAGCTAACCATGTGTACCCTTAGTCCTCACATTGGAGGGTTTAGTAGATGGAGTGAGCTGAGGGGGCAACACTGTGTATTGTGTACAAAAAAGGGAGCTGGGGATTAGGGTGAAGAAGTGCAGCACTGTAATGCTTTGAGACAGGTCTGCTCCATGGTGTATTCATTTGTTAACCAACACTATTAAGAGCATTTTCAGACTATAATACACAGACACCCATTCTTGCTCATGTCAGTGAGGGTGAGAACTAGGCCTGGGAGGAACTTGTGAAGTTTAACTGTGGAATTCCACCGAGTTATAAAAAATCTCGGTGAGAGTCCACAGAATTCCGTGAACGGGAGGAAATAGGCATGTTGCACTGCCCACGCTGTGATTTAGAACCAGGTGCTGGATCCGCACTGAAAAATTAGCATGAATGGCACCACATGGCGTGCAGGGGTGTAGTTTCTCAAGCTGGTTTTGCTTCTGCTTGAGTAGATTTTCTTCTCGAGTGGCAGCTTTCTGACTGCGAATGGTGGGGACCATCCGTGTTGCGGAAGTCTCACCGGATGCCCTCCTAACAGCTGAAAATCACACTAGGAGACACCAATCTCGCTTGCAATCACCAACCAACAATTTTCGAGCAGCGTGGGAGAAAAAACTGCATCATGCAGTGGTAGGCGGAATTTGACTGGAACTCCGCGTTGAGTGGCCAAAATTACACCAGTTCTGCTGGCAGAATTGAATACATCGCCAACTCCTAGTGGGAAGTTAAGTTGGTGTGTGGCCTTGACTGTGTAAGAAGCAACAATCAACAGGAACAATTCTGGCCAGTTTGGGTTGTTTTCAATTGAATCCAGTACTAGTTAAGTGGAGTGAATCTATTCCCTTATGCTCAATATTTTTTGGTGTGGAGGGAGACCATCAGGCGCAGCATTAGGCCGACTATAAATGTCTTCAACTGATAAAGGAATGTCCCCTAATACTCCTAAGACCAGCTGTTTGCCATCTCTGACTCCACGCGGAGCTGGCGAAGACTGTAAATGATTTGCTCCCGCAGGATTCGGAGTGTGTAATGACCTGTGTACGGCCTGACGCAGTTGCGGAGTACAACCCGTTAGGAGTATTTACCATTGCTGGAAGCACTTCATGCTAAACATTAACCACTGCCTGCAAATGAGAGGCTTCTATACTTCGTGCACCTTCTGGAGGTTAATGGCCAGGTGCAGCCAGCACTTGGCATGCTTCTCATGTTTATGAGTGACTGAAGCTCTAACAGGGGCCAATTAACTTTGTGCAAAACAAACTGATTAACCCAACTGAAGAGACCGAGCTGGTCACCAGGGCCCAGACTTATCAAGGGCTTGCTTTGCCCTTGTGTCATGCAAAGGGATGCAAGGGCAATGTAGGCCGCAAGCAGGGCACAAGTGATAAAAAAAGCAGTAGGGGTACGCTGTCACCGAAAGTGACGTCACAACAGGAAGTGACATCACAAAAGGTGTCAAGCTCCTCGTCCCAGAGAGGCCAAAGAGTGAAGTCCAGCTGTTTGGCAGGGGGGACAGCGTCCCCCCGGTAAATTAAGTGGGGGACGCCGTCCAACTGCGTGGTACCCCGACTCGAGCCCTGGCCGCAAGTGAGATTTACTATGCAACGGAGAGCTGCCTTGCATGCCTCTGAATGCCATAGTAAATCTGGAGTAATGATTGGCAGTGCAAATCGCAGACTTGTGTTACTCTGCGCTGAGAAGGCATTACATGAGTGGAAATTGGGTGTTCCCATACATCCACCCATGGATTTTGGCGCATTCACAGATTTACTAACAGTAGTAAATCTGGGAATTCATCAAAATGGTACGCCTTCCCAAGAGAGACTTGTTTTTTCAGCTTTTTAAGTGCACTGCATTCTGCAGCAAACTTAGAAAGAGGAAAAAGCCCCTAAGGATTGCTTTTGTGCCGGAAGGTGCTCCTTCCTGCACAAAAACAATCCTGGGTGTAACGCAGGCCCCTTTGCACCATAGCGCAAGGGTGCCTGTGTTGGCGCTTGGCAGCCAGAAAAGTGCCAGCTTAAAGAGAGACAGCAGGACAGTGCAATATATGTTAGTAAATACGGCACATTCCTGCCTTCTCCATTTGCTGCAGCGCTGCAACTTGTTTTGCTGGGTTGTGCTGTGTCAAATCTTGAAACATATGGCCCCTTGGGTGACCAGTGGTGGAAGCTGGGCTTTCACAGTGTCCCCTGTGACAGGACTAAGCGCTGTGTTGAAAATATAAAATTGCAGCCTTCTTACTTATTTGTGTCCCCAAATTTCTTAAACCAACATTGACAAAGCATCTAGTTTGAATTTGTCTTTATGCAGCAAGTAGGTCTGTTCTTTATACTGCATTATTTTACAGCATCCCTGATGCTGTGCAACATGGTTAAAGAGGAGAACAAAAAACCTATGACTTGGCCAGTCGCATTTTTGTTTTATTTGTCTTTTCCACATCATTTAGATCTGTTCTTTATACAGCATTGATCTAAAATGAAGGAGAGCAGACCGGAGTGTTGAGCCACAAAGAATCGAAGTGAAACAGGAAGAGTTTGGATAGGAAGTTGTGGGAGAGAGGTGGACAAGGGGAGATGGGCAGGGCATTGGATGACTGACAGGTAGAGTGGCAGCAAGAGGAAGGTCAAAGAAGAAATGGAGCGTTCAAAATACTGACTTTGCAGTAACAGAGAAGACAAGAAGTGAGGTATCAATCTTTTGAGAGAGTAAAAAACATGGCATGGGTGAAAACAAAGAGGGAAAACAGGAAGGACCAACTTTTTGGAACATGGTGTTTCCTCTTGTAATGCAGGTTTACCCAGTACTTGGGTCACCAATAGATGTCCCCCATGTAAATCTTTTAAAAAGTGAAAAAGCAAAAAACAAAATTAGTGGTCGATGTAGCTGGCTTTAGAATAGATCTGCATCAAAACAGCTGACCGTGCCAATACAGTGGAAACTCCTATCTTCAAACAGACGAGCTGATGCATGTGGTTGTTGTGGCCTCTGGAGGTGAGCTTAGCACAGAGAAACCAGAGTCAGCAATTACTCTGTAGAGTGTAAGGTTCGTTTTAGCTTTCCATGATTAAGTGAGGGAAATGCTGGATTGCAGGGACTTCTTTTGCCTTTTTGGTGATGGGTAGACAAAGTTCTGTAGAAGTAGTTCTGGTACCTTATGATCTCCACCAGGGGATGGAGGTAGCTGGTAAAAGGTACGGGAAATAGGTCCATCTTTGAAGTAGTCTGTGAGATTCAGGCCTCAACCCTTAGTCACCTACAGTGGCTGTTTTCAGTGGTCATGGGAAAATGGACTAAATAAACAAGTAGTGGTAGGTAAATAACAGTGGTAGGTAAATAACTTCTATCCTCACAATTCAATAAAAAAAAAAAAAATACAAGTAAAATAATGAATGTGTGTCCTCATGTAACGTAACTGGTGCTATGTAAAGCGCTCTGATACCCGATTCCGTTCGGGTCAAGTTCGCGCTATATAAAACTCTGGAGAAAAAAAAAAGGGCTTAAAAAATACTTAACCTCTATGGCACTCTTGATCCATTAAAAAGCTATGCTGTGAAGGGATCACTGACAGAAAATTGGAACCAAAAGTATTGTGTACAAAGAATATCATGCCAAAAATATTGAGGACAAAAATATCGAGAAGTTAACTGCAAATAGATAAGTATAGAGTTACTATTCTTACCTCCACATTTACGTACCTTGAAGATATATATTTATTCAAAGTACATATGTCTGGAGTTATATATAGTAAAACTTTACTTACCTATTGAAATTTACCTTTACAATACTTTTGTCCTTGATATTCTTGTCCAATGATTTTTTGGTTCTGATATTCTGTCTAAACACGCTGTGACACATGCTCAGTGTGTGTGTTCTTCAATAAGGTTAAAACTCACCTTCCCTGAGACACCAGTGGAGATTACTGAGGAAAGTCCTCAAAGAAAGATCTGTCTACAGCACTTAAAGGCTGTAAATGAATGTACGTTAAAATAACAGGCAAACATTTCTACAAACTATGTGAGAAGTGTTTTGACACGGAGGCACAACTTTTGACAAAGATCAGCAGACAGGCAAGATTAACTCACAAAGGTCTACCTGCATAAAGGCAGTCAACGGCATTTATGCACGCGGCCTTGCCAGCATACAAACCCACCAACAAATTGCAATCTGCCAACCAGAACTTACTGGTAATAGTCAAATCACCACATGCAGCATGTAGATTCTGTTGTTTATACCTTATTCGCCGGGCCACTGGAATTATGCGGCAGGGTTGACTAAATTATGCAGCACGGAAAGGCTAATTATGTGGCATAACACAGCAAATCTGAGTATTTGACCTCGTTATTTTGTCAATTTTAGTCATGGAAATACTGCCTGGGCAAAGATTTCACCTCATCAGTACCAGTTTAACAGAGAAATACAGAAATAAGCAACTGAAAGATGACCAGTTAACCTGCCTTTCACTGTGAGCGAACATATGTCGCCTTATTTTCAATAAGTCTTGATCTGTTTCAGCTAGAAAAATGTTTTTTTTGCTAAAATCTGCAGCTTCTGCAATAGTTGTAGATCTATAATTTTGCGAGAAAAGCTAAAGTTGCAGAATTGCAGAATTCCGGTGTTCCTGCAAGACGACTGGTAGAAAAGTCCTGCTACTCGGGTAAATAAATACATAAATTATTCCTGTCCCCTCGCAATGAGTCAGGACCTAACTTCTGCCCGGTGTTGCTCTAACATTAAATTCTGGGTGTTGTCAAAATCGGCGAACCATTCTTTCTTTGTTCTCGAAGCCAGGCTGTCTGGTTCCCTTTTGGAATGCAATTATTTCTCTTTTTTTGTTGTTGCAGTTTTATATAGTGCAATCTTGGCCCAAGGGCATCACAGCACTTTCCACGAGCACCAGATGACACTGTACATTTTATTTAGCACAGCGCGATTAAGGGATTTGCAGAGAATATCAGTATGTTGAGTGGAGTCTGGGACTCTAATCTGGTTCTCCAGTTCCAAGGCCACATCTCCTTGGAAGACTGGTTGATGTGGTGATCTCATGGAAGGCCAGTCGATACTGTTGACACACAGATGTAGTAGTCCTGAGGACTTCATTTCCCACACCGTTTCCAGGAGTCTGAGCAGACACCACACTTTGTAAAAGCTTCAGTAATATGAAAAGGGTTTTAAAATACCAAACTGACCAGCAAGGAAAGGCAGTAACTCTGCCCTGCCCTAAAATAATGTTTTTTTAATTTTAACCCCTTACATGTGCCGCAAATTTTTGAGCTGTGCGGGCGTTTTTAAAAGTGGGCGGGATTCGGGCGTCCCCCTGCCGTCCTCCTCACACACCTACCGTGATGCAGCGCGCGCTACGAAATTCGTTTTATTTATTAAATTGTTTACTTACCTGCAATTATCCATATTCCGTTGTTTACCACCCTCCACCCTGCCCCTCCCCCGCACCGGCTCCCTGCCCCACTGAACTCCCTCCACGGGCCCCGGATGGGCGGGATGGAGCTGCAGGGGACGAATGGTGGAACACTCCTCTGCTTAATGACTGTTTGGTCAGCCCACTCGGGCTGCCCAAACTAGTCATGCACACTTCCCTGTTCTCCATGCAGGCTAAAATACAGTCTGCATGCAGAACATGCCAACCCCTCCAGTCCCTGGCCAGACCAATCACAACGCTACATTGCTGCATTGTGACTAATCAGTGTTGTGATTGGTATAGAGGTTGGAGCCTGGCTGCCTGCTTCCTGTTCCGACCTGGAGTCCGACACAGGCGAGCAGCAGAGAGATGCGGGATGTGGTGGCAAGGTACATTTTTTAGGGCTCGGACTCCTCCCCACTGAAAGTGGGAGGAGTTTCGAGATCCTAATGTTAAAGAAGAGAAAAAAGAAGTATCTCCTAGGGCTTTGGCGAGACAAATTCCACACATTCCTTAGCGTGTTCTGTCATCTGGCCAGTGATTCGTCTTCGTTGTGTTGTCGTTTTAATAGGCTTGAAGTGATAGGGTAAATGTAGTTTTGTTCCGCCATCTTGGGCATTTTTCGTTCGTGCTCGCGCAAAGAAGTACATTAATTATAATTAGGAGCTGTCAGGGTGCCTCCGTAAGTGAATCCAGATGGCCGGGCGCGTTCACCATTCAGCAGCGCTCAGCGCGCAGCTGCTCCATGCCAGGCCGGGAAAGGGCTTCATTAGTTCAAGAACAAGAGTCTGACGTTGTGTCATTTCTGCCCGCCCCCCGCCCCCCTCTTCTCGTTGTGCTTGTTTAGGTTAGGTAATGTCCCAGCTGATAAATACAAGACCATAAACACGGAGGCATGGTCTGCAAAAATGCAATCAGCGACGACGTCTACCGGGCAGCCATTTAGCGGCTATCTGGTGTCTGCTGGGGAAACTTCAGGACAACACGATTGTGTGCTGGGCTCAGGGGGAGTTAATTGTCTGCTAAACGCCCTCCCTCCATTCAAGGTTGTGTTTACCTAACATGAAAAAAACACACCGAGGACTCTCAGCTGGGCTGCCTAGGGCATGAAACTTACATTTTCTTTTTTTTCCGAAATAAAAAAAAAGATATTGAATTTCAGGTCGCGGGATTAGGAAGAAGACTTCTAGAGGGCTGCTTTCTCGAAATAAAAGGAAGCCAATGCAGCTGGCAGGGATTAGGGTGAGCTGGTGTCCGCTAAAGCAGGACCAGCGGAGCCCACCCGCGGCCTGCATACAATGTCCCCGCAGCGTGTGCGAAGAGCAGCGGCGGGGGGGGGGATTAACTGAAGAGGAGAGCGCCCGCAGCATGAGGCGAGCTGCCGGGCGCCCAAACAATCAAAGCGGAGCCCACCCGCAGTATCGTAAAGCCCCCTCACCCCACCGACAATATTAACTACCGGCACCCGATCACCCAAAATAAAAATCTATTTTGCAGTAAATCCACCGGCACCCGCGAAGATGTAAGAGGCTCACAGGAGCACGAGGGGACCCTCCATTGATGCCTGTTACTGCCCCGGCACTGCGAGCGGATAAAGCAGCGGCCCCCCTGGGTGCGCGTGCGACCATAAAAGCGTTGGCACTCTCCCCCGCCGCGCATGAAGAGTCAAGCTGCAGCGGAGAGGTGTAATCAGCACGGAGACAACATCCGGCCTGGTGACAAGCGGAGCCCCCAGCGCCTCCCTATGCCTCGACACAGCAGGCTGCCGGCGGCTAATCAGAGCCGCATTTGAAGGCCGGACAGCACATAGAGGACAAGTAATCGGAGGCTTACCGGGAGATCAGTGCCCAGAGTCCATCGAGGGAACCTTTGCCTCCCAGCTTCAGAAGAGTGTCGAGGCCCTGCAGGGACAGCGTTGAAACAAGCCCTATATAGAAGGGAACTTTTAGAGTATATCCAGTCTTACCCCTCCCTATGTATATAGAGATAACTCTAATCACTAGTTTACCTGTGTCTAGATGTGCAAGCCGTCACCTGTGGACATCATTAATTGCTCGTAGTTGGGGCCCCCACATTTGTGCCGTGGTCAGTCTACAGCCGAGACTACCCTCAGTGACTCTAGACTGAGTTTCTTTTCATGTAGTAAACAGCACTGCATCGCTTTGTTTGAAAGAAGTGCAGCCTTTGGCAGTGCTTAATTTGCGCCGGAGGTTTGCAGTGTTCGACACTGGTACATAATTGTCCTTGGCCTTATTCACCATAAACTACATATTTTAATTTCAAGAACTGGTGTGTGCATGGTTTCCATAAGTGAACACTTGTCTGTGGTTGGCGAGACATTAGTCTGGCTTCTGGCAAGGCAAGATCAATGCAAGGGTTGTTTTTTCTTCCTAGGTACAGTGGCATTCCCCCTTCCCATAAGAACGTGGCTTGGTTTTATGCCACAAGGGCCAATGTCGTTTGTATTGTTGTAGTGCAAGCCTGCCCCAGTGTGTAGTATCGCTGTGTCCCTAATGTTTCTCTGCATTCCCCTATGTCACAGCACACAGTCCCCAGAAGGCTGCTAACACAAAAGCCTCTTTGGCTGTGTGGAGTCAGGCAATCCGCCATTTTTATGCATGAGGACCTTTAACCATGCTTCAAGCATTGTCCTGACATGACGTCAGTCTGAACACTTCCAGAATCACTGCCGGGTATTTTGAAAGTGCCGAAGTGACGAATGTGTTTAATACAGTTTTGTTCTGTTGGTTATTATTATAGTGCTTTAGACCATGCTATGGGGTGCTCAAAGTGCGATATTTGAGGTGGAATAAGAACATGACATAGGAAAGAGAAAAGGGTGACACAGGATATGGGGAATGAGGTAGGAGGTTTGTGACTGGAGTCCTCTTCCCCTGCAGGATGAGAGTGCATTTTGTTTGCCAGCGTCAGTCATCTGAGTGGCAAAGGAATGGGGAAGTAAGAGAGGCAAGAGGGATGAGTGTAGAGGTCACGGCTGCTGAGGGATGACAGTGAGATGAATAAGGGCCTGACAGAGTTAGAGATCATGGTACACTGATGGAGAGATAGTAGAGCAGGTGAGACTGCCCCGCCCCTTTCCAGTGTCTGCAGTTAGACTCATTATACAGCCTCTCCCTCATAGATGCTTTCACAGTGGGCCCACAGCAGAAGAGGGGGAAGAGCAGGGGGTTTCCGATTCTTGACAGTGCAGAGTGGCAGTGCAGAGTGGCAGTGCAGAGTGGCGGTGCAGAGTGTCGGTGCAGTGGTGCAGAGTGGCGGTGCAGAGTGGCGGTGCAGAGTGGCGGTGCAGAGTGGCGGTGCAGAGTGGCGGTGCAGAGTGGCAGTGCGGTGGTGCAGAGTGGCGGTGCAGAGTGGCGGTGCAGAGTGGCGGTGCAGAGTGGCGGTGCGGCAGTGCAGAGTGGCAGCGCAGAGTGCAGAGTGGCGGTGCAGAGTGGCGGTGCAGAGTGGCGGTGCAGAGTGGCGGTGCAGAGTGCAGAGTGGCGGTGCAGAGTGGTGGTGCAGAGTGGCGGTGCAGAGTGGCGGTGCAGAGTGGCGGTGCAGAGTGGCAGTGCGGTGGTGCAGAGTGGCAGTGCAGAGTGGCAGTGCAGAGTGGCGGTGCAGAGTGGCGGTGCAGAGTGGCGGTGCAGAGTGGCGGTGCAGAGTGGCGGTGCAGAGTGGCAGTGCAGAGTGGCAGTGCGGCGGTGCAGAGTGGCGGTGCAGAGTGGCGGTGCAGAGTGGCGGTGCAGAGTGCAGAGTGGCGGTGCAGAGTGGCGGTGCAGAGTGGCGGTGCGGTGGTGCAGAGTGGCGGTGCAGAGTGGCGGTGCAGAGTGGCGGCGCAGAGTGGCGGTGCAGAGTGGTGGTGCAGAGTGGCGGTGCAGAGTGGCAGTGCAGAGTGCAGAGTGGCGGTGCAGAGTGGCGGTGCAGAGTGGCAGTGCAGAGTGCAGAGTGGCGGTGCAGAGTGGCGGTGCAGTGCAGCAGAGTGGCGGTGCAGTGGTGCAGAGTGGAGGTGCAGTGGTGCAGAGTGGCGGTGCAGAGTGGCGGTGCAGAGTGCAGAGTGGCAGTGCAGAGTGGCGGTGCAGAGTGCAGAGTGGTGGTGCAGAGTGGCAGTGCAGAGTGGCAGTGCGGCGGTGCAGAGTGGCAGTGCAGAGTGGCAGTGCGGTGGTGCAGAGTGGCGGTGCAGAGTGGCGGTGCAGTGCAGCAGAGTGGCGGTGCAGTGGTGCAGAGTGGCGGTGCAGAGTGGCGGTGCAGAGTGGCGGTGCAGAGTGGCAGTGCAGAGTGGCGGTGCAGAGTGGCAGTGCAGAGTGGCAGTGCAGAGTGGCAGTGCGGTGGTGCAGAGTGGCGGTGCAGAGTGGCAGTGCAGAGTGGCGGTGCAGAGTGGCGGTGCAGAGTGGCAGTGCAGAGTGGCGGTGCAGAGTGGCGGTGCAGAGTGGCGGTGCAGAGTGGCGGTGCAGAGTGGCGGTGCAGTGCAGCAGAGTGGCGGTGCAGAGTGGCGGTGCAGTGCAGCAGAGTGGCGGTGCAGAGTGGCGGTGCAGAGTGGCGGTGCAGAGTGCAGAGTGGCGGTGCAGAGTGGCGGTGCAGAGTGCAGAGTGGCGGTGCAGAGTGGCAGTGCAGAGTGGCAGTGCGGCGGCGCAGAGTGGCGGTGCAGAGTGGCAGTGCGGCGGTGCAGAGTGGCGGTGTAGAGTGGCAGTGCGGCGGTGCAGAGTGGCGGTGCAGATTGGCAGTGCAGAGTGGCGGTGCAGATTGGCGGTGCATAGTGGCGGCGCTGAGTGGCGGCGCAGAGTGGTGGCGCAGAGTGGCGGCGCAGAGTGGCAGCGCAGAGTGGCGGCGCAGAGTGGCGGCGAGTGCAGAGTGACAGCGAGTGCAGAGTGACAGCGAGTGCAGAGTGACAGCGAGTGCAGAGTGACAGTGAGTGCAGAGTGACAGCAGAGTGACAGTGAGTGCAGAGTGACAGCAGAGTGACAGTGAGTGCAGAGTGACAGTGAGTGCAGAGTGACAGCAGAGTGACAGTGAGTGCAGAGTGACAGTGACAGCAGAGTGACAGTGAGTGCAGAGTGACAGTGACTGCAGAGTGACAGTGACTGCAGAGTGACAGTGAGTGCAGAGTGACAGTGACTGCAGAGTGACAGTGAGTGCAGAGTGACAGTGAGAGCAGAGTGACAGTGACTGCAGAGTGACAGTGAGTGCAGAGTGACAGCAGAGTGACAGTGAGTGCAGAGTGACAGTGAGTGCAGAGTGACAGCAGAGTGACAGTGAGTGCAGAGTGACAGTGACAGCAGAGTGACAGTGAGTGCAGAGTGACAGTGAGTGCAGAGTGACAGTGACTGCAGAGTGACAGTGACTGCAGAGTGACAGTGAGTGCAGAGTGACAGTGAGTGCAGAGTGACAGTGAGTGCAGAGTGACAGTGAGTGCAGAGTGACTGCAGAGACAGTGTGTAAGGGTGCAGGGTGCACATTGTGTGAGTGTGCAGAATGAGTGTGCAGGGTAAACAGTGTGTGACTATGCAGGGTGACATTGGGAGTGTGCGGGTGAGCAGTGTGTGAATGTGTAGGGGCAGTGTGTGAGTGTGCAGGAAACACCACACACACATACACCACACACACATAACGCACACACAAACCACACACCTCAGTCTCTCAACACCACACACTTGTCACCACTCAACACAACACACTCACCACCACACTCACTCCCCAGGCTCACCCCCACAGACTCACCACCACACACTCACCAGCACACAGAAAACAACACACACAACAACACACCCCCAGCCGTCAATGAATGCTTTCACCATGCACAAACACCAACAACCATCATCCATCTGTGCACGCTTTTACCAAGCACACACCCACCAGCCGTCAGTGCACCCTTCCACCAGGCACACACACCTCCAGCCGGCAGTGCACTTTTCCACCAAGCAATTGCAGTATGGTACACTTTACTTTTAAACATATTCATATAAAGCACAGCATGCCACCATTGGTAAAATTACAATTCAACCAACATACTTCCACTACACACCACATGCACACACTCCATAACACATGGCAAAAAGACATTGGCATTTACAATGCCATTAGCTCAAACTCAAATAAATCCGAGCCCGATTGCATTTCTAATGCTTGTTTTTTAAAGCAGCCAGCGACCCCTACCCCAGTCCGCCCACCCCATCAGACAGTAATCTTATGCAAGTGAGGAGAATTTGAGATCAGTTGGTTCTGTTAAAGTTTGTTCATGCAGGCGGACTTTTGGCGTTTGACACAGGGCGACAGGAGTGTAATGTAACTGGATGTTAACGTAAGGGCAAAAGGACATAGGGGAAAAGGGGACACTGGCAGGGGAAGTTGAGGGGGGAATAGGAAAGGGAGAAGTAAGTCATGGGAATAGCGGGCTGGAGAAGAAATGCAAACAGACATGCTCTCCTCAAGATATTTCAATAAAGGAACCAAAATACATGCTCATGTGTCGTGGCTATTCCTCTGCACCTTCACGATACGACAAGGAGAATAACTGCCATTAGGGCAACAAGTGCAGTCACCTGAGTCCAATGGTGTGAGCGGACCACTGCGCCTCAGTTATGGCGTTTTTTTACCACCCAAACCCAGGCCTGTAGCAAGTTTGCCATGGACTCTAATGGAAGCATGGGACATGGGCCTCACCCCACGCGGGTTGGACACTGATGGGCAGCCATGAACGAAGACCGCTGGGGCGCTCTCACCTCTCGGCACCGGTGCCACTGACCACGCTGCTCTAATTATAGCTATGCACGTGGTCATTCTCCTTACTTGCCAAGCGTATGGGCCCATGACATGATGGTAACGCAACTACAGGACTATTTAAGTACTGGTACTACAGAGGAAACTTAAAAGGACAAATGAAGAGAGCAAAAAAGATGCAGTACAGAGAGATATGGACCTTCAAAGCATATAGTAAGGTCGGAGTAGTTCAAACACGTGCTCCTTTGAAGAAACATCGACATAAAAGAAATCCTGCTCACATTGACAGACGGGAAATTGAGGCCCAATAACCTGGAAGCGCACGAACAAGCATTTATTTTACATTATGGATGATTTCCCTTTGAATGAATTGGCTTGTGACGAGAAGGGACTGTGATGCAGTTTAGAGCGAGGTGTCTCTGGTGTGCAATAGGGCCTCAGACCCGTGCCCGCAGTCTGCATCGACGCCGGAGCGGGGACGTTGGCACAAACAGGCCCACAAACACCAGCTTGAAGGGTTTTCCCCTAACCCCAGCCAGGGCATGCGTTCTCCTAACGGGCCGCGCTTTCCAAAGGCCATTCCAGACCTTGCAAATAAAGCAGTTTGACATGGGCAGGCTGCATACCATCAGACCCCTTTCCCACCACCCCCAGCTTTATTTAATATAGAAAGATGAAAGGGCAGTTAGAAACCTAACACAGGTGGTGTAAAATGTTCTGAAAAATTCAGTGATGCATCTAAATTCTGGCCATAACACGCATTGTCTCTATTACTAGCAAATGTATAATCTGCTCGAAACATAACAGCCCTGAGGGCCACGCTAATGACCAGATGAACAGAGCAAGCTTATGTCTTAACAGACCTTATGTGTTGAGTGCGCTGAGCTAGCAAATATACAACCAGCCCATACTGCCTCAGAGCCATGTGCCAGGCCATTGAACAAAGCCGGCTGCTACCAAAACATACATTGGGTGACAAACTATGGAGTCAATACGTCAATGTGTTATGCACTAATGCACTTTACTACCATATTTGCTTTGGGTTGAGTCACTTTTTTGGTGCAGCCCCAACACAAAATATATTTTGGGATTTGCAAAGCCCGATTTTAATGGTTCTGCAAAAAAAAAAAATTATAATAATAAATCAAAACGATGCTTAGAACTGCCCTGCGTCACTTTTCGTCGGGAATGCATTTCAGTGTTGGAGCAAAGGCGTTCCTGTACATTCACCCATGTGTGTTGACACAAAACCATGTTTATTAAAAGTCAGAAAATGAATCCCGGGCCCGAGAACACCAAGCCTCTCATAATGACCTGGAATGATATCTCTCCATGAATACCACTCGTAATGATGGTCTTGATATGTTGTCTCAACAAAATTGGGGACAGGATTTGGCCTAATGGCTAGGGTGGTCGACCTCAAATCTGGGGAACTGGGTTTGAGTCTCGGCAAGAACGGCCAACAGCCTGTGATTCTGGGCAAATCACTTAATCTCCCAATGCCTAACAAAAATGTGTCCTCCTGTAACGCAGCTGGTGCTCGTGTTAAGTGCTCTTATACCCGACACTTTCAGGGCAAATTTGAGCTATATAAAACTCCGTAAAAAAAATTATAAGCTGCTCGTAGAAAATCAGACATTGTCTTCTGCATCAACAAATCCTTTACCAGTCATACTACAACCAGTTATGTATGTCATTGTTTGCCTTATCAGTTCATACGTAACACACTATGGGGCAGATTTATGAAGGCCTTGCGCCGCCGGTGCATCATTTTTAACATGGGAAAAAGTGACGCACCGGCGGCGCAAGGCCTTCATAAATCTGCCCCTATGTGTGCCATAACCATGATCTACAACTAGTTCATACCATAACATACCTTGTGTGCTGTGTCAATAAACTAAAAGCGGTACAAATAGCCATGTCTGAACTTGGGTGGCAGAGTGGGCTAAAGAACGGTGATGGATTAAACCCAGATCTTTTGACTGGGTGTGAGTGTTTGATTGGTTCAGATGCTCCGTCCATCACCACCCCCTTTTGTACCGCTTTGGCCGCCATAAGTGTGGCAGGGTATGCTCAGACGTGAGTCCCTTGCTCACTTTGCCACTGGATTCAAGCAAGCCGGGCTGAAGACGGCTGTAATGTCAGAAACCGGTCCTCGGAAGCTTGTTTCCGATCCAGGGAAGGCATGGCTTGGCAGTTCGGGCTGAACTGTTCCCATGAGGCACAGGGTCAGACTGATTTGCATATAGCCATGTCTGAACTGGGGTGGCAGAGTGGGCTAAAGAACGGTGATGGATTAAACCCAGATCTTTTGACTGGATGTGAGTGTTTGTTTGGTTCAGAGGCTCCGGCCTTCACCACCCCCTTTTGTACCGCTTTGGCCGCCATAAATGTGACAGGGTATGCTCAGACGTGAGTCCCTTGCTCACTTTGCCACTGTATTCAAGCAAGCCGGGCTGAAGACGACTGTAATGCCAGAAACCGGTCCTCAGAAGCTTGTTTCCGGTCCAGGGAAGGCATGGCTTGGCAGTTCGGGCTGGACTGTTCCCATGAGGCAAAGGGTCAGACTGATTTGCATATAGCCATGTCTGAACTGGGGTGGCAGAGTGGGCTAAAGAACGGTGATGGATTAAACCCAGATCTTTTGACTGGATGTGAGTGTTTGTTTGGTTCAGAGCCTCCGGCCTTCATCACCCCCTTTTGTACCGCTTTGGCCGCCATAAGTGTGGCAGGGTATGCTCAGACGTGAGTCCCTTGCTCACTTTGCCACTGGATTTAAGCAAGCCGGGCTGAAGACGGCTGTAGTGCCAGAAACCGGTCTTCGGAGCTTGTTTCCGGTCCAGGGAAGGCATGGCTTGGCAGTTCGGGCTGGACTGTTCCCATGAGGCACAGGGTCAGACTGATTTGCATATAGCCATGTCTGAACTGGGGTGGCAGAGTGGGCTAAAGAACGGTGATGGATTAAACCCAGATCTTTTGACTGGGTGTGAGTGTTTGATTGGTTCAGATGCTCCGTCCATCACCACCCCCTTTTGTACAGCTTTGGCCGCCATAAGTGTGGCAGGGTATGCTCAGACGTGAGTCCCTTGCTCACTTTGCCACTGGATTCAAGCAAGCCGGTCCTCGGAAGCTTGTTTTCGGTCCAGGGAAGGCATGGCTTGGCAGTTCGGGCTGGACTGTTCCCATGAGGCACAGGGTCAGACTGATTTGCATATAGCCATGTCTGAACTGGGGTGGCAGAGTGGGCTAAAGAACGGTGATGGATTAAACCCAGATCTTTTGACTGGGTGTGAGTGTTTGATTGGTTAAGATGCTCCGTCCATCACCACCCCCTTTTGTACCAATAAACTAAAAGCAGCATTTTCAATAACAGATGCAGTGTACCATATTGTCACACTTATAAATCTAGCCAGATGACCAACACATTGGATGAAACTCCAATACTATATAATACAGTTTGTATACCATCTAAAATAGTTCAAAGACCAACTCTTGTGATAACACACCACTTCATATGATAACAAACGTTCTCAGACAAAAACAGCGCATACCATAAAAAAGCATGAGGTACTAACCAGTTCTTAGAATAACATTGATGCATCGATAACTAGTCCACGCTATAAAAGATCTTAAGTGAAGCCCTAATGAACATATGGCCCATTTCTACTCAATCATTGCACTGGCACACTTCAGGCTGCTCATCCCCAATGTAGGCACCCTTGCACCATGGTGTAAGGATGCCCGTGTTATGGGCAGAGTTGCTTTTGTGCAGCAAGGTAACCCTTCCTGCACATATATAATCCTTAGAGGCGTACCCCTCTTTCCATGTGTGCTGCAGAATGCAGCACACACGGAAACAGAAAATAACAGAGAGAAATTAAGATATTTCTCCTTGTTATGTTCTCTTAGTAGGTGCACCATTTTGGTGCAAGCCCAGGTTTACTGCCTTTAGTAAGTCTAGGTTTGCGTCAAAATACAAAGGTGCATGCTTAAGAACGCTCACGCTCCACCCATGTTATGCTACTCGATAAGGCACAGCTTTCCAAACTTTTCATGTTGGTGACACACCTTTTTGTGAAAAAAATTTCAGGGACACGGTAACGCGAGCGAGCGCAGCGAGCTAGCCCGAACCACCCACAACCCCACATACAATCCCACACACACACACAACCCTACACACACACACAACCCCACACACACACACAACCCCACACACACATACAACCCCACACACATACACAACCCCACACACACAACCCTACACCCACCCACCCACACCCATCCCCACACACCCACCCACACACAATCCCACACACAAACAACCACCCTCACACACAACCCCACACACATAACCCCACCCCCACATCCCCACACACACACACACGCCTCCCCCACACACACTACCCCAGACACAACCACACACACCCCACACACACAGACAACCACACACACCCCCACACACAGACATCCACACAAACCCCCACACACAACCCCCACACACAACCCCCACACAACCCCACACACACACACACACACAACCCCCCACACATACAACCATACAACCCCCCACACACAAGCCCCCCACACACAACCCCACACGCACACAACCCCACACACACACAACCCCACACACCCCCACCCCCAGATAATGTACGTATGTTTTGTATGGATCTGAAGAAAACCCTCTTGGTTCGTAACAGAGCATGAACAGGAGATTTACACATTTCTGATATTACATATTATCCACATATTTACAATTTTATGCACAGTGAGGTCAACTCATTTGCCCAGAATCACACATTTTAAAGTCAAGTGCCAGAGCTGGAATTAAAACCAAAAGTTCCAGATCACCAGGTCACCAGTTTCGGCACTGGACTAAATCTCTGTGGTCTAGAATGCCAGTGGAGTCTATTGTTTGACATTCCAAGAACCCTGCCCCCTTCAGCCTGCGATGAGGATTAGACAATTTTCCCCCAAATGGGTTTTTAGGTCGAGGCCTGACCCATCGCTTGCGATGGTCTGTGCCAGACCTATTGCAAGAAGGGCTTCAGAAAATGCAATCGCATGGCAACAGCTTACAGTGCATGTGAGCGGGCGTGCGCTTGAGCATTCCTAATGCTCATTAAGCGCATCGCTCTCCGCCCACTTGCCACCCACTTGATCGCGAACACTTTCGGGCCGCGCGTTTGTTCACTTTCGCGGCCGCGCGTTTTTGTTTTTTTTTCCTTTGGGTTAGGGCTTGTCATTCTTGGAAGAACCCCGGCATCAAAATGAGGGAGATTCAAAGCGTAAAATGGATTTAATTTGGGCAGAGAACAAACTCAGCATGTTAGCATTCCACCATAATTTTAACCCTGGGAAAACCAGCGTATTCTCTGTCCTGCTGTTATAGCTATAGGAATGACAAAGGCTCTCTGGTATTAAAATTAATGTAACTTAATCTGAACTGTTGGATTTTTCCACATCAATGAGCAATATGAATGTCGGTAATGTTATCTCAGTCTTCACATGCATTATACAGGAAGTGAAACATGTGGGCGTTAAAATAACAGAATCGGAGAACTGCTTTCTAGGAACCTTCCGTCAATGGTAAACCATGCAAGAACTGAAGCAAATGTTACCTACCCATGGCAGGGCAAGATAGAAGTGATGAATCTGATTTCTCCAGTTTATTGGTAACATTTGCAGAGGTGGCTAAGGTTGTCCAGGAAAACACTAATGCCAGGAAAAGTCCAGGAGGAGTGGGACTTACTTGTTAAAATACTGTGAAGCAGTCCAATTTAGAATCGTACCCGAATGGTCCAAAAGTGCCCTAATTGTAGTGTCCCAGAGTCAGTCAGCAGTCTAGTGTTTTGTATGCCCTACACTAAACACCCACCCACCACTGATGTCACTGGTCAGGTGACACAGCTTTAATAAAAGGGGCCGAGCCCATGTGCTCTGGGCCAGTTGTGCCCAGTAGCTGACTGTGTCTGCGTCAGTCCTTTCTAGCAATGAGGGCCCAGGGACCCCAACATTACATTGGCGACGAGGAGGGCGGACGCTAGCCACGCGTGCCGCAGCTGAACAACCCCGGAAAGAAGAAGGGAAGTGCCCATGTGCAGGGCATTCCCCTGGGGAAGCGGCGCCGGCCGCCGAGAGGCCTGCCGGGCCTAAGCCGAGCCCCGGGCCTGCCTGCAGACGAGAAGGTGACCGGGAGCCAACCCCACACCTTTGAGCCCAGCCTGAACGGCCCCCTGCGTGGGGTGATGAAGAGCGGCCCGACCGGAGCCCACCCGCGTCGGCCGCGACTGCGCCCCTGCCTGGGGTGAAGAGAGAGAGAGCCGTGCAGAGCCCACCTGCATCGGCCGCCACCGCTCGATGAAACCTCCGCGGAGCCCACCCGCGTGGAGGAGAAAAGGCCCGTCGGCCGAAGGTGAGCCCAAGCACCGAAAGCGTAGCCCACCCGCAACGGTCGCAACAGTACAAATGGCGGCCACTTGCCAGCGCCGAACGAGAACTCACTATAAAGCGGAGCCCACCCGCTACGAACACTAACTGTGCCCGAGAGTGTCCCTGTGCCAAAGCAAGACTCGCGGAGCCCACCCGCGGCCTGCCTACAGCGACGCGGCGTCGGCCGCTACTGTTCCCGTCAGGAGCGAGGCTCGCGGAGCCCACCCGCGGCCTACATATAGCCATCCCTGCCCTGCCACGAAGCGTCGGCCTGAAGCTGCCGCGGCGGTGGGGAAGGGGCCCGCAGCGTGTGGAGAGCTGCCGGGCCCTGATTGGAGAAAGCGGAGCCCACCCGCAAAGCGCTGTCACCCCACCTGACGCCGCGTGTGGCTGCGGCGGTGGGGGTAGGAAAAGGAGAGAGCCAGCACCCGGCTCGCAGCCGGCAACAGCGTCAGTGCAAGCCCCCCCCCCCCTGCGCGGCCGTGGAAAGTGAAGCCCTGCTGCGAGGGAGGGGAGATCGTAACTGAGCCCCTGGCCGGAGAAGGAACAGACTCCCCGAGACGGGGAAAAGGAGGCCTCCAGCACCAGCGGTAACTCTCCCCCACCCAGTGCAGCGTGTTGACTGTGAGACTGCTGCGGGCGGGGAGAGTAGCGGAAGATCACAGCACGACTAGTGCTGCCCCCAAATGAATAGGAGTTGAGCCAGCCCCCAAAAATAAATAAATAAAGACCCCTCCACTTGCCTGCCTCCTTGCTCCGGAGCCTGCTCCTCACCTCCCGGCCGGGACGAGCAAAACCAGCATCTATCAGGGAGCTGCCTGGTTTGCAGAGCCATCTAGTGGCCATCCAGCACCGTTGCACCCACACACACACACCAAAGAAGCAAGCATTGCTCAAACCAAGTGCCACGGAGGCAAGGGGATAAGTCACATCCACGTCTGCCAGGTATGCTGCCGCCACCACCAGGAATCAGAAGGAATGGTGGACAACAAGAACCACAGCAAGACACGGAAGAAAAGAACAGTGGTGTCTACACGCCAACTCTGAAGGGAATTCAAGGGGACAACGCAGCACTGCGCAAGAACGCGCCTGAAGAATAGGACTGTGCCACAAGCCAAGGAGGGGACTCCTGTGTACAAGCAAGCACGCCGCAAGTGCGCCCAAAGAAATTAAAAAACGCGCCAGGAGACAGCGCAGGAACGCACCAGAAACACGCAAGGAGTGAAGGAACTCCCCACAACAGGACAGCATAGCATTGCGCAGGACCGCGCGAGGAGTGAAGGAACTCCACACCTCAGGACCGAACAGCACTGTGCAGGAATGCACACGGAGTGAAGGAACTCCACGCCACCACAACTGAGTGACGCAGGGATCGCGCCCTCGGAGACCTGTCAGTAGGTCACAGCGAAGACGACTTGCCAGAAAGTCACCGCCAGATGCGGACCAGTCAGTTGGTCACCCGGAAAGAAAAGGAGAAGATGACCAGTCAGTTGGTCACCCGGAAAGAAAAAGAGATGACCAGTCAGTTGGTCACCCGGAAAGAAAAGGAGAAGATGACCAGGCAGTTGGTCACCCAGAAAGAAAAGGAGAAGATGACCAGGCAGTTGGTCACCCGGAAAGAAAAGGAGAAGATGACCAGTCAGTTGGTCGCCCGGAAAGAAAAGGAGAAGATGACCAGGCAGTTGGTCACCCGGAAAGAAAAGGAGAAGATGACCAGTCGGTTGGTCGCCAGGAAAGAAAAAGGAGAAGATGACCAGGCAGTTGGTCACACGGAAAGAAAAGGAGAAGATGATCAGGCAGTTGGTCACCCGGGAAGAAAAGGAGAAGATGACCAGTCAGTTGGTCGCCCAGAAAGAAAAGGAGAAGATGACCAGCCAGATGGTCGCCCGGAAAGAGAAGGAGAAGATGACCAGGCAGTTGGTCACCCGGAAAGAAAAGGAGAAGATGACCAGGCAGTTGGTCACCCGGAAAGAAAAGGAGAAGATGACCAGTCAGTTGCTCGCCCGGAAAGAAAAGGAGAAGATGACCAGCCAGATGGTCACCCGGAAAGAGAAGGAGAAGATGACCAGTTAGATGGTCGCCCGGAAAAAGAAAGGAGAAGCTTGCAGTCACGACTGCGAAGCCATGCCAGAAGATCAAAGACATAGTAACTGAATAGATCAAGAAGAAGTCCATGGACGGGACCCAGAAGAGGTCTGATGACACCGACCCGAAGTAAAGAAGGAGCGACAGGAAGAAAGGTGCGATGCCTGGTTTGGCCATCGGAAGAAGAGAAGGCGTGTCCTAAGGGTAGGACGCAACCAGGGAGATTCGTGTGGAGTGCACGCCACACGGAGATGGCCTGGGTGGTTGAAGAAAAGAAAAGGGACCAACCAAGTCGTGAAAGGAAAGGTGGAGAAGAAGGGAAGTGAGTGCCACGGTGCCACTAGAAGATCACAAGAAGGGAAGAGGTGTGACCAGTCAACTCACACACCCATCAGAAGAAGATGGTGTCATGCACCAGAACACCGGAGTGCAACAGAGAACAAGGCCTGGCATGAACACCGGCGGCACAAGTCAAAGATATCCACCTACAAGCCATCCACCCATGTGGCGATCGTAGAAGAAGGCAAGTTTGGACTGTTGACAACAATCTACCTTTGGGGTTGAGCGGAAGATTGGATGGCGAGAGTGCTCACACATCCGGCTGAGTAACTGACCACTCCACACCAACCCGTGGCAGCCCACGAAGCAAAGGCCTCAAGGGACTCTGGTGGCAGCAAGTCCCACAAGAGAGACAGGTCCACAACGGTGCGTCTGCAAGACCCACGGAGAGGAAAGCTTCATGTGCAAGAAAAGAGTCAACAGCGTAACCTTCAGGTGGAACTAGGACACAACGGTGAAGATCGTGGAGCGCCCCGCTCACGGCCCGAAGGCTATGGTGGAGCAACATGACCGACAAAGCCAGTCCAGTGGAAGCCTAGCAAAGAGGTCCTCCCGGACATCTTGTGAGAGAAGAACACCGGCGAGAGGGACATTCTAGTGAGAGGGATGTATGCACCTACTCCTTTCATCTGCCCAGAAATACTTTGAAGCCTGCCCAGAGACATCACCAAGGACCAGGACTGAAGAGGAGAAACGAGAAGACAACAATACTCAGATCATGTCACCCTTCTATCTAGCTACCAACTGTCACTAGTGGTGTGAAACAAAGACAAGGCAAAGGACAACGTCCAGGCGGCGCAGACAGAAGATAGGACCCGCCAAACAACAGCAAACTATGCCACAGTGACTCATGAGTCCTGGACGCAGCAACTACACCATCTGCGACCTGCAATCCACCAAAGAGACTCACCCCAAATCATAGAGTCCAGTGTTATATTGTATGTACATTTTCTTTCCCACAGGTTTGAACTTTGTCGTGGGGTTTGCGAACTGCACTTTTTCTTCCGCAGGTTGGACTTTCTTTTGTTTTCATTTTCCCCCAAGTTTGGGAGGGATGTAGTGTCCCAGAGTCAGTCAGCAGTCTAGTGTTTTGTATGCCCTACACTAAACACCCACCCACCACTGATGTCACTGGTCAGGTGACACAGCTTTAATAAAAGGGGCCGAGCCCATGTGCTCTGGGCCAGTTGTACCCAGTAGCTGACTGTGTCTGCGTCAGTCCTTTCTAGCAATGAGGGCCCAGGGCCCCCAACATTACACTAATGAAAAACGGGGCTTCGTGGCTCAAGGAATTGATGGAAAAAAAGCTGTGGGATCGAACTTGGATGAAAAAGTGAAAAAAGTCCAGAGACAATATAATCTGTACATCTACTTCGTAACAAAAAGCATAATGGATGTTTGGGACATATAGCTACAAGGGCTTGACTGTGTTCCTGTTTCAATACACAAGAATATGTGATAAGAGAGGTCATAGGTAAGGGGTGGAATGAGGACGTAGGACGATCTCAGATGGTGGAATGTTATGTCTTAAATCCTACTGATAATATAAAACATGAAGCAAGAGAGGATGAGATTCACATGTGATCTCACAGCAGATATATTGTTTCCCCTTAGCCACTGTTTCACACCATGTCCCAGTAGCCCGACCAACCAGTCACATTTTTAAAAAAAAGTCCAAAATACAGCACTCAAATTAGATAGCAGACTAAAACTATTGGACTTCTGACGTCTGGGTCACGTATAACTGGGCTTACTCACTTTAAAGTTGTGCAGCCAGGGAACGAAATTAGGCATGTAAATATTACTTCATTGCGAAAAGGCAGATACTACTTAAAACTGACCTCATTTGCCTTCAGTTCAGAATGTTTCTTCTTACATAAAAGTTCCATTCTTAACAAAAATGAAAAAGAAAGCTGTAACTGAAGCTAAGTGCTGTCTGCCGTCTGGTGCCGGTTTCTAATGAGATCACTTCTCACCAATCCGCTAAATGTCAATCATCCCAGCTCAAGATAAGAAAGCTCGGCAGTAAACATGCAAATGGAATGGCAAACCATGACAAATACATATGGATTTGCTCCCGAAACTTGTAATAGCGAAGGCCAAGGCATTATTTCTGTGAAGAGGAAATCTTTGAGATGACCAGCCTGGTTTAAGCTCCTCTTCTGTTTGTCCTGTCCAGGGCTCAAAGAAGAGAGATCGCCAGTGTTGCAGCAGACAGCGCCCCGCCACCCTCTAGGCTACGTGAAATGCTTGTTCCTGAGATTACATTAATTACAACCGCAGCGTGAGCTCCAAACACGCGCTAAACGAAATATCAGTACGTCAATGGGCAGATAAACAGCGCATTCTTAACCCCCCCTGCAGCCCTAACAAGCGCGACACACCTACGCATGGGGCGTGACACAGTAACGTGTCGCGCCACACAGTTTGGAAAGCTGTGCGATAAGGTGTACCTGCAGGGCGGTGACCTGAGCAGTGACGTGGGGAGTTGGAGGGGCAGGGTGGGGGTGGTAATCTACGATTGGCAGATCATAAAGTCCTAGTGGGTGAGTATACAGTGAATATTTTGGCAAAGTAGTGGAGGGAAATACCATTGACCACTTTGAATACAATTCTCAGCAACTTGTAGATATCACTTTCTTTTAGCTGAAAATAATCTAACTTTATCATGAAAAACAGTGCTGTGTGTACCTGAAAAGTGTTGTGGTCACAAAGTTAAGAACCTTGTCTATTCGTGGTGAGAATTATATTGCTGGAGTCCTACAAGTAGGCTGTTAAAATAGTCCAGTTTACTAACTACTAGGAAATTGAGTAATGTAAAGCAGTAAGGCAAGGGATACATGAACAAATATTTCTTATGTTTCAAACCTGGAATCATATCAGAGTGGGGGAGATAGTGATAAACAACTCCATGAACAACAAGCATTAGGAATGCATTAGGGCTCGGGTTTGTTTTAAGTTAGAGATAATGGCATTGTAAATGGCAATGTGTTTTAGGCACTCTGCACTACCACTCTGTACTCTGCACTACCAATCTGCACTCTGCACTACCAATCTACACTCTGCACTACCAATCTGCACTCTGCACTACCAATCTGCACTCTGCACTACCACTCTGCACTCTGCACTACCACTCTGCACTACCACTCTGCACTACCAATCTGCACTCTGCACTACCACTCTGCACTCTGCACTACCACTCTGCACTACCACTCTGCACTACCACTCTGCACTACCACTCTGCACTACCACTCTGCACTCTGCACTACCACTCTGCACTACCACTCTGCACTACCACTCTGCACTACCAATCTGCACTCTGCACTACCAATCTGCACTCTGCACTACCACTCTGCACTCTGCACTACCACTCTGCACTACCACTCTGCACTACCACTCTGCACTACCACTCTGCACTCTGCACTACCACTCTGCACTACCAATCTGCACTCTGCACTACCAATCTGCACTCTGCACTACCACTCTGCACTACCACTCTGCACTACCAATCTGCACTCTGCACTACCACTCTGCACTCTGCACTACCACTCTGCACTCTGCACTACCAATCTGCACTACCAATCTGCACTACCACTCTGCACTACCACTCTGCACTACCACTCTGCACTACCACTCTGCACTACCACTCTGCACTACCACTCTGCACTCTGCACTACCACTCTGCACTCTGCACTACCACTCTGCACTACCACTATGCACTACCACTATGCACTCTGCACTACCACTCTGCACTCTGCACTACCACTCTGCACTCTGCACTACCACTCTGCACTACCACTCTGTACTCTGCACTACCACTCTGCACTCTGTACTACCACTCTGCACTACCACTCTGCACTTTGCACTACCACTCTGCACTACCACTCTGCACTTTGCACTACCACTCTGCACTGCCACTCTGCACTTTGCACTACCACTCTGCACTACCACTCTGCACTTTGCACTACCACTCTGCACTACCAATCTGCACTCAGCACTACCACTCTCACTCTGCACTCAGCACTACCACTCTCACTCTGCACTACCACTCTGCACTCTGCACTACCACTCTGCACTACCACTCTGCACTACCACTCTGCACTACCACTCTGCACTACCACTCTGCACTCTGCACTACCACTCTGCACTCTGCACTACCACTCTGCACTCTGCACTACCAAACTGCACTACCACTCTGCACTCTGCACTACCACTCTGCACTACCACTTTGCACTACCAAACTGCACTACCACTCTGCACTCTGCACTACCACTCTGCACTACCACTCTGCACTACCGATCTGCACTACCACTCTGCACTACCACTCTGCACTACCACTCTACACTCTGCACTACCACTCTGCACTCTGCACTACCAATCTGCACTCGCCACCAGACACGGCGGACTCGTGGAAAATTAATGAAGTGACCTAGAGGGTGAGGATGGGATACTCCGCTACCATCGAGTTCGTAGAAGAACAAGATTACATACGAAAAACAAGCAGCACAGAAAGCATCACTTTCGCGATCGCAATTGTTTAAACAAGCAGCACAGAAAGCATCACTTTTGCGATCGCAATTGTTTAAACAAGCAGCACAGAAAGAGATCACTTTCGCGATCGCAATTGTTTAAAAAAACCAGATCTGATGCATGTGATTCTCTACATTGCTGGCCGGCTGTTCATGCGCGCACACAGAGCTGAAGGGAAAAAAAACACAGCAGTGCACACGCTCCCAGCACCATCTGCCTTCAATTACCGGCACCTCGGACAGCTGGTAATTGAGGATTTATGTATTCTTCTGCGCGTGTCCGAACACTTTATGCAGGAAGTGGACATTGACAAATTCCTAAGTCCTATGGCGTGCTGCCTTACTTAAACACAGCCTTGCCTGGACCAATTACCATGCACATGGCAAAATACCACACGCAAAAACCGCGCGCTTTTTGGAATGTGGCAGCCCGGACCCCTTTCAGAATTATTTTTTTTTTCTAATACATAAGAGCTCGGAAGCCCCGCCCCACTTCGTGGTGACGTAGGCCCGAGCCCTAAAAACGATCTTGCAATATCTTGACACAAATCAAGGTAATTCCCTGCTTCTAATACGAACTGGCCTTTTGTTTAATGGTACCATCCGACTTCTGTACTTTGTATGGCTGGGATTTATCCACGCATTTTTAGCACCCGGATTTTCGGGGGAATGTGGGCTGGGGGAGAAGGAGGCTTACAGAAGTACTTAGGGAGACTCTAAGACAAAAGGAAAGGTGAAGTACTGCGGCGCAAAAGAGGGCATTGCCTTCACAAAAGACAACAAGCATTAGAAATGCAATCGGGCTCGGATTTATTTGAGTTTGAGCTAATGGCATTGTAAATGCCAATGTATTGTTGCTATGTGTTATGGAGTGTGTTCATGTGGTGTGTACTGCCAGTGATCTCCTTGTGAGTGTGAGAATATTGCACCGTTACTGCCTGTGATGTCCTTCTTGTGAGTGTGAGAAGCTTGCACCTCTGCTGCCTGTGGTCTCCTTGTGAGTGTAAGAAGCTTGCACTGCTGCTGCCTGTGATGTCGTTCTTGTGAGTGGGAGAAGATTGCACCTCAGCTGCCTGTGGTCTCCTTGTGAGTGTATGCACTGTCATCGCTAGCCTGTAGATATGCACTGTCATCGCTAGCCTGTAGATATGCATTGGCTTCACTAGCCTGTAGGTATGCACCGTCATCGCTAGCCTGTAGATATGCACTGTCATCGCTAGCCTGTAGATATGCGCTGTCATTGCTATCCTGTAGATATGCGCTGTCATCGCTAGCCTGTAGATATGCATTACCATCGCTAGCCTGTAGATATGCACTGTCATCGCTAGCCTGTAGCAATGCTCTGTCATCGCTAGCCTGTAGATATGCACTGTCATCGCTAGCCTGTAGATATGCACTGTTATCGCTAGCCTGTAGATATGCATTATCATCGCTAGCCTGTAGATATGCACCGTCATCGCTAGCCTGTAGATATGCTCTGTCATCGCTAGCCTGTAGATATGCACTGTCATCGCTAGCCTGTAGATATGCATTGGCTTTACAAGCCTGTAGATATGCACTGTCATCGCTAGCCTGTAGATATGCTCTGTCATCGCTAGCCTGTAGATATGCATTGTCATCGCTAGCCTGTACATATGTGCTGTCATCGCTAGCCTGTAGATATATCGCTAGCCTGTAGATATGCACTGTCATCGCTAGCCTGTAGATATGCACTGTCATCGCTAGCCTGTAGATATGCTCTGTCATCGCTAGCCTGTAGATATGCACTGTCATTGCTAGCCTGTAGATATGCATTGGCTTCACTAGCCTGTAGATATGCACTGTCATCGCTAGCCTGTAGATATGCTCTGTCATCGCTAGCCTGTAGATATGCACTGTCATCGCTAGCCTGTAGATATGCATTGGCTTCACTAGCCTGTAGATATGCACTGTCATCGCTAGCCTGTAGATATGCTCTGTCATCGCTAGCCTGTAGATATGCACTGTCATCGCTAGCCTGTAGATATGCATTGGCTTCACAAGCCTGTAGATGGCTTCACTAGCCTGTAGATATGCACTGTCAAAGCTAGCCTGTAGATATGCTCTGTCATCGCTAGCCTGTAGATATGCACTGTCATCGCTAGCCTGTAGATATGCATTGGCTTCACAAGCCTGTAGATATGCACTGTCATCGCTAGCCTGTAGATATGCTCTGTCATCGCTAGCCTGTAGATAAGCATTGTCATCGCTAGCCTGTAGATATGCGCTGTCATCGCTAGCCTGTAGCTATGCATTATCATCGCTAGCCTGTAGATATGCACTGTCATCGCTAGCCTGTAGATATGCACTGTCATCGCTAGCCTGTAGATATGCTCTGTCATCGCTAGCCTGTAGATATGCATTGTCATCGCTAGCCTGTAGATATGCATTGGCTTCACTAGCCTGTAGATATGCACTGTCATCGCTAGCCTGTAGATATGCTCTGTCATCGCTAGCCTGTAGATATGCACTGTCATCGCTAGCCTGTAGATATGCATTGGCTTCACAAGCCTGTAGATATGCACTGTCATCGCTAGCCGTAGATATGCTCTGTCATCGCTAGCCTGTAGATATGCATTGTCATCGCTAGCCTGTAGATATGCACTGTCATCGCTAGCCTGTAGATATGCACTGTCATCGCTAGCCTGTAGATATGCTCTGTCATCGCTAGCCTGTAGATACGCACTGTCATCGCTAGCCTGTAGATATGCATTGGCTTCACTAGCCTGTAGATATGCGCTGTCATTTCTATCCTGTAGATATGCGCTGTCATCGCTAGCCTGTAGATATGCATTATCATCGCTAGCCTGTAGATATGCACTGTCATCGCTAGCCTGTAGATATGCACTGTCATGGCTAGCCTGTAGATATGCTCTGTCATCGCTAGCCTGTAGATATGCACTGTCATCGCTAGCCTGTAGATATGCGTTGGCTTCACTAGTCTGTAGATATGCACTGTCATCGCTAGCCTGTAGATATGCTCTGTCATGGCTAGCCTGTAGATATGCACTGTCATCGCTAGCCTGTAGATATGCATTGCCTTCACTAGCCTGTAGATATGCACTGTCATCGCTAGCCTGTAGATATGCATTGGCTTCACTAGCCTGTAGATATGCGCTGTCATTTCTATCCTGTAGATATGCATTGGCTTCACAAGCCTGTAGATGGCTTCACTAGCCTGTAGATATGCACTGTCATCGCTAGCCTGTAGATATGCTCTGTCATCGCTAGCCTGTAGATATGCACTGTCATCGCTAGCCTGTAGATATGCATTGGCTTCACAAGCCTGTAGATATGCACTGTCATCGCTAGCCTGTAGATATGCTCTGTCATCGCTAGCCTGTAGATATGCATTGTCATCGCTAGCCTGTAGATATGCACTGTCATCGCTAGCCTGTAGATATGCTCTGTCATCGCTAGCCTGTAGATATGCACTGTCATCGCTAGCCTGTAGATATGCATTGGCTTCACTAGCCTGTAGATATGCACTGTCATCGCTAGCCTGTAGATATGCTCTGTCATCGCTAGCCTGTAGATATGCACTGTCATCGCTAGCCTGTAGATATGCATTGGCTTCACAAGCCTGTAGATATGCACTGTCATCGCTAGCCTGTAGATATGCATTGCCTTCACTAGCCTGTAGATATGCACTGTCATCGCTAGCCTGTAGATATGCATTGGCTTCACTAGCCTGTAGATATGCGCTGTCATTTCTATGCTGTAGATATGCGCTGTCATCACTAGCCTGTAGATATGCATTATCATCGCTAGCCTGTAAATATGCACTGTCATCGCTAGCCTGTAGATATGCACTGTCATTGCTAGCCTGTAGATATGCACTGTCATCGCTAGCCTGTAGATATGCATTATCATCGCTAGCCTGTAAATATGCACTGTCATCGCTAGCCTGTAGATATGCACTGTCATTGCTAGCCTGTAGATATGCACTGTCATCGCTAGCCTGTAGATATGCTCTGTCATCGCTAGCCTGTAGATATGCACTGTCATCGCTAGCCTGTAGATATGCATTTCCTTCACTAGCCTGTAGATATGCGCTGTCATCGCTAGCCTGTAGATATGCTCTGTCATCGCTAGCCTGTAGATACGCACTGTCATCGCTAGCCTGTAGATATGCATTGGCTTCACTAGCCTGTAGATATGCGCTGTCATTTCTATCCTGTAGATATGCGCTGTCATCGCTAGCCTGTAGATATGCATTATCATCGCTAGCCTGTAGATATGCACTGTCATCGCTAGCCTGTAGATATGCAGTGTCATGGCTAGCCTGTAGATATGCTCTGTCATCGCTAGCCTGTAGATATGCACTGTCATCGCTAGCCTGTAGATATGCGTTGGCTTCACTAGTCTGTAGATATGCACTGTCATCGCTAGCCTGTAGATATGCTCTGTCATGGCTAGCCTGTAGATATGCACTGTCATCGCTAGCCTGTAGATATGCATTGCCTTCACTAGCCTGTAGATATGCACTGTCATCGCTAGCCTGTAGATATGCATTGGCTTCACTAGCCTGTAGATATGCGCTGTCATTTCTATCCTGTAGATATGCATTGGCTTCACAAGCCTGTAGATGGCTTCACTAGCCTGTAGATATGCACTGTCATCGCTAGCCTGTAGATATGCTCTGTCATCGCTAGCCTGTAGATATGCACTGTCATCGCTAGCCTGTAGATATGCATTGGCTTCACAAGCCTGTAGATATGCACTGTCATCGCTAGCCTGTAGATATGCTCTGTCATCGCTAGCCTGTAGATATGCATTGTCATCGCTAGCCTGTAGATATGCACTGTCATCGCTAGCCTGTAGATATGCTCTGTCATCGCTAGCCTGTAGATATGCACTGTCATCGCTAGCCTGTAGATATGCATTGGCTTCACTAGCCTGTAGATATGCACTGTCATCGCTAGCCTGTAGATATGCTCTGTCATCGCTAGCCTGTAGATATGCACTGTCATCGCTAGCCTGTAGATATGCTCTGTCATCGCTAGCCTGTAGATATGCACTGTCATCGCTAGCCTGTAGATATGCATTGCCTTCACTAGCCTGTAGATATGCACTGTCATCGCTAGCCTGTAGATATGCATTGGCTTCACTAGCCTGTAGATATGCGCTGTCATTTCTATGCTGTAGATATGCGCTGTCATCGCTAGCCTGTAGATATGCATTATCATCGCTAGCCTGTAAATATGCACTGTCATCGCTAGCCTGTAGATATGCACTGTCATTGCTAGCCTGTAGATATGCACTGTCATCGCTAGCCTGTAGATATGCTCTGTCATCGCTAGCCTGTAGATATGCACTGTCATCGCTAGCCTGTAGATATGCATTTCCTTCACTAGCCTGTAGATATGCACTGTCATCGCTAGCCTGTAGATATGCATTGGCTTCACTAGCCTGTAGATATGCGCTGTCATTTCTATCCTGTAGATATGCGCTGTCATCGCTAGCCTGTAGATATGCATTGTCATTGCTAGCCTGTAGATATGTGCTGTCATCGCTAGCCTGTAGCTATGCACTGTCATCGCTAGCCTGTAGATATGCATTGGCTTCACTAGCCTGTAGATATGCATTGGCATCGCTAGCCTGTAGATATGCACTGTCATCGCTAGCCTGTAGATATGCATTGGCTTCACTAGCCTGTAGATATGCACTGTCATCGCTAGCCTGTAGATATGCTCTGTCATCGCTAGCCTGTAGATATGCACTGTCATCGCTAGCCTGTAGATATGCATTGGCTTCACAAGCCTGTAGATGGCTTCACTAGCCTGTAGATATGCACTGTCATCGCTAGCCTGTAGATATGCTCTGTCATCACTAGCCTGTAGATATGCACTGTCATCGCTAGCCTGTAGATATGCATTGGCTTCACAAGCCTGTAGATATGCACTGTCATCGCTAGCCTGTAGATATGCTCTGTCATCGCTAGCCTGTAGATATGCATTGTCATCGCTAGCCTGTAGATATGCACTGTCATCGCTAGCCTGTAGATATGCTCTGTCATCGCTAGCCTGTAGATATGCACTGTCATCGCTAGCCTGTAGATATGCATTGGCTTCACAAGCCTGTAGATATGCACTGTCATCGCTAGCCTGTAGATATGCTCTGTCATCGCTAGCCTGTAGATATGCATTGTCATCGCTAGCCTGTAGATATGCATTGCCTTCACTAGCCTGTAGATATGCACTGTCATCGCTAGCCTGTAGATATGCATTGGCTTCACTAGCCTGTAGATATGCGCTGTCATTTCTATGCTGTAGATATGCGCTGTCATCGCTAGCCTGTAGATATGCATTATCATCGCTAGCTTGTAAATATGCACTGTCATCGCTAGCCTGTAGATATGCACTGTCATCGCTAGCCTGTAGATATGCACTGTCATCGCTAGCCTGTAGATATGCTCTGTCATCGCTAGCCTGTAGATATGCACTGTCATCGCAAGCCTGTAGATATGCATTGCCTTCACTAGCCTGTAGATATGCACTGTCATCGCTAGCCTGTAGATATGCACTGTCATCGCTAGCCTGTAGATATGCATTGGCTTCACTAGCCTGTAGATATGCGCTGTCATTTCTATCCTGTAGATATGCGCTGTCATCGCTAGCCTGTAGATATGCATTGTCATCGCTAGCCTGTAGATATGCGCTGTCATCGCTAGCCTGTAGCTATGCACTGTCATCGCTAGCCTGTAGATATGCATTGGCTTCACTAGCCTGTAGATATGCACTGTCATCGCTAGCCTGTAGATATGCATTGGCTTCACTAGCCTGTAGATATGCGCTGTCATTTCTATCCTGTAGATATGCGCTGTCATCACTAGCCTGTAGATATGCATTATCATCGCTAGCCTGTAGATATGCACTGTCATCGCTAGCCTGTAGATATGCACTGTCATCGCTAGCCTGTAGATATGCTCTGTCATCGCTAGCCTGTAGATATGCATTGTCATCGCTAGCCTGTAGATATGCATTGGCTTCACTAGCCTGTAGATATGCACTGTCATCGCTAGCCTGTAGATATGCATTGGCTTCACTAGCCTGTAAATATGCGCTGTCATTGCTATCCTGTAGATATGCGCTGTCATCGCTAGCCTGTAGATATGCATTATCATCGCTAGCCTGTAGATATGCACTGTCATCGCTAGCCTGTAGATATGCGCTGTCATTGCTATCCTGTAGATATGCTCTGTCATCGCTAGCCTGTAGATATGCATTGGCTTCACAAGCCTGTAGATATGCACTGTCATCGCTAGCCTGTAGATATGCTCTGTCATCGCTAGCCTGTAGATATGCACTGTCATCGCTAGCCTGTAGATATGCATTGGCTTCACTAGCCTGTAGATATGCACTGTCATCGCTAGCCTGTAGATACGCATTGGCTTCACTAGCCTATAGATATGCGCTGTCATTGCTATCCTGTAGATATGTGCTGTCTGTGTGTGTGTGAAAAACGTACGTAAAAATAAACTCAAGGTGATGGCAAATAAAACACGCCGCAATCTACATAGCTGTTTTTGTTTATTGCGAAAATCTCTGGTAAACTCTACCATATTGTTTTATTTTAAAAGACACGCGGATTGAAGAGGCAAGGGTGCTTGTATGCGAGGTATCTTAAAAAAAAATCAACTGTGACTGCCCTTGAAGCTACAGGAAAATTCTTTCCATTATCTCCACCGTGAACGCGGCACTCTGACAGCTCCTAATTAAAATGAATGGACTGCCGTGCGCGAAAGGTAAATGTTAAACGCGCGCATGATACATGCAATGCAATGGTGAACGCGCTCGCACCATCTGGATTGCATTACACGGGCACTCTGACAGATCCTAATTAAGATTAATCACTCGGCCGTGCTCGTTCGCGCACAGAAAATGCCATACAACTGCAATAAATAACGGACGAATAGTAAATATACCCTATCACGTCAAGGCTACTAAATAGACAGCACAGCCAAAACAAATCACTAGGCAGATGCCAGAAAAAACGCCGACGCGCACTAAAGAATCTAAAGAATGTGCCAGCCGGAGCCCTTTCAGAACTTTTTTTTCTTCTAAATGCATAAGAGCTCGGAAGCTCCGCCCCCCACTTCGTGGAGGCGTAGGCCCGAGCCCTAAAAAAGGATGACAATTACACCAGGGTTTCTAGCCAGAAGGAGAAAGGCAAGATGTTAGAAGTCCAAGAGAAGTGGACATTAGATAGACCCTTTGGCTGACACCAACTGGCAGAGAGTTTTTTTTTAACTCAATTGAACTGAGAAGGAGCAGTCAGATAGCTACAATGAGAACGAATGATGAGCTAAGCCCTCAATGCCACAGATCTGGAGGAAAGAAAGTAATATGCATTGATGAATACAATTCAGGAGAGTGTGGTTTGAATTGTAAGAAGGGTACTGAATCCACTCTGTAAGGGATTAAGGAGACTGTTAGAAGAGAGATGAGAACTAAGACCCGATTACATCCGCGGGCAGAATTTTAATCCCTGAGCAAATAGAAATTTGTGGCAAGACTGAAATTCCAAGTTATCACAGCATCACTGTCTTCCGTTGACAGATTTAGGTAGGTCAAACCTGATCAAATTTATGGGGTATGGGCAGACACCGAACAAAATAGGCAAAAAATGCAGAATTTAGTATGTTGAACACCAATCCTGCATGTTGAGCCTTAATTCCAGATATTAGAAAAGCCAGTAAATACTTTGCCCTAGAGAAATGGCATTTATTGGTAGTGGTATATATCACACCCTTTTCAGCAGAACTTGTAATCAAAACCTAAATGTTCTAGTATCTCAGAGAAGAAGGTGAGATATGATCAGTGCCACTGGAATTATGAAACAGGGGTTGACCAAATAATGTGGCAGGGTAGACTAAATTATGCTCACATAAAAGGCCAAATATGTTACCTAATGCAGTACATTTTGTGATCTGCCCTCCTTGCCATCTGGGATGACCTGAAGAACACAGTTGACCGCAACGGGCTGCTGCGTTATTTTTCTTGGACCTCTCGGCTGCCTTTGACATGGTTGACCAGTATACTCTGATACAAAGACTCTGCGGAACTGGCATAGAGCAAACAGCTCTAGACTGGATTGCATCCTACCTTCGCAAGAGAACTAATGCCATCCATACCCCACCTTTCTCGTCCAAGCCGTACTCCTCAAAAAAAGAAAGGCTGAGTTTATTTAATGCATCTTTAATTTAAATATACTTGCTTCCTTTATGCATCTATATATCTTCCATTTACTTATGGATCTGTATATTTATTACTTGTCTTCTAATTCAGCATATCCAATGCACTACCCTATTTCTAACCCTATCCCTCTCTCAATATATCCTCTACCTCAACTTTCTGACTTATCTCAAACCTCTTTCTAGTAATATTTCCAATCCACTACCCTATATCTCACCCTATACCTCTATCAATACATCCTACACCTCCACCTCTCATACATTCGAAACAGCATACCACAACTATGATCCCCAAAATAAGACAGAAAAGACACAAGGGATGGTGGACTGTTTCTCCTGCACCTCTAAACCTGTTTCATTGCATATGATAGTCCCGCGAGACAAACCCAGACACCAACCGTCCTGTGGTGTCACTAAGTCCCAGATCCTAGATCAAAAACTTGAATAGTGCGCGCAGGAATGAAAGAATATCCAGGGATTTACTCTGTAGTATTCCAAAAGAAGTTCTTTATTGAATATATGTCATAAATAACATGCAGCTCAGCCAACGCATTTTGTTCTCATTTGAGAACTTCATCAGGGCTTCTCAGGGTAATACCCGCGTTGAAGGAGAGAAATCTGTTACGTTCTCATATGCCATAAGTACAGCTGCTACCTCATGCACCAAAGAAATCCCAAGTCAAAATAAAAATGATCAGTAATTAGGTCTGAAAACACTTCTAACGTGGTCCCAAATCCAATAATCTTAAGGGGTCCAAGGACGTAACCTCAAATATCTGTACCCCGGTCTCCTTCAGCCCAACGTTCAATAGACAAGGGCTTTTCTCTACCATTGATTTGATCCTAATTTTGTCTAGATATCCCTCCAGAGTCTTAAACTTACAAACCCATTACATCTCTCTTAGCGATCATTTCCGGCAGAGCATTGGAGTCAAGGCTGACCACAGATTAGTTAAAGGGAAGGTCCCTTCGACTTACCTTGTTAATGATGTTACACTGGTTAGACAAAATCGCAATGCGCTGAGTTGGAAGAAAATTGATCCAGATTAATTTATGAGTAAGGTGACTTCCAATTGTAGTGAGCCATTAAAAAATGTCTAGGAGATGGCTACTCCTCGTCGGACATCGTGCAGGGTTTTTCTGCTATAGCAGAATTAATTGGTAATACCCTTCATGTAAACTCAAGCAAGAACATCCCTCAAAAGATAGGATGGTTTGATTCCATTTGCTCTAAAGCCCACTCCAAACTTACACTTGGACTTCACAGAAAGGTAAAAATTATGAAGAAATAAAAGAAGCCAGCAGGGCATATAGATGTGCCTTAAAAGCAAGGAAAAAATATTTAAAGGATGAGGCATGGAATGCCTTGAGAGCTGCATCAGAATTGAAAGACAGCGTTCTGGAAAGCGGTCAATGCTCCCTTTCTAGTTGATGCAGGGAGGGCAACCATAGAGATAGCAGTTGCCAATGGGTGAATGGGTTGGCCATTTTGCTAAATTATATTCTACACCCTGCCCTCAACCAAGTAGTAGTGACTTGGCAGGGAACAGGGTAGAACACCAGACTGTTAATCACCATTCACATCTCCAATTAGATCTTAACGAAATTGTGGAGGCAATTGCAACGAGCAAGAGTGGTAAGGCCCCAGGGCCAGATGGCATTCCTGTGGACCTTTTTAAATATAATATAGCTTTCTGGGGACCCATTTTTACACAAGTCATTAAGGCATGCATCTCGACCAGCCTTATCCCTACCTGGAGTGAATCGATATTGGTTACAATTTTTAAAAAGGGAGATAGGCACAACCCATCGTGCTATCGGCCTATCTCACTTTTAGACTCCAAAGTCAAAATAATCGGAAGAGTACTTCTTTCTAGACTACAGGACTGGGCAGACGACCATTCTATCATCAGTAATACACAATATGGGTTCGGCAAGGGCCTGGGCACTATAGATCAGTGCCTACATTTAGAATTAACTATTGTCAAATATACTAAGGCAAAAAGGGGCCCTCTCTACTTGGCCTTTGTGGATTTGTATGCGGCCTTCGACTGTGTCATCCACAACAAACTCTGGCCGATTCTGGAGAGGATAGGAATAGAACTACCCCTAGTATCCTTAATGAGACTATTTTATATTGGGGCCAGGGCCAGGGTTCGATTTGGAATAGGGGGTGAGTGCACTGATTCCTTTACCAACGGAAGAGGAGTAAGGCAGGGCTGTGTCCTGGCACCCTTTCTTTTCACCTTGTATATCAACAACCTAGATCCGGTTTTGAGAGATGTGTGCCAGGACCTTGCAGCGGTTGGGAAGCACTCACTCCATGTGCTTATGTATGCGGATGACGCAGTGCTTATGGCCCGCACTCCGATAGTATTCAGAAGGTATTATCTAGTTTTGCAAATTTTATGTCCAACCTGGGTCTCACAGTAAATGCCTCCATAACATTTATTTTGAAATGGGGCCCAGAGAGCAAAAAGTGTTGCTCATTCTTCTTAGAGAAGAATCGTCTAGATTGCGCTAACATTTTCTCATACTTGGGGATCCTATTTGATCGCACTGGCACGTGGATACAGGTTGTTAACCTAAGGATACTGCTATTCTCAAAGGTACTGGCAGCCCTGGTTAATTTTAGCAAGAAATTGGGCAGACGCCCCCCTCAGAATTACTTCAAATTTACAAAGCTAAATGCATCGCAATAGTGACCTATGGAGTGGGGATCTGAGTACATGTAGATGTGACATCCTTACAGAGGGCCGAAAAAGGATTTCTTAGACACCTGCTTGCTGTCCCGGTTAGCGTCTCTACTTTTAATTGCTACGCTAAATTAGGCATACCTTACTTCGTGGAAGTCATTGGCATTCAACCAATTCTCCACTGGTATCACATTTGGACTTCAGAGAAGACCATTTTAAATCATCAAATGATTACCGACTGTTGTGGGTTAGATGGTGTATCACATATAGGTTGGCTTAAGTTATGTTAAGGAATTCCTGTGTAAATTAGGCCATCAAGAATATTTTGATAACCCCAACACCTTGACTAAAGTAAATAGAAATGTTTTTAAACTTAGTTGTTTGCAATATCTTGAAAATATTAGATTAAACACAGAGATCTTAAAAATCTCTGTCCTTGCCCACCAAAACACTTTGACTACTTTAACCCCTTGGCCGCAGCGATAATTCCGCCACGGCGCTAGGGGGAAGGGGGGGCCGCGCGGCGCCACCATGCTCATGACGGAACCACTCCGTCACGAGCCGCGGTGGCTCTGTGCTTGTGACGGAATGGTTCCGTCATGGCCCCGCCCACTCAATAGAATGCACAGCGCAGGCGAGAAATCATTGCGGCGCAGGCACGGCGGCCGGGCCGTGATGGAACCATTCCGTCACCAGCACAGCCCCACCGTGGCTCGTGACGAAATGGTTCCGTCACGAGCGCGCAAGGGGTTAAAGATGCAGCCGTATTTAACTTTTGTAGCCTCTGACTTCGAAAGATTTTTATTAACATGCTTTAGGATGGTCATTGTCCATAGGTCGCTTAGCTTTCCAGCAAATAATGATTGGTCCAGACACTGTCCAATTGCCCATGCGATGACTTGTCAGCACAATCCACTCTGCATGTTTTATTCTTTTGCAAATTTTATACAGTCCAGAGGAAAAAGTGGATTCTTCCGGTGCTTAGAACACTAGGTCTGAGACAATGCCATCCTGCATTCATAGCCATGCAATCCCTTGGGGAAGAATTTGTAATTGTATCTGTTACGCTATTTTTAAAGTTTGTTTTCAGTTGTAGGAAGACTATCCTCATGTGAGAATTTCCATTGTATAACTTATTCCATAATTTTGTGGTCTCCTACTCACCTCTGTAACATGTGATTTTACTGTTTTTTAACGTGCTTTTATGATTATTTTTTAATCGAAAAAAGCTTGATTGATTGATTGCTTGACTTCATTAGTACCATTTTAACATCAAAATAGGTTAATAAGCAACTAAAAGATGACCAACAATCTTTGCTTAGGGTCTTCCATTGTGTGGCAACAGTGGCCTCAACTTTTGTAACTTTTGATTTATTTGAGCTAGGAATTTTTTTTCGTTGAAATCAGCAGAGTATGCAGCATTTATTTGATGGATTACATGTCAGGCACACATACAGGCCCGGACTGGCCATAGCAATGCCCCGGTGCGCCGCACGGGTGGGGGCCGTTTTTGTTACAGGGCCGTTTTTGCAGCATAGCTGCAAAATCGGCCCTGTACCAAAATCGACCGAAAACCGGCCCCAGCAAAGAGCTCCCCCCCTGAGTGGGGAGGAGGAGCACTTTGCCATGGCTGGTCGTGATTCCCAGTCCGGCCCTGCACACGTATAGTTATGTAGAGAACGCCACAAACGGACAATTGCACAATTCCAGCCCTGACTATGATACTAGATAGTAGATACCGGGAGTGGACAGTAGAGAAGTGGATTTTGCACTGAAAAACGCAGTGAAGATTTGATTGAAAGTGAAAACAGAAAAAAAACTCTGAAAAAACTTATGGTTACAACCATAATCTATAACTTGCACAGAACACACACAAATAATAACTTGCACACCAGATGCAATACCCTTGCCCGTACCATTGATATGACAGAGGCATTTACAAAGTCGTAAATTACCTTACAGATTAGATTACATATCATAATACCCTTAAAACTATGAAACAGCTGGAAATGTGGTATTATTTGTTGGTTGAGTATATATTGTTAATAAATTATGATGCACTTTTATGTGTGGTTACTAACTGGGATAAATATTGGATGGTCATAAGTATTGCATTTAGTGTGTTTCTACTGTTTTTTAAAACAAGTGAATGTGTTATAACCAAAGCTACTTTTAACTTTTTCTCTGAAGTTTTCGGGTTATTTCATCATATAGCATTTGCATTATTTAACTGAGTCCAAAACGCTGAATG